>NC_092215.1:42084985-42125811 GCF_043381705.1 Parasteatoda tepidariorum
AACAATATGCTTGAAGTGAATTTAAAACAACCTCAAAATAAGCTTAGGTATAAATAAAATGACTTCATATACCTCAATAAATACCTTTTTATCGTTAGTTGAAATAAGGTAAAAATTTTTATACCTCAAAAATACCTCTTTTGTTACAAGTGTAAGAAAATAAACCTGCAATACCTTAAAAATCTCCTTATCAGTCTGGTTGATTTGAAGTGAATTTTAAACAGCCTCAAAACAAGCTGAAGGTATATATAAATCAACCTCGTTCACCTTAATTACAACCTTTACGAGGTATAATTTTTATTGCTGTTTTCTCTGCAACGTTAAATATACCTCAAATATAGCTCAAAACAACCTTAATACCTCAAAAATACCTCAAATCAACCTTAAATATACCTTAAATTTTCATAAAGAAAGGCAACTGTATACTTTTTAACCGGAAATAGAGCAAGTCAAAAGCTGGAGATTTTTGTTGTTAACATTTACATTGAAAACACCATCCATTGCAAAATTAAATTATCAAATTAATTAATAATGTGTAACAAACTGCGTTAAAGCATATTCCATTCAATAACCATTCGATAGTGTTGGGTTTCAACAAGGCAACATGAATACTATAAGAACTAGACTTCAATGAAGTTACAATAACTTCCTATCTATTATTTGTTTAATTTAAATTAACATGTTTCTAAGATCATTGATGGCAGTTATTGAAGTATAAGTCCTAAAAAACAAGGCTTTTGAGTAACAGATCAAATATTAATTGTATTACAATTGAAAATGTGATTGAATTTATTTGAATTTTGAAAATTTCTGATTATTATCGGAAAACAATTTTAATTCTATAATAATATATTGATGCAAAATTGAAAGATCAAGAACAAAAAGAGTAAAAATTAACAAAGATGGCAAATCGTAATGGCCATGTTAAAATTATTTTTATTGAAATTGTGCGAAATTGAAATAAAATTTCACTCTAAAAACTCGAAAATAATGCTTTTAATCAAACTTGCAGAAGCCATGTGTTAAATGCGTTATGAACTTCAATCATGGTTGAAACCTGAAGAATCGACTGTTATGTAGTATGATTACTGCAGTAATCATACTACATAACTGTCGATTCTTCAGGTTTTTCCTGAAGATTTTATACTGGCATTTAAAAATATAGCAAAACATTTGCTTTCCTATCTCATTCTTATATTTATATATTTAATTTAGAATGGTTTTAATGGTCATGATAATAGATTAACAGTGTGTTTAAGCAACGGCAAATTCTAAAAATATTTTTGCATGGCATTGAATTTTTATATTACTCGCACCAGAGAAATAAATACGTAAATTGACTCATAATGAATAGCAACACTTTAAAGTAAAAATAATGCGTAAGAAATTAAACTCATAAAAGTAGCGCATAAAGATAAGTAACGCACAAAAATTTATAACGCTAAATTGTAACTCATAGGAGTAGTAAGAGCGTGAAGAAAGCATCGTACAAAAAATAAACGCGTAAAAATAAGGCATAAGAAAAGTAAACGCGTAAAGAAACGTACAAAAAAGCAAAGCATTATGAAAGTAAAGTATAAAATATAAAGAAAAAGGGTGTAAAATTAGTAAATTAAAGAAACGCGTTAAAAAAAGGAAAGTGACGTGTAAAAACAATGGAGAGTAAGGTGTAAAATGTAAAATCAGGAAAGCATAAAATATGGAGTAAAGAGTGAAGAAAAAAAGCGTGAAAGTAAAGCATAAGTAAAGCAAATTCCTAAATACTGCGCATAAAGGAATGTATAACTTAAAAGCAAAGCATAGAAAATGTAAACGCGTGAAAGTAAGGCGTAAGAAAAGTAAAAAACGCGTTTGAGAGCAAAAGCGAGTAAAATAAACGCATAATGAAAAGTAACGCGTAAATTATAATGCGTATAACGCCTAGAAGATAAAACAATGCACAAGAAAATTAAACACGCAACATTAGTGCATAAAAAATAAAAGTAACGCAAAAATATATCTGGTAGAAATAACACATCAAGAAAAAGTAAAGTATAATAGTATAAACGGGATAATCTGGTTGGCAGGGCGCTGGAATCGCATTCGTGAGAACGAATCCAGCTGGTCGAAGACTCCCCGTGTAGTAAATGGTGACTGGTGAGCTTTGAATCTTTTGGGTCACAAAGTCATCCATGTTCCATAGCAAATTATATTTCTGGGGGTACTGAATTGGAGATTGATCGTTCTTTGGTTCAGGTCAAAATTACGATCTGTGGATGAATGAATGGATGTATGAATGGGTTCACCCTATAAGCGGGTGTGACGTATGGGTGTGGCAGAAGTCAAATTCTTGGCCATAGATGGCGCCACTGGAAAACAAGAGCAATCGCTCCTCTTGCCTTAATGGCCTATAGCTACAAAATATAATCTAAAGTAACAAACGTGAAGTTTTAAAATTATAAATATTGTAATTTGATGTGTTATTAAGAAAAGCAACACATTAGTAAGTGCGTATAAAGAAACGCATAGAAAAGTAAACGAGTAGAAGTAACGCATAAAATTGTTGTAGCTGTAGTTAATTTACGTCGCACTAAAGCTGCATGATGGGCTATTGGCGACGGTCTGGAAAACACCCCTGAGGATGATCCGAAGACATACCATCACAATTTTCATCCTCTGCAGAAGGGATGGCACCCCTGCTTCGGTAGCCCGACGACCTGCACGCGAAGTCGAGCACTTTACGGTAGAACAGTTTAACGAGGACCAATACCGCACACCCTCGGTCCCTACGTAGACTGATCCAAGTGGACAAGCAACCGCACACTGACCGTAGCCAGTGTTGCTTGACTTCGGTGATCTGTTGGGAACCGTGTCTTAACGATCAGTCCATAAAGAAAAGTTAAGTAAAAAAATGTGTAGAAAAATGTGTAAAAGATGTGTAAAAAAGTGAAATATAAAGAAAAGTAACGCTTAAAATTAACAAAAAAATGTATTACATAAAGAAAAGTGAGTTTTTATAACAAGCCTCCTTTGACCAGTATTCGAAATCACAATTTTTTAATGGGTATTCGACCCGCTTTTATGAGAACAGTTTCCGAAACCACTCTGTTTTGATCAATGCTCGAACCCAATTGCTTTGGTACTCGAACCTTCTATAATTTATCACTTTTAAAAACCAGTTTCTCTGACCAATACTCGGAACTACTATCTGCTTATATCTATTCCAACCAACTATTATTCAAAAAGTTTTCGAACCCACTATGTTTCAATCGAAACTCGAACCTGCTTTTATTTGATGAGCTTTTCATAATCAGTCGTTTTAATTCAGTTTCTAATTCGATGAGTTTTCATAACCAGCCTCTTTTAATGAATACTCGAATCCATTATTGATGAAAACTCGAATTGGTACTCGAGCCCGCTATTATTTGAGCGATTAACGAACAGCTCTCTTTCGATCAATACTTGAACGCATTAACTTTTTTTCAGTTCCTCCATCAGAGTATTCGTTTCCATCAGGGGAAGATAGGTACTCTTTTAACGTCTCACTAGAGCTGCACATTGGGCTATTGGCGAAAGTCTGGGAAGCATCCCTGAAGAGGATCCGAAGACATACCATCACAATTTTGTGAGGCGACTGCTTCAATTTAGACATAGATCTGAAGGGGTAGGAAATTTTGTCTAGATCCCATGGTACTGTACCCATGACCTCCCCGACCACAGGAATTTCGATTCCACAGATTTTACGAGCACGTATATTGCATGTACTCGGTGCGTCTTAAATGAGTTGAAGATCGAACCCCGACACCTCCAGACCGAAGTCCGATTTCTATCCACTGGGGTAGTGTGTTCTATCAGAGAGGGAATTATACTTTAAAGAGTTAATATATGTCTTAGACTAATAATAAAATACGGCTTTTCTTAAATCTCACTTTTTTAAAAGGCTACTTGAAAAAGTCTCCAGCATTTTCTATTTAGACAAATTTAGGCTTATTTCAATAAGCTTAAAGTCTTAATAAGCACATATGCCTTTAGACTAAAACCTTTAGAGACTGTGTAAAGAATTACTGAGTCAGCCTGAATTTACAAAGGCTTATTTTAATAAGCCAAGTCATCTGCCAGTACTTTTGATTAGGGAGCTGTGCCGAAACTATAGATCTCTTTATTTATTCCTTTGATTCGAATTTTTTTCTAATAAGAATTTATTTAACTCGGTTTGTTGCAATAAACTTTTCCTACAGCAGATTTATTGGGAGTGTCTTAATATAATTCAGAATAGATGTTGTTGTTGTTGTTGTTGTTGATTTACGTCGCACTAGAGCTGCACAATGGGCTATTGGCGACGGTCTGGGAAACATCCCTGAGGATGATCCGAAGACATGCCATCACAATTTTGATCCTCTGCGGAGGGGATGGCACCCCCGCTTCGGTAGCCCAACGACCTGCACGCGAAGTCGAGCACTTTACGGTAGCACAGTTTAACGAGGACCAATACCGCACACCCTCGGTCCCTACGCAGACTGATCCAAGTGGGTCACCCACCCGCACACTGACCGCAGCCAGTGATGCTTGACTTCGGTGATCTGATGAGAACCGTGTCTTAACGATCAGTCCACTGCGGGACTAATTCAGAATAGATAAGTTATGTGTGTTTAGGAGAAAATTTCTTAATATCAACCTTTCTTTTTTTTATTATAACATTTATGATTGATATATTCATTATTATTTAATAAAAAGTACAGAGAAAAAAACGTTCCCACCTGAATAACTTTTGAGAATGATCGAATTTTTATGGACTAGGGCTCAATCTTAATGGTTTGAGTGAGATACCTCAAATATACTAATTAAATAGTGCAGACGATATTTTAAGTTACGAAATCAGTCCCCAAATCGCACTTTCAAAGCATACTTTTTTTCCGGACGGATTCGGATTTTTGACCCTTAAAATATGGCGGGTAGCAGCAATCTGGGAAATATGGTCCCAATAGTTTAGTCAGGGGAGTGAACGAAAGTGTTTGGATTCCTTGGGGTTAATTTTTCTAAGTGAATTAACTTGGGGTTTAGTTCACCACAACTCAAGAAAATTTTAAGTGAATTAAAAACGTTCTTGCACAGAATTATAAAATTCATTTATCTCAAGGCAATTCCATGCAAAAAATGTTTTCTTAGTAATTATGTATTATTATTTTATTTAATAAAAGTAAAAAAGTAAAAGTCTATAAGGCGAAATACAATATTTGAACGAAATCGGTCGAATAGTTTTTCAGAAATCGAATTTTAAATCTGCAACTAATTAAAATTCAATTTTTCAGGAACTGTTCAATCAATTTTGCTCAAATTTTGTATTGACATATAAATATATATATTTTTTTAATGATGTTAAAATTAAATCACCTTACAATTCAAAAATTTTCGACTTTTATTAAATAAATATTGAAAATAATAAATTATTATTGAATATTATTTTTTGAAGGAAAATTGTCTTTGGATAAACGAACTTTATAGCTGTGTGCAAAAATGTTTCAACTCATTTAAGATATTCTTGAGTTATGGTAATAAACGCAAAAAGTAAAATTAGCATCAAGGGATCCAAACTTTCAACCACTACCCTGACTTAACTATTGGGATCATATAATCAAGATTACGGCTTTCCCTCATATCTTGAGAGTGAGAAATCCGAATTCATCGAAATAAAAGTATGTTTATTTAAAGAGAGTATGTTTTTGCGTAACTTAAAATATCGTCAGCATTCACTAATTACCATATTTTAGGTCACCACATGAAACCATAAATTTTTAAATTATTTTAAGGAATGTAATTTTATACGATAAAATACAAACTTTTGTCAGATAAAATATATAACTAGCATAATTGAGGTCACTCTTTTGAACAATTAAGATTAAGTCCTAGTACATGAAAATCTGATCACCAGATTAAAAGGTATTCTGGGTGGTTCCTTGTCTTTCTTTTTTTATCACGTGATTGTTGTAAATTTGTAGGGATAGGCTGAATTTCCTGAATTCACAAGCACCACTATGTTTTCCCCAAAAATAAAAACGTTAACAAATTTTCAAAATTTCGAAAGAAATGTTCGAACATGAGATAATATCAAAACATATTTAATTGAGCAATCTCTGTTTTTTTATAATATTGTTTAGTTACCAAAGACCATAGTTAGACCATAGCTTATTTATAGACAATTTTATGACAAGTAAGAATAGATTAAAACATAACAAATTATTACCCTCATTCGATTAAAAATAATGCAAATAAATGACGATCATAAAATTTAATCAAGGGGAATATTTGCACACCATCTATGCTTGCTTTACAGTCTATAAGAAGGCTTCTGTTTTCTCATTGACGTTATCACACAACTTATATAAGGTTTGTGGATTGTTTTGGTTGAGTCCAGAGTCTCCTTTGGCTACAACAATCTCGTTGTCACAACGCTACAATCTCGTTGTCACAAGCCGTGGTGGTTTGGAGAATAGAGCGTTCTCATGAATGAGAGGATGTGATGTTTGCGACGAAGAGATATAGGGAAAGATAAAAGCGGGCTTGCTCTATTTGTATTTCAGCTCTATGGTTCAGGCATTTAAGTAACTCAATGGATATTTGCAGTTGCAGAAGCGTGAACGTAGATCCAGACTACTTCCTACTTATGTCACAAATGAGATGTATTACTTTTATCAAATAAACGATAAAATGTCACAAATAATTACTGAAAGTTGTATGTAAAATAAAATGGAAATAATTTTTTTCTCAAAATGATGGGTTTTTAACTCCCTAAATATAGAGGGGGTACCTTTCTTAGCTGTGACCAATTTCTTAAATTCGCATTTTGAGCTGTGTCCAGTAAAAAAAGCTCATCAACAAAAAATATTTTCCTTACTTTTTGAACCCAATAGTTGATTATAAGAAAATCCTAAAATAAGGTTTTCGCATAGTAGTTTTGCAGGACCTTAGAACTTGGGTTTTATGTTTATTTATTTACTTCCCCCTGAATGAGGTTCTTCGCATATGATTTTTTTTTTTAACTATTTGTTAATATATTTCCTGAAAAGATTGGTATTTACACTACTTTGTTTCCTTGGAAAAAGGTTTTCACTGTGTATTTCCGTTTACCTTATCATGATAACCAACATAAATACGAGAACAAGGTTTACAATTCGCTTAATTTTTTTTAACCTAAATTATAATAGTTAAAGCTTAAAATCATTAAAAAATCATTTTTTGTGCGTTTAGGATCGCAATAGGTTTGAAATTGCAATATTTTTGTTTATTTGAAAAAAGGTTTTTATTAAAAGCATTTTCACTACAATAAAAAGAAAATTAAGACACAAGGTTGCCGTAAGGTTACATGCTTTCTACGAATGAGTCAAACGGGATCAGGGCCGGATTTAAGCTTGGTGGGGCCCTAAGCTACTGAAAATGATGCGGCCCTTATAAGTTAAATTCCATTTCTATACACCTAAAGTAAACTGTCATTATTTTTTATTGTTGCGTATTAACATTATATTATTAAAAAATTTGATAATATTGCTTTACTGTTAAATATATTAATTGTGACGAGACTATTATGTAGAACTTTTCTTTTATTGCACATATTTTTTGAACGAGGGAAAAAAGTTACAAAAGAAACACATTTTAAGCACAGAGTAAAAATTTGGCGTGCTGGGCCACTATATATTTAACAGTCTTATTTTTAGATTCATTTTAATTATATTTTATTTGCAATTTTTAATGATTTTTTCGCGAATTTTTTTCTCAATTGCTTTTTTTTTACGTTACAAAATGTATAAGACTTAGAAACATGAAATTTTGAATCTGCGTAGAAAATATGCAAAGAGTTAGAAAGAAAACAAGAAAATACAATTTGATTATTAGTTTTATTTTTTTTTATAACCGCCGTTGAACAACCGACCCAATTTCGAGTTACGACTTCTAATATTCAACTTCGTGGCCTTGTAATTTTGAAACCAATCCAGATGACAAGGGAACTGCCAGATTAGTACCCAGGGGTATTTCTTTGTTATGAGAACTTGGAGGAATTTGTGACCCCGACAGATTTAACATGCACCAGTCACCATTTTATGCGTGGGTATTCCTCTGCCGGATGGATTCAAACTCCCATTCTCACGAACACGAGTTCAACGCCCTATCAACCAGGCTATCCCGGCCAAATTTATTAGTTTGTTTTATAACAGTCATTGCACAGACGACCCAATTTCGAGTTTACTACTACTAATATTCAACTCCGTTGCCTTGTGATTTTGAACCCAATCCAGAAGACATGGGAACTGCTAGATTAGTACCCAGAGGTATTTATTTGCTATGAGAACTTGGAGGACTTCGTGACCCCGACAGATTTAGCATGCACCAGTTACCATTTTATACATGGGTATTCTTCTGCCGGCTGGATTCAAACCCCCATTCTCACGAACACGAGTCCAACGCCCTATCAGCCAGGCTGTCCCGGTCAAATTTATTAGTTTATTTTATAACCATCGTTGAACAGTCGACCCAATTTCGAGTTTACGATTACTAATATTCAACTCCGTAGCTTTGTCATTTTGAATCCAATCCAGCAGATCCGGGAGGGGAGCAGGTGAGGGCCATTGTATTAATACTGTTTGTAAAAATAAAAAGACCATTTCGTAAGCTGATATTATTTAATTGATGTTTATATTGAAAATTTTTCTTCATTATTTTTGCTTTCTTTTTAATTATTTTAAGTACATTTGTTAAATTTTCATGCAAGGAAAAAAATGTCATTATTTATGTAAATTTTGGGCTTATATTTTGAAGGATTTATTAATGGCTCTATTAAATATCAGAGAGAATAAATGTCATACGAGTTTAAAGTATCAGCTCTGCTCTTGATGGTGTATAGTGGTTAGGATGTCAAGGAGCATCAGTTCCGAGCATCCAGCCAAAACGAGCATTCAACATATCAATGGAACACACTAAAGCTTTATATCAATTAGCAATTAGTTTTAGATAATTACAATTGTAGAATAATTATCTTATTATAGAATGAAATGTTTTAAAGACAAATATCTGTTAATTTTTAACATTTAATTAACGAAAAAACAACCAATATCTAACGAATTTATTATTTTTAATTACTGATAAAGTTTGTGACAGAAAAAAAAATAGAGCCTGATAAATTTCAGAATTTTAGAAACACCTTCTAGTTATACTATTCAATCAAATAGGTTTCGATGTCTTTCATCCCGGTCTCATTCAGCATATTTCGATATCATTTTTGTTTCGTTCTTACTTAATATTAATTTGTTTGCGACAGTTAATTTGTATGCCTCATTTACTACATTTTCGAGGAGTTTAAAAATATAATATTGAGGATTTTAACTTTTTTGTATGCCTCTTTTATTACGTCATCATCTCACCCACACGCAACTGTCTACTCTAAATAATGCTATATAGAATGAGATAGAACAAACGTGTGTAGTTATTTAAATTCTTATTCAAAAGTATTAGTTAATTTTTTTTTGAACTGACAATTTCTGTCCCTTTTTAGATATTTTTAAGTGCTATTTAAAACCGCTGCATATCACATGAAAGCATTAAATATATCATTTGTACAATTTTAAAGTAAAATAAAAGGGAATTCTGATCCTTAGAAACAGATATTAAATAGTCTGATGATCTGATGATGGGACAAAAAAAAACTTTTTTACCTTTTAAACTAAAAAATTATTTATTTATAAATAATTTATTAATACTCAAATTGCTTAAAAGATAATATGTTCCCTACTAATGACACCGAAGTTTTTTGTTTTATTCAGTCATTTATTTATATTTTATATGTCCGACAATGTAAAAAAGAAAAAAAAATGCATTTTGGGCTTCTGAGAGCCCCAGCTCCCAATAAAACTTTAAAAAAAGAGGGGGGAAAGCAGGATCTGGGGGCCCTTGTCATCTCGGGGCCCCAAGCTACAGCTTATTTAGCTTATACGTAAATCCGGCCTTGAACGGGATATTCAACAAATTTGGGTATTTTCCTTGCTTGCCAGTGAAAGATAGAATTGCAAAATAATGTAAACCAGAAATAACAATTAAGCAATAACGATATAAACGATGAAGGTTACAGCCAATCAAATGCATGTTTTTGAATCAAAAGGCAGGCAGTCAAGCAACAGCCTTTATTTACATGAGTGAAATGTTATTCCTACCTTACAATTAACAACTTCTCAACTTCACAAAACAAAGTCGCGATCAGATCGCGAGAAAACGAACCAGTTGTAAATGTTAGTAAGCGTTGAATCGTGACTTTATTATTTTTTTAAATATTGTCCTGATTGCTTGACAAGTTTTCCTATTTCGAAAAATCGTAAGAAATGATATGGTTTTGATCACAAATATTTCTTTAAAATTGTGTTTTTGAAAAAAAAATCAACAAATTAGTGTATTGTATCTTACAGTTTCGTTTCTTAGTAACAAACCTACAAATAGTGACACTTATTGTTTGTTTTTTGTTAGTTTTGCTTAAACAAAATTAGGATCAATGAAAACGACTTACCTTTTATGAATTTGAGTTGTGATGTATTTTGAAGTCATAGGAAAAAAGGTATTTATAGTATTGTTATAGTGTTCCCTCTAGTTAGTAAAATTTTAGTGTTTCTTTAAATTAATTCACACTAACTGTCTAATAGTAAGCATAATTTTTTAAAATATTTCTTTCTTTCTTGTTAAACAAATATAACTAAAGCACAATTGTGTAAAAATGTAGTGTTTGTCTCTACCTGTCACTTT
Organism: Parasteatoda tepidariorum; assembly: GCF_043381705.1. Taxonomy (NCBI): domain Eukaryota; kingdom Metazoa; phylum Arthropoda; class Arachnida; order Araneae; family Theridiidae; genus Parasteatoda; species Parasteatoda tepidariorum. The sequence continues at coordinate 42,095,741 of NC_092215.1, forward strand.
ATCCAATGAAAATTATCTATGTTTGACTTTATTAATTGGTTTCTGAAAATTGACTGTGAAAATGTTGATTCTAATATTACCTGATTATCAATATTTTTAATGTATATGTAGATTAGTTACCCAAATTTAGTTTCAACAGAATAACTTACACCCATTTATTGCATAACTCTAAGTTATAACAAGTTACAAAATTTTTTGATCTTAATTTATTATATACTTTGGAAAAATTGCATTAGTACATCATAAAATTTTGGTGACAGGGATATTTCCGTATTGTGATCTATCGTGCCAACTAAAATCGCCAAGGTACCAAATAGATTTTAAACTTCAAATTATTTTAAAAAAACATGTAGATGTTTGCCCAGGGGTTGCTCTGAGTTATACTTTTCAAGTCGGTCTCTTTCTGTAAGATTTTTTAAAAATTTTTTCTTGGGCTGCTGCCCGGAAGTTGCCAAGAATTATTCTGAAACATCACAATATGGAAATCTCCCCACCTGGAAGTTTTATTTTATTTTTTTATAACCATTGATGGACAGCTGACCCAATTTTGGGTTTACACATACTAATGTTCAACTCCGTAGCCTTGTAATTTTGAACCAATCCAGAAGACAAGGAGACTCCTGAATCAGTACCCTCAGAGGTATGATTTGTTATGGGAACATGGAGGACTTAGAGACTCGACAGACTTAATGTGCATCAGTCACCATTTACTACACTGGGAGTCTTCGGTCGGTGGATCCAATTATGCTTTAGAAAACATCACAAACGGTGACATGTCTTGTAGCAGCCCCAGGCATACCTGTCTATATTTTTTAAACTTTTTGTAAGTTTGAATACTCTTTGGTACCTTGATTGTAGTTCATGCGAGCAAGCAATAAAACAAAAATATCTCCAACCTGTGTCTCAGAGATTCTGTTACCGTTGGTTATTTGAGTCTTTTGGTGCTTGAAGAATAATGTGAAGTATATAAAAGCTGAATAATTTTAGATGACATTTCTATATTCAATTGTGATTGAAAAATTATCTATATATATATTTTTTTAATTTGAAAGTATTTTTAGAATAAATTTCATTGAATTTGATAAAGTCCTAATTAGTGAAATGAGAACAAATTGGGCAATTCCATGGTGTCGGACGTAAAAAATGAACACAAAAAATTCTTAGAAAAGCGCTCTTTAAAATACAGTACAGAACCCGTTATCCGGAAATCAGAAATCCGGATAACCAAAAAACCGGAACGAAATTCAATAAATTTTCCCGCCATTTTTTAAAAAAAATATTTTTTCCTCATAAGATTTTAGGATTTTTCTTTCTTTTTTGAAAGGTGTTTACCTTACCATCATTTTAGAAATAATCATTACTGTATTACTTCATCGTTTTTTCTTCTCTTTAATATTATTTCCTAATATTTTTTTAAAATTTTTTTTTAGTTGGGTTTAACAATAAAAAAAATGGCTTTTTGTAGCGATTCAGAAAACCGGAAAAATCAGTTATCCGGAATAGCGATGGTCCCGATCGTTCCGGATAATCGGTTCCATACTGTATAAGTTAAATTTAAAATTATCTAATTTTTATATCAAATATTTAGTATCATAACCTAACAAAAAATAATTTGTTTTATATAAACTGATAATAATAAGTTCAAATTAAATGAACTAAACTGTTGGTGTCGGACGTGAATCACAAGAAAGCGAAAAATGAATATGCATTTACAGATTGTCAAAACTCTGTCAATTTGTAATTTAAATGTAAACTTCACTGAATTTTGAAGCTGGCATTTGAATAAAGAATTCTAAATAGTTCTTAACCTGTAAAATATATATATTGTTAGTTTGAAATTTTTCCTGACATACTCCTCGCTTTTTGCTGCATTCAAAAAACTGATTTTCTCCGTATTACTCAAAAGAAAAAAAAATGACCTAGCAGAGATATATCACTATAATTTTGCTTTTAGGAGGGATTCTCTCTGGTAAGATTGAAGTCCCTCTTTTTGGTTTAAGTTGTGCTAATCTAGAAAAATATGAACTAGATATTTTATCACTTTGCAAGCATTTTGTTACATCTGCTCATAAAAATGTTATATAATAAAATGCTCATAAAAATGTTAAATAATGTATTGATAAGGAAAATGTTATTATCAAATCCACTGGCAATATCAAACCAAAAATTTTAGCCAAAATATTTATGTAACATTTAAATTTCAATACCAAAAAAATTAGTAAATATTGTATTTTATCAAAATTAAATTTGCACAACATTTAATTGCATGCAAGAATGAGATGAAAAAACATAACATCTTTTTTTACTTTAAGTTGTTTTTAATGATCCAAATTTGACTACCATCAGTTACTTTTTTGTGAACTCTGCTATCACAACATTTTTGTTCAAAACTTGTATTTGCTTGTATTTTGCTGATAAGAGATTATGCATGGTAAAAACAAACGTAACGTTCTATGTAAATGTCTTAAACAGGACTTTTTTTAATAAGAAATATGCAATTAAGTTTCTGGTATTAATAAATCAGTCATAGGAAAAGCTATGTTAAGCAATTGCGCAACATGTTTTCACAAAGAATATACAGGACCTTTCAGATGAAAGTTAAAGCAAGGTTTTTTTCTATATTGGCAGTTTTGCTTATGAAGGAACTCCTTAACAATTTAAGAAGAAATTCCATTTGAGACTTGTACTATTGGGATATAGTTAAGACATGTGTAATATTGGGATATTCACAGAATACCATAGTTATAGAGTTAAGATCAGAAGGTCATAAAAACTATAAATGTAAGAATTGATGAAACTAAAAGGGTTTGTAATGGTTTATTGAACAATCATAATAACAAAAATCACTCAGTAAAATTTAATCTTACTGAATCACAAACTTAACTTGATTTTGATGATATTTCTGACCCCTCTCCACTGAATTAATACAGTGTACTGAAATTCCTTGGATATGGAAAGTAGTTCGAAAGGACGGTAATAGAAATGATATTTATTACTATATACATGTTAAAAATTTAAGATTTAGATCTTTTAGAGGGGTGTGCAACCTATGGGCTAAGGGCCACATGCGTCCCGCAGACTGTTGGTGTGCGCCCCTCGGGAACTTCAGAACACAATAAAAAATTTCTTTTAATTTGGTTTTTATTTAAACATTATAAATTTTATTTTATTAAATATTTAATTCAAATTTATATTACTCTATAAAATGCGTACTTTTTTACACTTTCATTCCATAAGCTTCTTTTTGCTTAGAATTTATATCCCCTCCCCCAAAATATTTATGTTANTAAACAAAAATTAGACAAAAATAGTGCGATTTATATATATATATATATATATATAAATAAATATTTGATAAATTAATTATTGTGAAAAATTGAATAAGTTTTTTAAAAAATGTATCAGTTTTTTTAGTTTTAATTGAATTCTAATAATTAAAAGTATTTAGTTTTCTGCAAATATGTTAAGTTTACTGATAAAAATATTTGGTGCTTAGAACACCAATGTTTAGATAAAAACTGTCATGTTTGCCGCTAACATGACTAAATATGAGTGTGGCCCTTCGTTAATCTACGTGCAGTGTAAGTGGCCCTTCACTCAAAAAAGTTGCGCACCCCTATTTTAGAGACATTGAAAAATATTTTGTTAGTTGTAATATTGTTGATGATAAATCTAAGTTTAATTTTAATAGGTTCTCCTTAAACTTGGTTTTATAAAATTTCAGTGGTGTAATTGTGCTTATATGTTTAAACCTAGTGTGTTATTGCTTTCATGACATTGCCTAAAATTTTCACATTTTTCCAAAAATTACAAAGTTTAAAAGTTCTTAGGTATTGAATTTTTTGAAAATGAAAATGGTTGTTTTATATATCAAAAGTTATAAATTGATCAGAGTTTAACTTTCATTCATCACTACCTATTGCTAAAGGTGTAGTTCTAACTAAATTAGATTGTCCAAACTATAGTGGAGATAAAAACAAGTTGTTAAAATTTGTTTATAGAAATATACTAGGATGTTTGACATTCATTGCAAATCAAACTAGAACAGATTTGAGTTATGCAGTTAATATGTTATCGCAATTTCAGGATTTAAGCATTGGACCAGTTTACTTAAATTGTTAGGCTATTTGAATGATGCCAGAAATAATGTTTTAAATTTAAATAAATTTAGTTCTTTAGATTTAAATTGTTACTCAAATGTTGAGTTTGCTACAAATAGAGATGACTGAGTTTCAATGAGTGGTAAGATAATTTTTATTGATCAGGTGCCAATTTCTTGTAGATCAACAAAGCATCAATGCATGAGCTTATCCACTTTGGAGACTGAATACATAGCAATGACAAAAGCTGCAAAAGAACTAATTTGGATTAAGAATATATGTATTAGATGAAGGCAAAACTTTAAGTTTATTGTCACCTAACATTAAATTATTTTGTGATAACCAAGCAGTTATAAATTTTTCAAGTTCTTCTGTAGAGAACCATAGTACAAAGCATCTTCAATTTCATTTTTTGAGAAATTTAATTTTGGATGTTATAATAGATATTAAATGCATAAACACTAAATTAAATAAATCAGATGTTTTTACTAAACCATTAATTAAAGAATCACTTCATAAATTTTGTGATTAAATTTATGCAAAGTAATTAAATTTTTCTTAAAGATTTTAAGTGGATCTTCCTCTTGGGGCCGATTATTGGGAATAGTTTGAACAATTAGTCGGATCTTCCCTTGTTTTACGCTTTTTTCTAACTCATCATAATGTAAGTTCAAGGCTGTTACCTTTCTAGAGGAGTAACATACTTTTTTCTATAACTCTAAATATTTATTTAAAGGAGTAGGATATATAAAACTAAACTTGTTACTGTATCTTTATTTTAATAATATGCACAATGCCACACACTGCTTTATATTATGTGGAAATTTAAGTGCAAACAGGCGCCCATAGTTTTTCAAGTTCAACTAAAATCCAATAATTTATATTACTTGAAAGTGAGGTTTTAATTTCCATAGAGAAATGTGGTCTTAAAAATTTCTGTTTTCGTGCAGAGTCTAAGCTGCAAAACAAGGGTGAAACTTTCTAAAAAAAAATTAGATTTCCGCATAAATTCATAGATGTCATAATCTTAAGCTTCTTTTCAAAATCAGGTGTACTCATGTATGCTTCAAAGAGTTACAACTAAATTATTTAATATGAGCTGAAGTTAATTTATGATATTTCTTTGTTTGAAATTTGATACCTTTATATGTGTCACAATCTGATTTAATATCTTTTTCTTTTCTTTCCAGAAATTAAAAATGGCTTCCCCAGGTCCTTCTGGAGTAACACCCAAATCGCAAAGTACCCATGGGTTAAAACAGATCGATTTAGATCAGATTTGGGGTGATCTGAAGGATGGGATGGAACAAGTATATTTGAATAAAAATACAGACATGTCAAAATCCCGCTATATGGAATTATATACGTATCCTTTGAAAACTTAAATTCTTATTTTGTTGTTCATGCTTATCTGCTTCCTAATATTTTTTTAAATATGAATAAATAATAAATGTAATATAAATAAATAATATTATTTTCAGTGGGCAGAAAATGGCATCATAAAAGTAAATACTAACACATCAAAGCATCGTCAAATAACGTATTTGAACTGTCATTTTTTGGGGTCATATTTAAGGAAGTGTTTCAAAGCTATCTTGGCTACTGGCTGCTCCTTCATCTTTATGTTAGTTACATTCTTCAATGGTGTCTCTGGTGTCTCCGAGTGGTAGTTTATCGAGATCCGTGAGTTAGAAAGATGCCGAAGGGCAATTACGATTTGTGTGAATATACCATTTTTGTAAAATTACTGATAAATGATAGTAAAATTCACCTGTATTAAGCCCTGTGCTGATATTTTGTTGAAAAATTTGGCAACATACTACTAAAATTTTGAATTCTCTAAACATGTGTAGAAGTGATGTTAGCTTGTGCAGAATTATTTTTGATAACTGACAACAAATTTAGTGGTAGCTTTTATTGAAGTTATTTATCATTTCAATATTTTCAAGTATTGATTTAATCTAAAACATTTGAATTTAATCAACAGTTTAAAAATTGAAAGATGTTCTCAAATTTACGAAGGGGTCATCCATTAATCAATTTCTAAATATTCATTTAGTAATTGTATTTCTATGTCTTAACTAATTCTTTGAAATTTTTATTTAATTAATAATCTAGTTAATCCCTAGTAATAGTCCTATGCATACAAAGTCTTAAATTTTTGAATAATCAGGGGTCTGTTCTGGCCGAATTTACTACCGTTTAATGGTACCTTCACAAATTCAATTATAGGTAAAACGGTAGTTTCACAAATTCAACTATAGGAAAAACGGTAGTTTCTCAAAATACTTTTTCTTAAAATTTTATTTTTGTCTCCCTTAAGAAACGATAAATCTATATTTTTACCATGTTTTTGTGTTGACTTTTTAATATAATTTTCAATTTTTCACAAATTATGTCAAAATTTTCACAAAATAGGTACCTTTCAGAAAAAACTAGACAGACCCTTGATAATGAGATTACTCATTTTTTCGATAGACACATCTGTAAGTTGACTGTCAATATTTTATTTTTATAAAATATCAGTATCAGTTGTATGACTAAATCTAATCTCACAAATAGTTTCCCAGGGAAGACACTAGGCTTTCAAAATCCCGGGTCCCTGGGACCCATGACTTTTAAAAAACTGGGTCCTTTTGAAAAAAAATGGGTCCTTTACATAAATTTTTAAACAAATACAGTAGAGAACCATTTATCCGGTATCCAGAAAACCGGGAAAAACTTTGCTCGATTTTCCCACCATTTTAAACTAGAACGAAAAAAGCGGAATTTGGACTCATCCTTGAAGTTGAGTAGAGGAAAATGTAAGGAAGGGGAAAATTTTTCCCCCCGTTTACCCAGAGAAACGTCATTTCCTCTGTGACCTTGAAAGCAGGGAAGGGAGGAATGTTTTATTTTTTCCTTTAGGCCGTCAATCAAACTCAAGGGTGTGGCATGCTGATTTCGTTTTCTGCTTGATTTACGAGGGGGGTGGGGAAAATGCATTGCATGCATATCAGTGAACAGAAAAAGAAAAGAGAAAAATATATTTATTTGACATCGACTAATAAAAATAAAATCTTTTTCTTTTGAATAAATTCTCATTCTTTGGAAGTGCGGTATCAATTGCAAGTTTTTCTTGGTGTGGAATCACATCTGCTGTAATTAAAAATCTTGTTTTTATCAACAAAAAAAAAAAAAAAAAGGAGAATTGTTTATTATTTTAAACATAGGATTATTTTATGAAGCAGATTGCAGTTTTGTTTTTCTGATTCCACTACGTTTGATTTTTTTTCTTTTCGCGATAAATTTCGCACTCAATAAATTAATTCTTTTTATTCATAAATTTTATCATTAGGTTTTTTTTTTTTTTTTTTGAATTCCGTTTATTTTGCCTTGTTCCGGGTTTTAATATTTATGCTAGTGCCTTTTTTAACTATCGTTTAAATCATTATTTTTATTTCATTGTCTGGCAAAGTCATACTTAAATAATATGTTATTAGCTTTTTAAGATTAAGAAATTAAAAGTAAATAACTAAATGTAGCACACATACTATAATGTATTTTTATTTGAAAGCTTATCTTTTACAATCACGAATAAAATTGGGAAAGCATTCAAAATAAAATAAAAGAGAGAAAAAATCTTTAGTACTCTTGAAAATATTCCTGTACGATGCGACCGCCAGCTATGAATTTTTCGCCAAAATGGAAACCCCCATCTTGGAACAAGTTTTCAGAGCCCAAACAATAGACTAGCTCTCTCTACCCTAATATCTCCTCTAAGTGCTATAATGGTCAACATTTTGAGTCATAGAACTGGTTTCCCACCTGTGTGTCTAACATGTGTTGGTCTAACTCTGGAGACAGGGTTTTTTTTTTTTTTTTTATACCGAGGATGCATACCGATTTATTTTTTGCGTCCCAATTTTTCGATTTTATTAAAATGTTTCGATATCAAAGATTAAAAAGTCGGGAAATTTATAAACTTTCTTCAAAAATTTACGCGTCCCGCGGGACGCGTAGCGATCATTTTTTTGCGTCCGATTTCAATTTTTTGCGTATTTTACGCGCTATAGCGCGTAAATGTCTTCCCTGGTTTCCCTTTTACCCTCAAAATCTAAGTTTCTCTATGGTTACTCTTTTAATCCTATTTTTAATTTTATAATCCTTCAAGCTCCCTCTTTTTTTAAAGCATTTTTAGCTTCAATTTTTTATGAAGTAATATTGAAGTACATTTTTTTCACTTAAAGTAAACAAACTGCATGATTCCCTCCTTATTTTTAATTTTTTTTTAGAAATCTAAAATGAAAAATTTCTTACTTATATATTCACTTTTTTATTTTAAAATACTCGCTCTTTTAAATTCACTGCAAAAATATGGAAAAGAATCTTTTTGTCCTACTGCAGGGTGCCATTTTCTCATTTTTTCAATGTTTTTAATATTGCATTATTATAGTTTATTTAAAATAAATATCCAAGTTGTGGGTGCAGTATAGCCATAAATGGCTCTTGCTCAAAAAATTCCTAACAAACTAACAAAATTGAAATAAAATGTCCTATAAGCAATCAGTTAGCAATTTTCTATAATATTGAACAATAAACAGCATTTCATGCTTTATTTTCAGATTGTAGTAGGACATTTTGATGATTTGACTTTTTGGAAAAAAATAATATTTAGTAATAAAATTAATCGTTGAATTTTCTGAATATAATTCAACGATTTAGTTTTTCAATCAACACTTGTTACCAATTTACATAATTTGAATTTAAGTCTTTTTTTGCTACTTTCTTAGTTTTAAAAAAAATTTCAAAAATTAGTTATTATGAATAGTAATTTTTTAAATCACTTTAATAACATTTGAACTTACTATAAAGTTTTTTTTTCTTCTTTTTTTTCTCATTTATGTCTGCAATTTTTTTTTTGGTAATGTTCTTCCAAAATAAATCATACTAATGTATTTTTTATCCTTTTTCAATTTTTTGTCCTCAAAAGTTGCATTTCTTTTGCTTTGTGTCTCTTAAATATTTTATCTAAACTATTTACATCCCAAAAGTGATTTTTAGGAATATATTGGAAAAATCAGAGAAATATCTTTTGGATTTTTGCCTTAACTTTTTTTAGACATGTTTATAATTATTGCACAAGTGTACATCATTATGGTTCAAGATCTTCATCTAAAAGTAAAAAAGGACCTCCTCTTGGCGGAGCTCAATTTGTAGGACATGAGTTATATAAAAGATTGAAGGAGTTTTTGAAGTGCTACCTCATAATTCTACTCAAAGTAAGTTATTTATTTATCAGTATTTATCTTTGTAATTTCTCATTGTTATTGAATTTCACTTTCTTGTTGATTATTTTTAGAAGCCTAAATGTTATCCTTTATCCAACGTTTGCTAGAGAGACAGGATGTCATGTTCAAAAATTTTGCCCTCTTTTTTTTTTTCCTTATTTTTTTCTTACCATACATTGAGTTGTTAGTAATGAATAAATTAACTTAAATTACAGTCAACCCATATATATATACACACACAGTGTAACGTCCCATATCCGGACGTCCCTTTTTCAGAAGGGTCAATTACCCGGACACTTTTTAACAATCAAAATAAACAAACATATCTTCATCTTCCCCTCTCTTAAAAAAAAAAAGAGTTCTTTTGACATGTTCTCTCTTTTTCTAGCTTCGAGTGATTTATGCATTGAACCCATAAATCATCAGAAAGGGGAAGAGAAGATCTACCAAGACCATTGAGTGACCGTTTGGGACGCTCCCCCTCTGGAATGCAGAGGAAGAGGGAGATTTGTTTTCAAAAGAGCGCAACTGAGTCCCCTCCCCCCTTCTTTCCTATGCAGCTGGCTAGTAAAAGCATTTCCTGGAAGCGTATAAGCAAACCGTACCACGGATTGGAAACTTGGTGATTGCTGTTGGAATTGGCGATGATAACGTGTAAATGTGGTAGAACGAAATTACATTAACCTAAACCGCAATTTGATATTCTATTTCTCCTTCTCGACTAGCCATGATGAATAAAATATATAAATAAATTAATCAACGTTTCTGCAGGTCCTTTTAGTTGAAATTTCATTTTTTCAAAATATGTTATTCGTCCTATCTCTTTTAGAAATTAATTGGAATTATAGTTTTTTGAACAATATATATATTATTTATACCTGAATGAAAGAAAACTTTTTTCTTGCAACTTGCGTTATTCTCTAAGCTTGTGTTGTTCATCTGGAAATTAATTTGTAAGTGTGTGATGAATGAACTGTTGTAAAAATAACTCATTAATTCCTTTTCGTAGAGAATTAAGAAAGAAAAAAAAACTTTATTGTTAGGATCACTTTACAAATACACTATATTCAGATTTTATAAAATGCAATAATTTATATTTTATAAAACGATCTTGTTTTTTGATATAACGGATTTAATTTTTTAATTTTTTTTTATTACAGGAATTGTGTTTGCGAAGAAATAAAAATATTTTATTCATGAACCAATCACAATAAATAACGTAAAATTTTAATACCATGTTTTATTGGAACGCTATTTTGAAGAATTAATTCTATTTAATTTTTATTGTAAGAAAACATAACCTGTTTTGTTTTAGTGATATTCTATATTAAATCAATCTTGATAAAAGAATAATGTAAAAATTTTATGAAGAATTTTTTTTTAGAAATTAACAAAGACATTATTTACTAGAAAAAAAAAATCAGAGTATTCAAAAATGTTATCACGCTTTAAAGTAATAATTTCTTGCAAATGAAGTTATTGATATTTTTAAAATTTTAAAGTAATCGGAAATGTGGAGCTAGTGAAAAAAGAAATGTGCAATAATTTCAAGAGGGAAAAAATGTAGAAATGAAGGGATTTTTCTTTAATGACCTATGCCACTAGTTTTAAGCTCTAAATGATATTTATTCATTTTAAACTTAATCTGAATCTATCAAAATATCTGATTTCATATAAATGATATCCAATTGTATCTGATTTAATGATAATTGATTAAAAGTAATTTAAGAAAACAATTGTAAGTTATTATGTGAGCTTTGACTGTGTTTTTTATTTTATCAGTTCAGACTGAAAACCTGGAGTTTACCTGAGTCTTAAAACAAGTTTGAGTGAAACTATATAAAAAATTAAAGTTTGAAAGCATTTGTTTCATTACTAGAAGTATTTATTGTAAAAAAATATTTATTAAATTTCTTTTTTTGCAATGAGATCAGATCTTAAACTTCGTGAAAAATTGATTCAATTCCTTAATATATATAAAAGTGATTAAATACTTCATTTATTATGGAGGTCATAGATACCTTGATACTCCTTCAACATTAGAATAATAAATGCAATTAATAGCTAATGCACAATTTTAAAAATATATTTTATTTACATATATTGCATACAGGTTATTCTGCAACGATCATACGTATTATATGTTTATAGATTCCTAAATACTGTTAAATGAATTAAGTAATTAAAAACATAATTAAAAGAATAACACAATTAAAAAAATTGTCAATCTTCAATTAAAACCTTCCTGTTGTCAAATATTAATAATAATTCTAAATTGTAACAACTTTTTTAAACACAAATTTTTAATTCTCAAACTTAATACTATCCTTCATATGAAATATCAGAAAATTTATAAAAAACAACAACTTTTTTTTAAAATTGAGCCATTGGCGACAACAGAGGCTAGATGTATGCACTGAGTTAATAAATTATATGTTATAGAACTCACATTTAAGACTTAGATCAATTTATTATTAGTTCATAAGAGTTTTTTTTAATAAATAAATATAGTGATCGTTTGATTTATAATTGTAACTCATGAGTGTTTAATGTTAAGTTATAATAACTTTTGAAATAATTTTTGAAATATGCAAAGCAATTCGACATTCATTTTTATTTGTATGTGAATCAAAATATATTAACTTAACTTTCAATAACTATAGATAAATAAAAAGCAGAAGTTAGATAAAAACTTTAAATGTAAAAAACTTTCTAAATAAGATTTAAATGAAACACAATCACTACGCCTGAGTGATTTTGTAAAGAGTTTTAAACTTTTAAATTTTACAAGTTAGGTGAAAAGTAAATATCTTACAATAGTTGTAGGGAATTAAAGAAATTCTAAATTATATCAACATTAAAACATTGAGTGCAAAAAGTTTTCAATTCACTTAAAAGTTCACTGGAAAGTTCCCAAAATATGGTGAAATGCGCAAAAAGTAAAGTTAACACTAAGAGGTCCTAACATTGCATCGCTTTCCTGACCAAACTATTGGGACAGTATTGCCAGATTGCAACTACCCCCTATTTACTGGGGATCAAAAATCCAAATCTGCCGAAAAAAAGTTTCTCAAATTAAGTGCGTTTTAGTGTCTGATTTCCCAACTTAAAATATATTGTCTGCTATAATTAATTGGCATATTTGAAGTCCCCCTCTCGATCCATTAAGATTGAGTCCTAGAACGTAAACATTTGATCATTAGATCAAAAGTTAGTTTTAAATTTTTTGTTTACTGCTCACTGTACACTAAAATGTGAATTTTTTTTTTTTGAAATTTCGACTTTAATGCCATTACTTCAACCTCCTTCGGGCTGTGCTTATTTTAGGAAATTTAATCTCAAATTTTTTTTTTTCTCTTTACTTTTAAACTGTAAAAAACTTCTTCTCCATTTGTAAATTATGAAAAATTTTTTTAATCTGATTGTGTAAACAGTTGATTCACTAAAATTGGACATTCTGAATTAATTCCTTTAAATAGTCATTTATATTATTATTAATAATTATTTACTCAAAATTATAATAAAGGAAAGTTTGATTAGAAATGTAGAAGTTTTTGCTGCAATAATTAGGGAATTTCTATTGACAAAATTCGAAAACATAAAAAAATTAAAGTAATTTTTTTTGGAGCAAAATGCATTTTTATTTAAAAGGAAACAATATTGACTTAATATTTATAAGATAAAAGGCTCTCTAATCACTAACACTGATGACAGGAAAAAAGTTCATTTTTTTTCTTCTTTTCCACAAAAAGTTTAAAACTTGTTGTTCTTTCATTATAAAGCAATCATATAATATTCTTGTATCATGTAAAACTTTATGACAAAGTTACTTATCTACCGTTTTACAATTATAAAATGAAGTAATTATTAAATTCTACTTGCATTTTAAAATGTAATGCTCAATTGTTCAATGAATTTGACCATTATTATTATAAAACTGTGTATAATGAACATTTCAACTTAAATAATTAGTACGAAATAACTGCTAAAAATTCTCTTAAACATTTATAAATATTATACATTTATAAATTTCAGCTTTTCGCATTATTGCTAAATAATCTCTACGTCGAAAAATATTTAAAGAATTTCATAATAACTGAAAATGAAATAAAATTTTAAAAAAATTGTAAATGGTTATCGAGCAGGAAATGCAATCTTTTAAGTAAACAAACTTTATTGTAATAATCATGTCATTATTAAGGGTTAAAAGTTATTGTGAAATTATTAATTTTAATTAGTGGATGAGTAGGAAAATAAGTTCACTACTCGAAATACGTTTAGTGAAAGTTATGAAAATATAGAAGTGGTTATGGAAGTAATAATACATGATATTTTTATCTTAGTTTTATTACGACCTTTAAAAAAACGCTTATAAACACAATTTAGTTAACAGATACAAACAATTATTTCGGCGCTATAACAAAAAATATGCTTTATATTTCATTTAATGCAGAAGAATTTAATTAAGACCCGCTTAATTGAAACTATGAAATGTTGCACCATATCTAACTTGGTGAATGATAGATACGTGATACCGAAAGCAAAACAAAAACATAAGCGCACAGCTCTTCGGTGATTGTTGAGAACGCTCCTTTAACGCCATTAGAAATTTTCGTCAACTGTTTCCAATCCGCGGTATGGTCTGCTTATACGCTTCCTGGAACCTTTTCATTAGAGTATTAGGGAAAGAAGAAGTACTATGGAGAAAAGGTTAAACACGGCAAACGTTAACTTGGAGGGGGAGTCAAAATGGAAAATTTGAAAAGGTCTAAAAGGATACACGTCCTTGAGAAACATTCGCTCTACCCCATACCATGTAATATTTAGGAGGCGGGGGGAAGAAAGGGGTAACATTCTTGCTTTAGCAGACTCTTTCAGTCACACACAAGAAAAAATAAATAGAACCTGATCAGCATTCCGCACCTTTACGCTTGATTGATAGCCAATGATCAGAGAGAAAATAAGAATATGTCACTTCCCCGCCCTCAAATTGAACAATCTCCTCTTTACGCATATTTTCTCTCACAAATAAGGAGGAAATGAATTTTTTCCCTCCACCTACCAACCTTAATGAATGACGGGAATTTCCCCTTCTTGCTTGAATTGTTCTTGTTCAAAATGGTGGAGAGAATAATTAATATTTTCATAACTGTCAAATTTTTTTCGTTTTCTATATTTTAAACAATAATTATTTTTTTTCCTAATATTTTATTGATTGATTAGATATCATTCTAATACTAAAACATTATTGCCCTGAAAAATAATGTTTATTTATTTTTTGCTTCTTAGATTCAGATCGTTTATTAGATCATTTTAAGCTTTGTTTACCTTGGGGGTCTATTATACAGAAAATTCTATTATCCGAACTTCTGGAAGTTCCACTGATTCTGGATACGCGACTTTTCATTGTATATATATATATGAAAATTGTTATTTTATGACAAATAATCCAGATGAAGTTTTATTTCACTTGACAAAATGACAAAAGATGCCCTTTTACTCCTCAAAAAGTGTGCTTTTACTATTCAAGTATACGAATTGCGGCTGTAATTTTTAAATCCCGTGAATCCGAATAAGATTAGGTTGGAGTATATTCTACATGATTTTATATGAAATATGAACATACATTGTACGTTTATATTTTCCTGCTAAGGGCCAAACCTTGAACAAAAATTTGCAGATCCCGTTTTTTTCTTCTTTTTGGGAAGGTGTCTATTTTGTAAGCATAATTGCAATTTTTGTGACGGTACCGATTTTACTGAGATATATGTGAAAGTACCGATTTTACTGTAATGATTTGTGTGAAGATACCATTTTAGCCTGGTACATTTTTGTGAAAGTATATAAATATATATATACATACAGTGTTCCCATTGGTCTCGGAATTGTGCATGTCTCAAAGTGATAACTGAAATTCAAAATTCACATTCGGCTCTTCAACGATTGTTATAAAAAAAAGTAGTTTAAGTAACTATAAATAATGGTTTAAAAAAATCTTCTTCAGATTAGGATTTATATACATATTTTTTACATCTCTAAATGTAGGTGCTTATATTATTTCTAATTTTGAATTTCGCTTTTTGACTTACATGATTATGCATGACGTATCAAAACTTGACTTGTAGCCTAAAAATTTTCGCTAGTAAAATCTCCGTTATTTTATTTCTCCATTCTTGTCAGGTATGATAATTAAATTAATTTAAAATAATTAATTAAAGTTCTAATCTTACTTTGATTAAAGTTTAGGTTTAAACAAGAAAAAATAGCAATTATACTAAAAATTCTTAAGATTTCAGCCTCTCTTTATATGAATAAAACTTTGTTTACTGTTTAAATTTGTTTGTTTATTGTAATGCATGTATAACAATGCAACTGCATTTTTAAAATTTCTGACTACATATTAAATTATTTAAAATGTGTTAATATTTTTTTATTAAAAATATTTCCTTGAAAAAACCTGTTTAGTTCATATCGGGTGAAAAATGATATCTTCAACTTCCTTTATTATTTATTTAAAACCTGTTTATTGGTCATATAAAGCATGCAACTACATTTGAAAAATTTATTTCACAGACTATATTATTTAAATTTCTGCCTGATTTAATTTCATTCAAATATTTCTTTTTGAGAAAACCCACTTGAAGTTTTCAATAGTAATATAAAATTATAGATTTGAGTTTCTTTTACTTTACAAATATTAAAAACTTAATCATATAAAGCATGCAATTCTATCTGACAAATTATACTGCACAATAAATTATATAAAATTAACTGTGCATCTATAAGTTTTAATAAAAACATTTGTTTTTAAAAAGTCCACTTGGTGTTCCAAGTGGGTTTTTTCAAGATGGGCCTACCCACTAAAACCCGGTTTTTTTTAAAGTTGGCACACTTAGTGAACCCTGCAGATTTCTGAAGTAGTGAAATTCCTTGCCATGCTGACGGGAAATTTTGTTCTCTGTGTCAATGACTCTCTCTGCAGCTTAGATCCCCCTTAGTTGGGAAGTTTTGGACCACCCCTTCCTACAGCCCAGACATTGCACTGAGTGATTAAAATTTTTCCCGATATTTCAAACATAATTTTGTCGCAATCACTTCAATGATGACGAATATGTCAAAACGGCCGTGACCTCTTGGTAAACAGAGCAGACGGCAAGTTTCTATGTGGAGGGTATTTTAAATCTAATTGTAAGGTATGATAAGTGTTTAAACAAACTTGCAACTGCTGAAAAAAAGAGAAACATATGTAGAATCTGAAAATAAATTTGCTTATTGAAAATTTTCTTTCATTTGTTTTTATTTTCAAACGACCTTTACTTTAAAGACAACCCTCATATATATATACTGCACTGTCCTTCAGGGCTAAATGCATTTCTAAAGCTGGCCACAATGTCTATTAAATTGGACAGGCCTTATTCATTGCAATATTTTTTAATATGTCTGTATTTAATGTGGCATGTTGTATATAACTGTAATGAAATTTATTACCACTAAATCTCACTACTATCTCTTACACCTTTATTGAAAGGATGGAATTGATTTGATGGATGAGGATGTGCTTAGGTTTTATACAAAACAGTGGGAAGAATATCAATTTTCTAGTAAAGTTCTGAATGGGATATGTTCCTATCTAAATCGCCATTGGGTAAAGCGAGAGTGTGATGAAGGTCGAAAAGGAATTTATGAAATTTATCAAGTATGAATATTTTAATTTACTATTATTTGTTGCATTTTTAAGATATGGCATATGATATATTTGTTTCAGGCTTTAGTTGACATCAATATTTTTATATTTTTTATGCATACTTAGAATGAAAGACAGGTTTGAGAATGTCCTGTTTTATTTTAAAATACTTAATTCATAAAGATTTGTTACCCTCGAAATTGTTTATTGTTATGTCCTAAATAGGGAACAAATATTAAAGCAATTTGTTTCAATAGTTTGACTAAGTTTAATTTTCTCAATTACATATCGGAAAGTTTTTTTTTTAGATGTGATAATTTTTATATTTATATTAATATCAGTATTTTGATATTCTGTTAAGTTTTTTCACTTTCAATTATTTGCCTTATCAGCTGCATTGTGTTGAATTATTTTTTTAATTTAAAATATAGCTACATATTGATTTTGCAGTTTTGAGTAATTTTTTTGGTTATCTAAGGATTGTATTTCTTTTGAATTAAAAAAAAATATTTTCAAGCAGTTATCAAGTCAAAAATTAATTTTCAAATTTCTTTTAGAATAGCTACAACTTATATTGTCAAAGAAACTAGTGTTTATTAATAATTAAAGGAAAAATACAACATTTG
Organism: Parasteatoda tepidariorum; assembly: GCF_043381705.1. NCBI lineage: Eukaryota > Metazoa > Arthropoda > Arachnida > Araneae > Theridiidae > Parasteatoda > Parasteatoda tepidariorum. The sequence goes on from NC_092215.1 coordinate 42,113,421, forward strand.
GTGTTATTGTGAATCAATCTGGATGACAGAAATTTCTCATAAGCCATTTTTTTTCCTGCCATGATGCATAAGTTTCAAACAGCTTTCAGTATTGAGTTTGTAATACTTATAAAAAAGTTTAAAAAAAGTTTTTCAGAAAATTCATTTAAAAGTGTAATAGATTCTTTTTTAGTAAATGATACAAACTGAAAGAATCTATCATTGTGCATACCTGCCAACTCTTCTGATTTTGACAGAAAATGTCCGAATTTCGGACCTGTTTTATCTTCCGATTGTTAACAAAAATTTTCTGCTTTTTTAAAAGTTGTTAAATTTTTTCTTTTGATACAATTTTTAATATTTGAGATATAAAAAATAATTTGTTAAAAATTTTAATGAACGAAAAGGGAGTAAAAGAAAAATTCTATTGCAATAATAGGAAAAGAAATTTTGAGTTAATCCTCCCTTTTGCTTTTTCCCACTTTCTCCGCCTGTCATAGAAACTAAATAGTCAATGAGTCACTTGAGTTTCCGTGCACAAATAAAGAACTCCACTTCTTTCTATCTGAACCAAATTGTTCCACTTTCATAACCATTAAAGCAAGTGTAGAAGAAAGAAATTTATAGCGTTATTCATGAAGCTAAATCGGGAGTTTGTGTATGGTCGTATAAATTTAATTTGTAATTTTGGTGCGGTTCTACCTTTCTACTTGCGCTTTTATTTTGAGAACATGATGGGATACAAGTTAACAGCTACGTGAGCAAGGTTGGCAAGTTTCTGCCGAGGTGGTTAAAACCACTGGTAGAAACTGGTTAAAACTGGCATGGCAGTAACCCTTTTCTGCCACATTTGTGGCAGAAACTGGCAGAAATTCAGAAAATGACATAAAAGTAAGTACTGAGATAGACATACAATGGATAATTCACAGAAAAAACAATTAAATGTTAAATAAAGTACAATTTATTTACAAAATTATCACCATTCAAAATCAAATATTACATTGTTTGCACTCTGCAGTAATCTATAACAAAAGGCAAGTTTTGTGGCAGTTTCTAAACCTAAACAATCTCTCAATTTGCTATGCACAAATGAAAAATTTGAGAAGATTCTCTCAAGTCCAGCAGAACTAGCAGGCATTGCCATCAAGGAACAAGCAAGATTTGTGAAACTTTTATGTATTGCATATTTTTTAAAACTGAACCACCATGTAGCAGCTGGGGTAGTTGTCAAAACTTGACTGGAAAAATAAATTTCAGGAAGTGGGGCCAATTTGTTTTGCAAAGCTATGACACAAGGTACAAAATCTGGGTTAATATTGGCGAGTAAAATTCTGGCTCTTTCTTCTTGAGCACATGATAATTTCAATCCCAAATACTATGGATGCAGCATATACAGGGTATCCGCGCACCTGGAAAGTCATGAAAAATCATGGAAAGTCATGAATTTCGGTATTGAACAAAATTTGTCATAAAATGTCATGATTTTTACTATTTTTTTGAAAAAAATCATGGAAAGTCATGGATTTAGGTCTCCGAAAAATCTTATTTTCCAATTTCTTCCTGTTCCAAATATCTGAATTTCTAACAAAATCACCACTCAGTCATATTTTATTAGAATATAAAATGATTTTATCATGTTCTTTAAAAATTATGGTGTTCTTTCAAAAAATGAAAGAAAAAATATCATTTCTAGAGCGAATTATCCTTTAAACTCTCTTCTGTGATTTAAGAATTTTTATTATTATTTTTTTTTAATTTTGTAAATTTAAAATTCTAGTTGAAGCAAATCAGTTATTGGCGAATTTTTTTTTATTCCGAAATGAACAGAAAAACAGTTATTGGCGAATTTTTTTTAATTCCGAAATGAACAGAAAAATCAGGAGTATTTCTTTCCTTTCTGATGAACAAGAAAAGTATCTTTAGAATATAATTCTGCAGAAATTTTTTTTTTTTTGCTTTTGTATTTTTTTCAGCTATTTTATTGTTTCAACTCTTTCCTTACTCTGTTTTTTAAGTTTAAAATCTATAAATGTGAAGAAGAAGAGTATAATAGTTTTGGTTATACCTATTTCGAATAATGTTATTATAATGCTTTTTTTAATTTATTGTTGGAGAAAATAGCAACTTTGTTAAGTCATGAAAAATTCTTGGAATTAGTTATGGAAAATAATGAAAAGTCATGAATTTGAAAATCTGAAATGTAGCAGATACCCTGCATATAAGCTAGCAAATGATAATCAGTAACTGCCTGTTTAAATCTGTATGTTACTTCTTTTTTATAAATAGCCCTAAAACTCTCTTTACTTAATTCATTTTTCAGTTTACTTAAACAAAATGTCATTAAGCAATTACTAAAACTAATATATAAGTTTTTTTAGTTTCTGCCGGTTTTTACCGGTTATAACCAGTTTCTGCCGGCAAAAAGCCAACCCTGTACGTGAGAAAGCCTGAATCAAGCCGTTGCAACATGATTTGCGTTTAAATCATGCAACTTGCTTCAAAATATAATTGTTTTGTATTTATACTGAGTGATGGATCAAGGAAACAATATTTTTAGTTCTTTCAGGATAATTATATAATGGATTTTCCGTTTATGAGGAGATCGACTTTTGGATCAAGTTATGCATATTGTGGAGTGGATTTTTTGGTATCTCATGACAAATAAATGAAATTAAAAAAAAAAAAAAAAAAAACACATGAACTCAGATAAACACCAAAGGCAATGATTCTTTTAAGTTATCTAATTATTTCTCAAGCTCTTTGGATGAGAAGCAAAAATCAGTAGAAAATATGACTGTGGGTGAATAAAGACTACAGCTATAATTAGCCTGTTAATACCTGAAAAAGTGAAAGAAATCTAGAATCAACTGGAAGTGCAGTGGTTAATAGATTTTATATTTCATCTTTGCTATATAGTTAAAAATCCTACACATGTTCATTTATTGTTATTTATTTATTTATTATTACTGTAATTTTATACTTAATTAAGATTTTTATTTGTGTAGATTTCTGAATTTTTTGTTTTTGTTACAGCTCTTACATTTCTGTTTATTACTAAATATTTCAGTTTTTACTTATGTTTTATAGAAATGCATTTAAATAATATTTTTTGAATCTTTTTACATTAGTTAAGCACTATTGCTAAATGTAGTTTACAAAGAAAAAAAAAACCTAATGCCACAATTTATTTTTTCATTCAGTAAATTTAAATGCATTGATGGGAATTTCTGCTTGATGAATATTTTTTCTATTCAATATCTTGTGGAAAATTATAAAGAAAAGTATTATTAAAAGGTCTGAAAGTTTTAAATTATTTAATGCACTGGGTATTATATAAATGAAGGTTAAATTTATCATGATTTAGAAAAATTAAGTAATTGATCCTCAATAATGTGGTAAAACAATTGAACCATTAAAACTGTAAAATTTGAGAGAAAAGTATCTATTGTGTATGTGGCAAGGTAAACCCACAAGAATGCATGGGAGATAGGGGGGAAAAAAGGAGTCAATAATTACTTCAACTAAAGACATATGTTACATCTTAATTGGCCCAATAGCGGTAGTAAAGGAATTGCTAAAAAAAAAAAAAAAAAAAAAAAAAAGAACGAGTAACCCAATAGGTCCATTGGACCATAAAAAAAGAAATAAAAAATTTAGAAGTGAAAAAAAAAACACATAATAAAGAAACTTATTCAAAACTATAGCAGAAGCATTCTTGTGACTCCATTGTTATTGGTGCTAACTATTTCATTTGTGGCTACTCACTCAATATCACGACGATATAGCATTGCTACTGTGGAATTATGGATGAATAAATAAAAGTTCACAATTTGTCTTGAATTTTCCTTTATTTTAAAGTGGTGGAATGCACCAAGGAAGGGATAACACACAAATACAATATTGAAGGGCACACAATTATGTTTCACTTATTCCTGGAGTTGTATACAAAACAAAACAAGAACTTCTAAAAAAAAAAAAAATTCTTGAATCAACTCACCTTTCTCATCAAAAAACCAGCCATGATTTCGCTATAATGATCCTTTTTTTGCCATGCTGTGCATTAAAAACCAATCTTTGGCATGAGCAAAGAACCTATGAGAAACAAAAAAATAAAGTGATGTCACCAAAAATAGCCAATAAAAAATAAAGAACCCAAAAAATTGATACTTAAGTTAGTTTCAAAATAAATCCTTGGATTGCAAAAGCGATCTGGCAAACTTAGCTAACTAAACAACATGTTAGTGATTATCATGAAGCTATTGATAAATGGATTTATTTAACTTCCTATTTTATAATTCAGTTAAAATTACCAGTTTTAAAATTTGAGAGATGAAAAAAAATATGCTTGCTATTCTTCAATTAAGGGTTATAATAATAATAATGAAAAACTTGTATTTTTAATAATGAGATTAGATGTTTGAATCGGACAAATGCATTTTCATTTTGAACAAATAGTTCAAAAAATTTAGCAAACTTATTTCATCAAAGCAAAGTTTTTAAAACTGGACATATAAGTATTGTTTGTTTGTTATGTGTACTGAATTTTAATTAAATATTTTTGTTATTTACAGCTGGCTCTTGTGTCTTGGCGAGATTTTTTATTTAGGCCTTTGCATAAGCAAGTAAGAACTCGGAAATTTATTTATAAATTTCGTGAAACTTCATTTAAAAAATATTGACATTTGACAATTGTTTCCACTCTTATTCTTTGTATTAAATGTATGCTTCATAACTTCAGAGTATAAAATGTTTAAGAAAAAAATTGCGAAGGTTATTCTAAATAATAATTAAACATTTTTTTTTTTTATTATTTTGTTTACAACTTCAGGTCAGAGATTATTTTTTATGTTAAAGCTTCAGTGTTATTTTATCTTTAAATAACCAGTAATTGATTTCAAAATTGAAAGATTGATTGTAAAAAGAAATTGAAAAACTTTTAATTGAAAACATTTGCAATAAAAAATACTGAAATGAAGAAATAAAGATTAAATTTAATTTACTTATGTATTATAAAAGCATTCACATTTAAGTAAAAAAAAGTTGAAGACTGTCTAATTTTTATTAAAACTGATATGATCTTTAATTCAAGATGTTAGTTCAAAATATATTTTTACTTTATTATTATTTCATTAATTAAGCGATTGTTATTATTTTAGGTGACTAGTGCTGTACTGAAGTTAATAGAAAAAGAACGAAATGGAGAGACTATAAATACAAGACTCGTTAGTGGTGTAATGAATTGCTATGGTAAACAAAAGCATTTTTACATTAATCAAAAGTAAAAATTGAGTGTTAATTGCATTAATTTGCTGTATACAATGTTTTATGAAAGAATTTATCTTTTTATGAGTTGCAATATTGAGCAATGCTTGTATATGTCTTTTTTAACGTTGTGTTTTTTATTCTAATTTTATTTTTTCGTTCGTATAAATTTTCAGTTGTTCATTTCCTTAATTTAAGGAACAAATTAATCGTTATGGGAAGCAACTATAATTATGTATTGACACTTTTTAAATTGAATTTTTATTTCAGTCGAACTAGGCCTAAATGAAGATGATCCTTCAGCAAAAGGACAGAATCTTTCAGTATACAAAGAAGCTTTTGAAAATACATTTCTTAGTGATACAGAGAGATTCTACACTACAGAAAGCACAGATTTTATTCGGGAGAACCCAGTTACAGAGTATATGAAAAAGGTTCTGTGTTAACCTAGTTTCCTTTTTAACTTAATTCTAATTAATATGTTTCTAAAATATTTATGTTCAACTTCTAAGATTTTTTTTAAACTTTGTTTTGAATGGTTTAGATATTTGTAAGATAATTCTTTGTAGTTCAGTAAAAATATTGGAATTACCAATTATTAGATAATTTGTTTTAAATTTTTTTATCATAGTGTTATCATTTATGCTTGCAACATTTAAAATTCAAAATTTAGAATTATTGCTTTTCAGCTCACTGTAGCAGTTGTTATTAAATCACAAATATTTGTCTGGATCTGAATGATTGTTTTAACCAATTTTTGTTTGTTTGTCTTAAAACAGTAAATATTATTTATAATAGTGTAAAAACAAGCAATTTTATGTAAAAGTAACTTACTTAATACTTTGGGGGCCATATATTATTGTAATAGGGAGATAAATTGTTATTTCAAGGAGTGATATGAAAAAATTATAAGCTTGATGGTTTTAACAATCATATTTGCAAAAATGTATATTCCGAAGAAAAAGAGGTTCTTAATGATATTGACTGATAAAGCATTGTAAGTATATAAAGAAATATTTGATTCGGATCTAATTTATGTTAATGTAATCTCTGATTATTTAATCAGTCTTTATTTAAATCATTATCACGATTGAGACTGTGCGGGAAAAAAAATCAGAGCAATATAACACCAGTAAAAATTTAAATAGACTAAGTTGTTCAATCATTTGCCATAGATAGATATTTCTTTGCCTCCTGTGGGTTTAGGATGTATTGCAAACTAGATAATAGCCATGTTCGAGCAAAGGGTAAAGCACAGGTAAGTCTAAAAATCATTAGAGTGCTTTTAAAAGAGCATTAACTTGTTTGTAAAAGAAAAAAGAGCAAGAGAGGATTTTTTTCAAAAAAAAATCTCTTTTTATATTTAAAATTCTATGAAATTTGACTTGTTCTTTTTGGTCTATTAGAAGACGGATATTTTTATATAAAAAGAAAGTAACATAAAGATTTTTTTTCTTTTTTTTACAAAAAACCCTTCTTTTCTTGGACCATATTGCTCTACAAATAATTAAATTAAGGGTAAATTATCGTATGATTCAATGCAGATGTAGAAATATGTAGAGAGATTTGTCAGATATTGATGCAACGAGACTTAATTGTAAATCTAATGTTCAACTGTGAAAGTCGGTATGTAACACATAAAAAATTTTACATGAAAAATAATTTAAATAATTAGCTTACATTATGAATAAAATGAGTTTCTTATGGTTTATAAGAGAAAAGTCAATACATGTTTCAAAGGGAAAAAATGAAGACAAGTATAGTTCTTCTTTTCTTATCATTATTAAATGGATGTTTTATTATGTTAATGTTGCATTACTCTGGCAAATTTGTGTAAGGAATTTTTCTGAGTATAAAGTTTGTATTTAATGAATGATGTAAAAAGGTTCTGTGTGCAAGAAATCCTCTCTGAAATCAGTTTATAAAGAAACATTGTTTCTCATTTGCATGCTTGCTATTTTAAATGTATGCTAACTTATTTTTAGTTTACCATACTGTATTTAAAAATGTATCTTGTTTTATTGATTTTTATTCTTTTTATTTTTATCTTTGTCCTTTTTTATCAAATCTATATATGAAACATTTGCTAAATGAATTTTTTTTTATATTAATGTATCATTATACCTATTTTACTTTGTTTAGACTCCATGATTTGAAGTGTAAAATAAAACACACTGGAATAAAAATATAATTCCATATCAGCATTTTCAAAATTTAATTTTTTTGTTCTTTGTCCCCATATTATTTGTAGGATTTCCATTCTTACCCATATATATGCATAGCTGCCAACTGTCCAGAATTTTTCAGATTTGTTCCTAATTTTTAAATCAAATCTGAAAATCTGATATTTTTATAAAAAATCTGAAATTTGGTGAAATTGCACTATTTTTGCTTTTAAACCAATCCCTTGTTCTGATCGCCACAATCGCGCTTCCTGAGATTATTGTGCAGAAGTAATTTTTAGTAGCTTTTTGTTGGAAAATACTATTCCAATAGCTGTTGCTTATCATTTCTCTAAATTGAATCTTAAACAACTATTATTATTTTTTAAAAAATGTATTGTATTATTTAAACATTTGCATCAGAAATATTTGTCTATGATGTAGTTTAATATTTACCTGTGTTTTATAATTTGGAGAGGAATAATTACATATTAATAGGTAGTGTTTTTTTTTTTTTTTTTTTTTTTTTTAACTATTATACCGGTATTCCTAATTATAAAATAACATTATAAACTTCCCACAAAAGATAGTGTTCTTAATTTTTTTTTACTAATTTACATGAAGTATTTAAATATATTATGTTTATTAATGTTATTATTTAATGGTTAAATTTTTGTTTTACTCTTGTAATTGGTGCATATAATTTTGTCGTTTATAGTGCTCCTAATTTTTGATTCCTAAGGTTGGCAGCTATGTATATGTTCTAAACTTCATGCTATATTAACAATAAAATAAAATAATATTCTTTCATCTTTTTTACTGTATACTGTAATACTTTTTTACTGTAAATAATTACTGTATTTTTCACTTCATTAGTAGACTTTTTCATTAGCTCTATTTTATTAAATTTTTGAGCAAAAACGTATATCATAACGCAGGACTCGTAAATTTTTTTCTGAAATTGTTTTCCTGGTTCAATATTATTTGTACAGAGGTGCCAAATAAGGTTGTTTTTTTTTTGTAATTTTTACGAATATTAGTTTTGAATACAAAAGGAGAGGATTGAGACTACAATTTCCTGATTTTTTTCAATGACACTTTATTTTCTGTCACTAGTTTTTAAAACTTGTAGATAATCATTTAGTACTATATTTTAAATTGGAGACTAATCTTAAATATTTTAGCTTATTTGTTCCATAATTAAAGTCAAATCAATAATTCTAATTAGTAATCCTAATTGCTTCTATAACCTAACTGTTGATTTTTTTTTTACTTTGAATTAAATATATTGAGGCTGATTTTATTATTTAAAAAATGTAAATCATAAAATGTTCAATGTAGTGGGTTATTTTGCTCTATAATTTCACCTCTAATAAATACCAAACTATTTTATTGTTAAAAATAGTTTTAGCAAGATAGTTTTGTTGCTAAGGAAGAGAATTACTGCAGGTTGGCATCTCTGTTTCTATATTCAAATATCATTAGAAATGTATGTATATTTATGAAAATTATTTAAAATTGAATTGCATTGAAACTTTACAGGCAGAACTAAGGTTAAAAGAAGAAAAGAAGCGTGTGCAACTATATTTGCATGAAACAACTCTTGAAATTGTTGCTAGGACATGTGAAAAAGTATTGATTCAAAAGCATCTAGAAATATTCCATTCAGAGTTTCAAAATCTTCTTAATGATGATAAAAATGAAGGTATTAAAATGTTTGATACTGAAATAACTAAAAGATATACATATCTATCGAGTTATATATATGGATATATTTTCCTTTTTGATTTGACTGGGAGGAACAAGAAATTTTGTGCCCTGTTTTTTTTTATTTTTAATAAGTATATCTAGTCTAATTATCCTTAAAAAAATTCATAAAATGGGAGATATAAGAAGATATAAGAGCAATTCGTTTAAAACTGCTTTATTTCAAGAAAAGATTTAAAATTGAAACATTCTATTTTCCAATGTGTGTTACCTAAAATTAGATTTTTTTTCAAACTTAACATGAATTGTTGTACCTTCCTTTTCTTTAAGTCATCAGCTTTTTAAGTCTTAGTATACTTAAATTTTCATATCATCTCTGTCAACTTAGATCCATTTACATTGAAAAAAATGAAGTTAAAATTATCATTTAATTATATTTAACTGCACATTAGCGAAACTGGGTAGTCATGCTAAAGTGCTGTGATACCTCATATTTTGATACGACATATATTTTCAAGGGCTGTTTCTTGAATGTTTTACTTTACATCATGGTTACCTTAATTGGAAATGAAAATAATTACTAATGATTTATTTTTCAAACTCTGTGGCATCGCAATTGATAAAACCATATAGATTTGAGATAGAATTATAACTTAGTATTATTTGTTATTATCAGTAATAATATATATGTTTTATTTTCTTCAGCACATTTTAATGATTATCATACTCTACTTAAATCATGCAGAAAAAAGAGAGAAAAAAACTGTTTCATTCGAATTTCATAAAGATATAGCTACCATTCCCACCAATTTTTTTTACTGATAATGTAGAGTTGCCAACTTGCTCCGGACAGCGGATAAATATTTTTGAATGGTAGTTTTTAATGTGTGATTCTTGGTTTAATTAATTAGATTTATTTGGTTTCTATCCACCTCTATTTCTAAATAATTAGAAGGTTTATATAATTTGCCACTTTATTATATTTTAGTCGTGTTAAACCTTAAAAAAAAAAAAAATTAGCCAAATATTTGCAAATTTTAGCTTGTAGTTATTTACCATTTTTTAAATTAATTTTGCTTGTCCGGAGCAGTTTGCATCTCTGGATAATGTTATTTTCTGAAACCCAGAAAAATTATATCAGAAAAAATATTATCAGAATCTTCGCATTCTTATCAATTTTTTTTAATTTTTAAAATAGTCTTTTTTTTATTATAATAATAGGCTTCTTGAGGCTTTTGTCTTTCAGTGCTATCTGCCACATTCCTAAAAAACACTAAAAAAATTTTCAATATAAATTTTTTCTTTAGAGAACATTGAAAAAAGGTTTTTTTTGAACATAATTTTATTTTAATCATTTATTCATAACAGTGGTGTTAAAATAATATTTAAATGCAACATTTAAAATTACTATTGCAATTTTCTGTAAGCAGCTCATTTAAAATAAGTTTTCTCAGTGCTCTATTGTGTATTTTCTTGTTTATTTTATTATATTTTCTTCTGTTTTTGTCCAATGTATTATCTGAATTTTTAGATTTAGGTAGAATGTTCCAATTAGTTTCAAGAATATTTGATGGCCTTGGAGAATTGCGAACCCGGTTAGAAAGTCATATTCATAATCAAGGCCTCTCTGCTATTGAAAAGTGTGGGGAAAGTGCCTCAAATGACCCCAAAGTATATGTTAATACAATATTAGATGTCCATCGAAAATACAATGCCTTAGTAATGACAGCTTTTAAAAATGATGCAGGATTTGTTGCTGCTCTTGATAAAGTATGTTTTAAATTAAAATATCTATGTTAACTATATTTGTAAATAGTATTTATCTGTTTAATATCATAATTAAAGAGTGAAAATATTAATGGCATTGACATTGCCTAAAGGTTTAGGTATGCTGTAAGTTAAAAAATAGTGTTAAAATCAACTTATGTTCCATTGCAGCAATTCTTGGTAATAATTTTTTTACTTCTTAAAAAAATTGTATATAAAACTATAATTATTTTTTATATTAAGCTAAAGTATTATATGTGTACATTATGCGATAACTGATATAACACCTGAGTTTAAAAAAGCCAAACTTTTGGCTGGGGAGTTGATTTGATTTCGCCAAGAATTATCTAAAGGAATTAGGAAACATCTCTTTAATATAAAGATGTAAGTGAGTAAAAAAAATCAAACCAAGACTCATGCCATAGTGGTTCAAATATTTCTTATGATGAAGTGAAATAAAATAAAAATGTTTTGCACTTGTTTGGTGGTTCTACTGCAAGTAACTTTAAAAATCTCCCATTTTGAAATGTATATGTCTGTAGTTAAAAAGAAAAAAATATGTAACACAAATACTTTGTTAGACGTTGTTTGATACCAATTGATTCGATTTCTATGCTGGTTCGTTTGATAACAAATGAATAAAATGGATTATGGACTGTATTTAAGATTTTATTATCATTGATGCTATGAGCACGCACATGCTATAAGATCAACAACCAAATTTCGACTGTTTGGGGGTTACAAGAAACGGTGGCGAGGATGCTAAGACAAAGATGTCAAATTGGCGCTATATTTCCGAGATACTGAACATCCACCTGCCGTTGAATTATATTCAATAAACATACAAATTAGCATAACAATGGTACATAAACATTCCAGTATAAAATTTACAAAGATTGAATAAATGCTGTAGGTACACATAATGAGAAAATTAACATAAATCTTTGTTAATTGTCCAATGGCAAAATACACAATTTACTAATACAGTGGAAAGTCGCGTATCCGGAATCGGCGGGACTTTCCGAAGTCCGGATAATCGATTTTTCCGTATAATAGACCCCCAAGGTAAACAGAGATTAAAATGATCTGAATCTAAGAAGCAGAAATTAAATAACATTATTTTTCGGGCAATAATGTTTTAGTATTAGAATGATATCTAATCAATCAAAAACAAAATATTTAAAAAAAAATAATTATTGCTATTATAAAAATAAATATAGGAAACTAAAAAAATTTACAGTTATGAAAATATTAATTGCTCTCTCCGCCATTTTGAACTAGAACGTTTCAAGCAAGAAGGGGAAATTCCCGTCATTCATTCATTAAGGTGGGTAGGTGAAGAAGCAAAATTCATTTCCTTCTTACTTGTCATTCAAGTTGAAGGGGGGGAAGTGACAAGTTCTTATTTTCTCTCCTGTCATTGGCTATCAATCAAGCATAAAGGCGTGGCATGCTGATTGGGTTCTCTTTATTTTTTCTTGTGTGACTAAAGGGGATTCCCCCTCCACTTTAAC
>NC_092215.1:42126044-42201640 GCF_043381705.1 Parasteatoda tepidariorum
CTAAAGTAAGAGAGTGGGGAAGATGAAGAAATGTTTGTTTATTTTGATTGTTAAAAAGTGTCCGGGAAATTGACCCTTCCGGAAAAGGAACGTCCGGATATGGGACGTTACACTGTACTACGTTTAACGATTCCATTGCTTGTTTTAATTTCCGCTACCCTGAAGTTTTCCAACCATTCCAGGAAATAGCTTTAAAATTCATCCCAAGCTCCACTGATTTACAGGAAGATTATCCTCCTTTATTAAAACCATCGCATTTAAATTTATGTTGGTTTTCCCTACTTTCCATTTTGTTCTTTGTTGCAAGTTGTTCAGGTAGTCCCGAGACCATTTAGACCAAATGTATTGAACAATTTTTGTCAACCTTTGCCATCGAGAAAGTCGGATTTCCGATTTATTGAACAAACTTGGTTCAGCTATGGCAGTTATAGATCTTCCAACAAAAAAATGCCCTGGTGTTAGAACCTCCAGGTCATCCATATCATCTGACAAAGGTGTTAATGGCTGAGAATTTAGGATTCCTTTGACTTGTGTTGTTATTGTAAGAAATTCCTTAAATGTTAATTTTAAATTTTCTGTAGCTCGTTTTAAGTAAAACTTAAAGGATTTGACCCCTGCCTCCCAAAGGCCCCCAAAATTAAGAGCTCTGGGAGGAATAAAATTCCAAACTATCCCTTCAGATGCCAAATAGGATGCTAGATTTTTGTCTGGAAATCTAGTTAGATTTTGCAATTCCCTACCAGCCCCAACAAAGTTTTTTGCATTATCAGATGATATAGTAGCACATTTGCCAGGCCTAGCCACAACACGCTTTAAGGTAGCAAGAAAGGCATCAGCTGTTAAATCGGAAACCACTTCTAAGTGAATCGCCTTCGAGGCTAAACACACAAATATTGCAACATAAATCCGTTGGAAATTCCCTTTTCTCTGGTGTTTATAGTTAATTTGAAAAGGACTGCAATAATCAATACCAGAGTGCAAAAAAGGATAATTAGGGTTTGCTCTTTCTCGAGGCAAGGTTCCCATAAGTTGATTTGAAATAAGGGGTTTATGTTTAATACAAACTATGCATTTATGAACAATTTTCCTAGCTATCGATCAACCACGAAGTGGCCAAAACCTTTCTCTAGTGCAATATAATAATGGTTGAGGTCCTAAATGGTGATTTTTAATATGCAAATGAGTTATTAACAATTTAGTGAAAGGATGGTCTGCAGGAAGTATAGCTGGATGCCTTTGAGAATAATTCAGAGCAGCATTATGCAAACAACCACCCATTCTGAGAATTTGATGACCATCAAGAAAAGGATTTAAAGAGTTAAGTTTACTCTTACCTGATAAAGCCCCGCCCTTGGAAATGGCTTCTATTTCTTCCTTAATAGCAGATGCTTGTACATTTCTGACTAAAAAGGACTCCGTCTCTTTCAATTCATTAGAGGATAACTTACCAAATCTTTTGTTACCTGGATTTCTACAGTTGAATATGAATCTGAAAGCATAACTTAAAATATTCAAAATTTTTGTATAATTATTGTTACGATTTAAAATATTGTCAATTAAGTCAAGTTTATAAGAAGTTAGAAGTATTTTGGCAGGGAGTTTGAGCTCCTGGAAAAGAACTGTCCGAAGAGATTTTTTCAAAATTTATTGTAACAATATTCAGTTCCTCTTTCAAAAAATCTGGTCCAAACCACCACAGTTCATAGGAGGCAATTTCCGAAGCATTCAGACCACGAGAGAGGACATCTGCAGTATTTTTATCAGATGCAACGTGATTCCAATGACAGTTCTTAGTTAGTTCTTGCATTATTTTAACTCGATTGCTGATAAAGGTCTTGAGTTGATCAGGTGACCGCTTAAGCCATGCCAGCACAATTGTAGAATCTGTCCACAACATTATTTGTTAAATGGGCAAGGTTAGAGACTTAAGAACCTTGTTCAAAAGCTGTGCCAATGAAACACTGGTACACTATTCCAAGCGAGGGATCGTGATAGGTTTTACTGGTGAAAAGCGGGACTTGCTGCACCAAAGTCTCGTATATGATGTTTCTCCCGAAATTGATTGCATGTACAGAACTGCTCCATACGCAATGGCTGATGCATTGGAGAAGCCGTGAATCACGACTCCACCCTTCTCCGTGTGACGAGGAATTTGCATGTTTTCAATGGCAGGCAGTTTAGAAACAAAACACTGCCAATCCCTAGCCTTTGAATCTGGAAGCGGTTCATCAAGAGGTTCTACAACTAATTGCATATGCTCCAAGTCAGCATATTCCATTAAGAATGATTTATAAAGTGATTGCAACTCCTCATTTTTCGAGAGTTTCTCCCATAACTGATTTAAACGCATTTTGGCAACTGCTTTAGAATCACCGAGCGAAGTGGGATCCACTTTCAAAGGCAACTGTACTATGTAACGCCCTGCATGATTTCGATAATGAGTATTTTTATATTGAGTTTCGCAGAGCTCAAATTCAACATTATGTTCAACAGAGGGCTGGTCAACAGTTTCTATATTCCAAAATGCTTGTAGCTGTTTATCGAGGCTTTCCGAATTTATATCTTAACTAAGCGTTAATCCACAATATGCTCTATTTGTACTATTATCGGAGCTCCCCATGACAATGTAACCAGATACAGTTTCTTGAAACAACCAATTATTACATGCCGATCGAAACTGATTTGGCTTTAAAATTTCAAAAAAGACTCAAAATTGCTCTGCATGGATAATAGTCTCCTAATTCATTTCTAATATAAATAACTGCAGTAGGCAAGAGAATATTTTGTTTCTTTGTTGATACTAAATAATTTGAAAAAGTATACGGATGTTCTTGTGGGAATGAATCATGCACTTAGGAGACAGTTGTTCGATTGGCGCTTGGCATCGTAGAAACTGAGGAGGTAGGAGGCGGGGAAGAAATCTCATAAATATGCAGTAAAGTGTTATGGCGTTTCTTGCAAACGAAACAGGAATTATTTGATTTACAGTCGTTTACCTTGTGATTATACTTTAAGCAATTAATACACAAATTTAAACGTTTTATTTCATTAAATCTATCCGAAACCTTCATATTTTGAAAAGTGTTGCACTTATAAATCATGTGTGGTAATTTGCAGATTACACAAGAGTTGGGATTATTATTCGAATTCTGGAAAGATTTACTCTTATTAATAGCTAGCTTATGTTTATAAATTGAAGAAGAAGCTGTTCGACTAATACTATCAAGAATTGGGCTTCTTTTTTCTAAAAATTCTAAAAATTTATCCAATTCTGGTATTTCATTTGATACGATTGCTTGTTCATATTGTTTTCTAGTTTCTCGATCTACCTTTTTCAAAATGACGTTAAGCAAAAGTATGTCAGATAAATTATTACGATCAAAATTTACTAGCTCTGATATTTTTCTTTAAAATATCTACCATGTTACTAATATCTCCAGCTGATTCATTTGCAAGTTTTTCAATTTCCAAAATTTGACTTATGTAAGTCTCAGTGAGGAGACGTTTATTCTCAAATCTTTTTTCTAATGCCTTTAAAAGTGACTAAAAAGAATCACCAACAGTTTCGAGACGTTTAGCGTCGCCCAGCAATGACGCTTTCAAATAATGCAGTTTTTGAGAGTCTTTTAAATCATTGTTTTTAGTTATAATGTTATCAAATTGTGATTTAAAATTGGGCCATTCGTCAAATTTACCGTGAAATACCGGTAATGGTATCTCAGACAGTTTAATTTCTAGTTTTGTTTTTGAATCAGCCTGAGATATTTCATTTTCACAATTAATTATTGAAGGTTTAATTATCAGAGAGTTAAGAATATCTTTAATTCTTACCTCTAAAGCTTTGAGTCTGTCTACTGTTCCTTCTAAATCAGTTTCTATTTCAGTTATCTCTGGGTCACTTATATCTTTTAGACCATAATATTGATCCTTCAATTCATCAACTTTTTGATATAATTGTTCAACATGCTTAAGCTTCACTTCTAATTCAGTTGGATTATGTTCCTTCGTCTGATCAACCTAAGTTTCTAATTTCGTTATGGTACCTTTGATGGCACACTTCGATCTGCTTAGTTTCTCTTTTTCCATCTCCGGCTATTAAGGATCACTAATGTTCGATACCAATTGATTTGATTTCTATGCTGGATCGTTTGATAACAAATGAATAAAATGGATAATGGACTGCATTTAAGATTTTATTATCATTGGTGCTACGAGCACGCTCATGCTATAGGATCAACAACCAAATTTCTACTGCTTGGGGTTACGAGAAACGGTGAGGATGCTAAGACAAAGATTTCAAATTGGCGCTATATTTCCGAGATACTAAATAGATGTAACTTATATCAGGCAAATCAAATTGTACCAATGAACACTTAGGAATCGTTAGAAGTACAGATACAATTTTGGAACAGTGCGATAAATCAGACAGAGAAATGTAAGTAAATCATGATGCTAAATGATGTGTGACCAAGTATTTTATATAATCTCACACGACTAATATATGCTTATACAGAAAATATGTTTGTATATAAACATGACTCGCTTGCGTTTCATGTCTATGCACCGTACATCTTGGAGTATAAGTAGACTCCCTATTTTTGATAATGAGATAGCAAACTTCTGATATGTTGGGTGTATAAGTCAACCATTGCAAAAAACCCAATCTATAATCGATCGTTTTGGAATGAATGTAGTTGATAGAAAGAGAAAAACTCTTGCAAAAACAGGAAATATCCTTTCTGATCCTTTCATTGACTGATCCTTTCAAGACTTCATTGTGTCAAATGACAATGGGCACGTGGCAAAATATGAATTTAAATGTTATGGTGACATCTTTAATAACATGTGGAATGAGGTGAAGGCTATTTTTTTGTGGGACTTATCAGATAAGACTGAAGTAGAATTCATTTTAGAGTGGGATCCATATGACGACACTGCTAATGTTATTGAATCTGACACCTATGATGCTCTGAAATCTTTTAATTTGTAGCTTTATGGTAGTGTTCATAGTGTTATATTTTTTGAAATACTCTTGACTAAAATCTAAACTTTTCTTATTCTTATTTTTAACGCAATTTAAAGTATTGTTTTTGTAAAAAAATCTTTATATGTTAAGAAAATATGATGAGAAAAAATAAAAAAATAATTGTATATACATTTAAAAATAGTTTTTGAAAGGAGTAAGTTCATACAGAATTGTAAATATCTATCTTATTGTTTATAATGCAGTGATATTTGATGATCAACTAATGTCCATTTTTTTTTACCTGCATATAAGTCAACCCCTTGATTCTTGCAAAATTTTGGGGTTTTGAAAAGTTTACTTATATACCAGGATATATGGTATATTTGAAGGTTAATAATGTATAATTTTAAAAATTGCCTGTTAATCACTTTTAGAATTTTTTTTTTTCTTCTTATACTTCTATACTATTTTGATATGATTCTGAATAATGTTACATACCTACATGTAACTATTGAGAAATAATCTGATTTAATTATCAACTTTTTAAAAATTTTATCATGCTAAATTTTTCATTATTTGTTTTGTAGCTTTTTATTTATTCTAAATTTATTTTAAGAATAACAGTTCTAGTAATAACTCATAACTTTACGATGCATCAACTTTTCACTACGTTTTTAAGGGTTTTTTCGTGCTTGATTTATTTAAATGGGAACTGATTTCATGTTTATTTTATAGGCTTGTGGAAAGTTTATAAATAATAATGCAGTGACTAAAGCTGCCAACTCATCTAGTAAATCTCCAGAACTTTTAGCAAAATATTGTGATTTGTTATTGAAGAAAAGGTCAGTAAACATATCAATAGTTTCTACACTGTTCAAGAAATTTCCCTTGAACCTTTAAAATAAAGGGTACAGATTAAATTCAAAGAAAATTTAGTAAGAAAAGTACATATTTGCAACATTCTGATTTGAAACTTTTCAATCTCTAAAGAACAATTTTATTCTATATTGCTATTTTTTTAGTGAAAAAGTTATTTCTGAATTGAAATTATGTAAAAGAAATGTTTTTGAATATGTCAATAATGTGAATTTATGAATCTGATGTCTATTTGAGATGTGAGGAAAATGCCTCTCTCAAGAAAGTATACCTGATTTCGTATGTAGTCTAAATGAATTTTTACTTGTTAGAAAACAGAAAATATGCAATTTACAGCAAATATTATAGTTTAATAATTCAGATTTAGATAAAGAAAAAACAAAAAAATAATAATTATGGTATATTTCAATCAAATAACATGTATTTTAACAAAGTTTTGAATTTTTACTTTTCTTTTAATAAATCTGTTATGCATTTTGAAATTATTAAAGATGTGGATTAAGATCCGTGTAGTAAAGAAAACTCTTTTCAAAGTTTATAAGCAGATACAGAAAGGATTAAAAAGGGAAAATGAAAGTGTCGTGTAGAAACCTGGGAAAATATGATTTTTTAAGCTTTTAATATTTTTTGACAGGAGATTTTGACGATAAATTTTTAAAAAAATGTAACTTTTAATTGAAATCCTTTTTTGGCGCAAATGTAAAGCACTTCGTAAATGTGGCAACAACGTATCTGCAGAATCCAGACTATGGTTAAATGCATGAAGTGAGAATATCTCCCGCTCTTGCAGCATATGGGTGACGTTGCTGGTAGAGCGATGCTAGATTCGTTCTTTTAAGTGGTATTGTTATGGTACATTTTAAAGGTAGGATGAAAGAAGATTAGTCAGTGCTTTTTTTTCACTATGTTTATTCTTTTCAATCTGGCAATGATGTGCCTCTGACGTTGGTAAACAAACAAAAAATGTGTGCTGTGTGCGCGGATTTGCATCAAACTTTTATTTCTTTTCTTGATAGTTACTTTTATTCTTTATTGATTACTTTTTATAAATTTACTTGATAATAATTAAAAAAAATGAACTGCAAAAGTAGTTTTAATCCAGAATGGACTGACTCTAATATCTATCCACAATTTGCTTCTTGGGTCGTAAGCATAACGAAAGATCCTTAAAAAGGCTGATGTAGAGTGTGCCATAAGTGTTTCCAGTTTAAGTAACATGGGACACTGGCTCTTATAAGTAAACAGAGTAGCGCCTGTAGTTTAGAACAACAGCCCGAAATCGATAATTTCTCTAAGGATATGGACTTTGCACAACCAAAGAACAGAAGTCTAGCCAAAGCAGCTGTATCGAATTTTTCAATTAACGATGATTTTACGAGGGCTGAAATAATTTGGTCGATGCATTAGGTATTTTCTCATTCTCAGTTTCTTAAAACTGAAGACTTTTAATTTGTAATTGTATTTGGTAATTTGCTAGTATACTATGTACCATGGGAAATAAAGGGACCAGATATATTCTAGGGAAGTGGTAGTGATTTTTTTTTTTTTTGCATTGAATTATAATGTGTGAGGGTTTTCAGATTTATTGGTGTATTTTTTATACCCAACATTATTATCTCACATTCTTAACTAATATTCCTCTGCATTTCTGGGTGTACTTTTTTTTAATAAAAAATTCATTGCGCTTGAGAGTCAGGGAATTTTTCCCGAAATTGATTATGAACCCTGTAGTAAATTTTAAAGAAATAAAATTATATTTTGTATCGGTACATGCAGCTAGAGACACAAATATGTTGGATGCACATGCATAGTAAAATAAAAATATAAAGTATCTGGGCACACAATCGAAAAGTATCTACAAGATCATAATATTTCTTAATAATAGAATAATTTTATTATATATGCAAAAACAGTTAACTATTTAATATTTTTATTCTTCGTGACAAAAAAATTTATTTAGATATATATACATGCACTTTAACTTTATAAACATTAGAAAAAGTAATAGTGTACTGGGCCAAGAGAGTAGTAGAGATTATTAGTCTGTGATTGCATTAGTGTTCTGATTTGCGAGTCTCTTGTGTGGTTATTCAACAGTCAGAGGTTTTAAAGCCTGTGTACTACTCAGTTATTTGAGCTGTAATTAAGTGCTAGAAATAGCTGTATTTTCTGGAAGATTCTGCTAATAAATTTTTAGAATCTTAAGGACTGTTATATTCATCTCTAATCGAAACGAACCCCTGTGCTTGGAACAGTATAGTGGTATTTAGTATCTTATATTTTTGGTGATAAATGTTAAATAAATGTCATATTTTATTCAAAGCAATATTTAAAAAGATTGATGTTAGATATTTAAATCATTTAAAGAACAATATTTTTTAGTTTTATATTGTTTGTCTAATACTTCAAGTAATACCATCTTCTATTTGCAGCTCAAAAAACCCAGAAGAATCTGAATTAGAAGATACGCTAAATCAAGTGGTAAAATTTTTTAATTTTGTGATTAAATTGAATTTTATTTATTTACTTGTAGATACAAATCTAGATTATTTAATATCTTTAAAAAAAATTCAAGCATAGGAAGAACCGCCTCCCCCCCCCCCCCNCCCCCCCGAAAAAAAAATTATAAGGTATTAAGGTACATTTTATAAGGTATCAAGGTATGTTAAACTCACTTTTTGATTTTTCATTCATAGAATAAAATATAATTTGAAAAGAAATTTAGAAATAATCAAAATTTGATTTCTATCTATCTATTGTTGTGTCTTAGATTTAAGCATGCTTGAAAAATTTAAGAATTATGCAGTATAAAAATGAAAAAAAAATTAGTTTCATGAAGCCAAATGGGACTAGACGGTATTTTTACTTGCTTCAGTAATTTGTGGAAGGAAAAATTTTTTTTCCATAAAAATCTAGTATACTAAGATGAAAATTAATGTGCAAATTCCTCCTTAACTTAACATTATCCATAACTTGATCTTTAATTTAATAACTTAATTAATTCATAACTTAATTTATTAATCCTTGACATAACCTCAACTTAAAACATACTAAAAAATTCTTATCGCCATGCTATTATATTATACATTTCCAACTAATTGGCTTTCATGTCTGAAGTGAGAAAAAATATAAATATCACTTTTGATATATTAATTTGTTTATATATTTTAAAATACATTATCTGATCAAAACAAACTGAAATTATACAACAATAATTATTAAAACCTTTACTTATTTATTTATTTTTTTTTATTGCAAAAGCACTTGACTTTACATCATTGGCCCCCATGCATCAAAGATGCATGAGATTGGAGCATATAAAACGAAAACTGAACCATTGAACAATACAAGAACAATGTAATAACAAGAACAATAAATACTTGGAAAACGTGAACCACCTAAACATGAGCGAGAATCAGTCGCTGGATACCAATTGCATCAACTCCCTAGCTCGCCAATATCGACTGAATAAATCTTCTTCATTTAATGAAGAACAACTGAGCAAATGATCTTTGTCCATCTCAAAGTTCTGGTTGCACAAAGTGCACATAGGACTGCCAAATATACCAATTCTGTATAGATGTTTAGCAAGGCAGTCATGTCCAGTCTCCAGACGGAACGCCGCCACTGCAGTGGATCTAGGGGAGTTTGGAATTTTATTAATTGAATACCTCCTTATTCTTGATTTCTTCTACTAAATTAGCATCATAGCTTTTCTTCACAATATTTCTTATAATTCTTTTAATTGATGAAAATGGTACTTTGGCATTACCTGCTTGCAAAATCTCTGTTCCCATCTTTGCTAATGTATCTGCCCATTCGTTACCATTTATTCCTACATGAGATGGAATCCACTGCAGAACAACAGTCCTTCCCTCAGAAGCTAGGAGATTAATATTTCTTCTGCAGGAGTCAATAATATTTGACTCTGCGACATTATGTGCAGCAATAGACTGGATGGCTGATAGAGAGTCTGAAAAAATAACTATGTTGTCAATCTGAACTGATCTAACCCTGACCTTTATTAGTGATTTTTATTATTAGTGATATATTTCATATATGTAACGCATCTCATATTTATGTATTTTTTGAGCGATTCTTATTGAAATTTTAAACTAGCAATAATTAGTGATCAAAGCCTTCAGAAATTTTAATTCGCTGTTCTTTTCCAAATTAATTCCTTACATTTTGTTTTGTCCTTAATAACTGGTCTCTTAATATTTTCAGGAGAGAGATCTTGAGATCTAAAGTATTTTTAACAGTCTATTCAAATATGTCTTTATCTTTTTTATATTGTGTAGAGAAATCCAATTCATTTTTTATACATTATAGTGATATGAAAAACCTAAGTTTATGAAACTGATATGTATTACTTAGTTTGGGAAAATTGCTTTGGGTAAAAAAAAAGAAGAGAAATATTGATTACTTAAGCTATAAAAAAGCTTTAACTCCTTTTTTGTGTCTAAAATGTCTGAAATTTGTCAAAGGCTTTTTTTTTTACCCTTATAGATCACAATAGCTTCTTCAATATGTTGTTAATGTCACAGTTTATAATAGGTTTTTTTTCTAATTTTCATAATTTTTGAAATGTGTCAAGATATTTTATAATTAAGTGGTGTATATTGTCTGTCATGAATAAACGTAGGAATTCATTAAAATGATTTGAATGCCATGTAGTTGTTAACTTGTATGGATACAGATCTTTTGAAAGATCTCAATATCCTAATTTTAAACTGATTCTTAATAAATATATGTACCTATGTATAGTTGCTAATATCTTATCAAAATGATCTAAGTGATGAAAATAATCTGTGTATATTGGAAAAAAATTTGTATGTAAGATACTACTTCATTATCTATTTTCTTTTAACAGGCAATTTATAATATTTTTTTGATATTTTTTTAATCTACTGTGTTATATTATCTTATTTTATATTATTTATAATTAAATGGTAAAGAACTTCATTGCCAATTTCATATTGTTTGTCATGAATAAAGGCTGGACACTAGAAGAACTCAGCTGAAAAAAGATTCAGTTAGCTTTTGCTGATTGTCTTTGTGTGTTTTTGTTCCACTCAGTTTACCTAACAATATTGAGTATTCAAGTAATTGTGTCATAGAAAGTTACTTAGATGCAGTTAATTCTCTTAAAAATAATAAATTTTTTTAATTATTTTAGTTTTAGGAATTTTGTTTCCAAGTTCATGAAAAATTTAAGTAACTCAAGTATTTAACCCCAAACTATTGGACCCATATTTTTAAGCTTATGGTTAGCCCACATATTTTGAAACTTAAGAACCCAAATCCATCCGAAAAAAGGTATTTTTATTCAGAGAAAGTACATTTTCATTTATTTTTGTAACTTAAAATATTGTCTGCAATAATTAATTACCCCATTTAAGATGAATTGATCATAAAGTAATTGAGTTGTTTCGCTTCTTATTTTACTCACTGTATGTTTAGTATTTGTTTGAAAATAGTACATTCCTTCCAAATGTTCCTGAGCAGTTTCTATTTCCTTATACCGAATTAATTTGTCTACACAG
Organism: Parasteatoda tepidariorum; assembly: GCF_043381705.1. Classification (NCBI taxonomy): domain Eukaryota; kingdom Metazoa; phylum Arthropoda; class Arachnida; order Araneae; family Theridiidae; genus Parasteatoda; species Parasteatoda tepidariorum. The sequence continues at coordinate 42,137,433 of NC_092215.1, forward strand.
CTGTACATGCAAATTAGTTATGAATCCAAATGATTTAATTTATGGTGAAAACTTCATTGAAATGGTTTAAATGCCATGTATTTAACTTGTATAGATACAAATCTCTTAAAAGATCTCAATCTCCTTGATTTTTAAATTGATTTTTCTTCAATATGTATACCTATATATGTATACAAATAGCTTATCAAACTGATCTTAGTGATGAAAATTATCTGTATATTGGAAAAAAAATTAGTACAGATACTTCATTAATTATTTTCTTGTAATGCATATTTTATAATTCTTAGATTTTTTATCTACTGTGTTACATTTAGTTATTTTAATATACTTTTCTAGATGGTGGTTTTTAAATATATAGAGGATAAAGATGTATTTCAGAAATTTTACAGCAAAATGCTGGCTAAAAGGTTAGTTCAACATATGTCTGCAAGTGATGATGCTGAAGCTAGCATGATTTCCAAACTAAAGGTAATTCTTTAATCTGAAGTAGATAAATTAGGGACTTTTAATTACATGCTTCAGATTTTATTTTTGTCTATTTATATATAAAAATACATAATTTGTATATTGTTGTTGTCTTAGGCCATTAAGGCAAGGGGTACGATTGTTCTTATTGTTCAGTAGCACCTTTTATAGCAAAGAATTCAACTTCTGCCACATCCATATGTTACACCCTTTATAGGGCGGACCCATTTATACATCCATTCAATCAGCCAAAGATCATAATTTTTACATGTGCCAGAGAACGATTAATCTCCAATCCAGTACCTCCAAAGGGATAATTTGTTATGGGAACATGGAGTTTTTTGTGACCCAACAGATTTAATGTGCACCATTCACTATTTACTTCGCGGATAGTCTTCAGTCGGCTGGATTCGAATTCTCATTCTCACTAACGTGAGTCCAGCACCTTGCCAACCAAGATATCTTGATCCTAAAATGTTTATTAAAATATAGATATTAAAAAATATAATTTAAATCACATCTGTAGTCAGTGTCAAGATTCTAACCATTTAAGGATTAATATGCATTAAATTTTAGGTATGTTATAGAATAAAATGCTAAAAACTGGAGAAAAAAAATATTTATCTGTGTGTATTTTTTTATTTTGTTTATTTTTTAAACAAATGTATTTTTCAATTAGGTATTTAGGTGTTAATGGATGGTTTAATATCACATCACTTTAACATATTACCTATTTGTAATACTAATGGAGGTTTCTTAAATTGTAGTAATTTTTATAATACAAATTTTTACATCCTTTAATATAATAATTAATTTGATTCTAATGTGGTGCAAGATAAAATAATGCTTAGTATAAAAATCTTATATTCAAAGTAATTATTATTGCTGGACAGCATCAGAATTTTAATTAAATCAATACAGAGTGCCATGCTTAAGAGGACGCCACAGAAGAAAATTTTCCTCGCAAATTCTCTTTTTCTTTCATTACTAATTTAAAATTTAGAAAAAGGGAGTTCAGACAAACCTAGAGTAAGCCATGAACTTTCAAATACTGAAAAAAAAAAATGAAAGTATACAAATGAAAATAAATTATAAGACGACGATTTAGGATTTCGCAACGGCAAAGTTCTCTTCTAATAGTTTCTTTGCATTTAAATATTTTTTTCAGTAACTAAAACTTTCACTTACTCTAGGTATGCCTGAACTTACTTTTACTTTCTTTTAAATTTTAAGTTAGTAATGAAGGATAAAGAGAATTTGCGACGAAAATTTTCTTCTGCGGTATGGCGTCCTCTTAAGGATCTGTTTTTTAGAAATATCTAATATTTGGTCATTTATAAACAATCAAAATAAACAATTCTTTTTTTTTTTCTATTTTCAACAATGCAAAAATTTCCAACTTTTTTTATATTTGCATTATGTTGTAAAATCTTATTCTTAAGAATTGATTTTAAGTTTCTTTTGCTGTGTTTAAGATATCTAAAAATTTATATTTTTTCAATAAGCACATTTAAAGAGTAGGTGAAAAAATAAGGGCAGTTAAAAAAATAATCTTATGGGTGATGAATAAACTACAAATATTGATGAAGTTTCATATTTCAAATTTAATTGATGTTTATTTGAAATTTCGTTTGCATTATTGTTTAAAGAAAATTAGTCTTATACAATTTTTTTTTAATAATAAAATTGTAATATTTGAAAGGAAAATGTATTTTAGTCGATAAGATACTTCCTTTGAATTGGTGGTTGGGACTGTTACAACCTTGCTCCCCTTTTAACATGCTCCTATACCTGAAAGGTTAAAGTTCATATTTATCACTATGCCACCTGAAAAAAAAATATATGTAATACTTGGTATAATTACTAAAATATTTCATGGTTTATAAATACTCTTTTAATTTACACTATTTATTGTGCAACAAAGAAAAAATATAATTCTTCATCTGTTACTTCTTTCTGACCTTCATGCACATTTAGAATAAGTAATCATTATTTTATAATTATCTTGTGAATTTTGTATAAGCTTTAAAAAGCTAAAACAATAATAATCTAAGTAAATATCACCCATCATGCTAAACAGTGAATTAAATTTACTTGTTGAAGTATTTTTTATTTATAAATTCTAGCTGTGGAAGTGGGGCTTTTAAATAATTTACCAAAAATTAGTCATTTCCAGGAATTTAAAATAAACTTGATGTATGCCTCTAAAATGTCCTATTTTATATAGTTTAATTGATTACTTAATTTTACTCATTTGTAATGCTTGCCTTTGACTTGTGAACATTATTTGAAAATGGTTCTACATGTTTATAAATGAAAATATATAATGAATAAATGTGTTATAATTTTAGTATAAGTCTCACTAAAATTTCCTTTCTTGCTTTATCTTTATATCACAGTCTGAATCTTAAAAGTCCAAATTTCACAAATTTTAGACATCTTTGTAATGTTTGGATTTATATTAAAAAAAGTATAATTTTTGGAGAAAAACTTATAAGGCTATAAAACTTTTCATATAAATCATAACTTTATCATAAAAATAATCATAGCTTTAACAAATCCATTCATCTATCTTGAAACTTACTATTAATGATGAATAAGTAGAATTTCTAACGTAATATAATCTCAAAAAGTTGTAAAAGGTGTAATTTTTTCATTTATTTATTTTTTTGAAAAGAGTGAAATTTTGTATTGTGGAAAGTTGATATTTCCGGTAAGTTTTTCAATATTTTTTATTATTTTTTTAGATTTGCAGTAACAATAAAATTTTTTGAAAAACTGTGATACAAAAATGTGATTAAAAATTTTTTGCTCCTTTTTATTTATTTTTTTCAAATAGAAGAAAAATTAATATAATTTTAAGGAAATCTATATGATAGTTAACTGATGTTTGTATCTATGAGCTATAATTGAATTATGAAAAGAAAATTATACATATTACTATAATCCCTGATTTCCTTTCACTCTTGGTGGAGTGTGTACTAATGTAGCTGTGAGTATGCTCAGTTTGCTATTATCTTTCTTTTATTACCTAGAATTAATTTTAAGATTTTGTAAAAAGAAAGAATGAAAAAGAAAAAGAATGAAGATGAGCTATGATTGAATTATGAATTTATGATGTTAACCTTGATTGAATTTCTTTGTAGTAAAGTGTATACTTAAGTTTCAAGTGGCTTAAATTTCACATTTTTGAAAAAATATATTTTGAAATTTAGAGAGTTGTTATATTTTTATATTTATCCGTAATCTTTGCTTTTCGATCAGTTTTTTTTTAAAACTTATTTAAAATTTGTTTTCTTTAGCAAGCATGTGGCTTTGAATATACATCAAAATTGCAAAGGATGTTTCAAGATATTGGTGTGAGTAAGGATCTTAATGAACAATTTAGGAAGCATCTAACTAATTCTCAAGAACCATTAGATTGTGAGTATAATTATCATTAAAGAAATTTTATACAGTTTTCTATTAATCATTTTGATTCTTATGAGTGTACATATTTATATGTTGAATTTTGAATTGCTATTAAGTTATTGTAAAATTTATTCTTAAATTTTTTTTATTAGTTATACATACATATATGTTTCTTCTCTTATAGTGGACTTCAGTATACAAGTATTAAGTTCAGGGTCATGGCCATTTCAACAGTCTTTTGCTTTTGCCCTTCCACAAGAGGTAAAACTGGGTTACTTACTTCATTTTTGAAGTGCAAAAATAATATTAATTAATTAGATACTTGATACTTAACTGTTAGTTTTTTAAAAAAAAATTATCAAGCATGTTTTATGATTTATGTTGAATTTTTACATGTTTGTACTGCTAATAAGTAAAATTAAGTTTTTCAAATTCCATGAATTATGGATCACACGTTATATGATGAACATTAAAGTGATAAGCGATTCCCTCATGGGGATTCACATTGAAGTGATTTATGAATCATGTATCGGAGTTGGCATCAAAGTTATTTGCGAATCACTCATTAGTATTAAGGTTTTTTATAAATCACACATTGTAATTTGTATTACAATGGTTTTCATATCACGCAATAAAAAGATTTAAGAATTACTATACGCTTTGCATAAAAAGGGATTAATAAACTTGCAATTCTCCTCAAAGTTATTTATGATTCACACATAGCAATTTATATTTAAGTAATTGTCAAACCACAAATTGTAACCAGCATTATACTGATTATAAAATCACATATCACTATTTTCATAAAAATGGCTAGCAAATCATGCAACATGATCCCCCTTAAAGTGATTTTGATTTAAGTATAAAGCATCACGATTTACAATTTGTTAATTAGTGTACTTTTCAAATTATATTATCTGCTATTCATATTGTTCTGGTTTATGAAACATACATCATAATTCAATTTCTATTTTCAAGTCATACATTCTGATATCTAACTTGCACTATTTCCAAGACTTACTTTGACTTACATATAATTTTGATTTGCATATCGTGATTCGTATATACGTAATTTAAATATTACAGATGGGGAATCGTATTCAGAAAATTTACAAAAATTAAATTTTTTTGAGAAAATTAAGCTTTGTAAGTCTTACTTAGTACTTATATGCAAAATTCATTAATGTTATTTTGAAGTAACAAAATAGATATTGTGTTATCAAACTTGAAACTAATCATATGCTAAATTAAAATTTGAAATATTTGAAGTGACTTTTATAAACTAAAATTTAATTTTTCAAATTAGAAAGAACAATCTTCGCATTTTAATAATCTCACAATTGCATAATAGGTTCTATCAATCCTTCATTACAATGCAAGTGTAATGTAATATTATTTTTCAATTAATTAGAATTAATTTCATTAAATTCTTCTAGTGAAGTTCTACTGATGCTAGTTTTAAAAAGTTGGAAAATGTGTAATAAAATACTACAATAAACATGTTTCTTAGGGATTGTGCTTTTATCAGTTTGTGCAGTTATAGCAAGAATTTGTATCTAAGAAATGGTTACATTGATGAAAGTATTACAAAGGTTGATTAGCAAAATAATTCACTTCTAAAAAGCATTTATTTGAAGAACTGAATCTTTAGTTTTTATGCTCCTTTACTCAAATGTGAAACTTTTTAAATAGTTTAACATTATTTATCTTAAATAGTTTAACATTATTTATCTTAAATATTTTAACATTATTTACAATCAGATGTTTTAGGTGGTCTATATTATTTTCAAATTGAGTCAAGTTATCAGTTTATTTTATTTATTTTAAATTACTCTTTTCTTTTATAATCAGTTATTAAATAATGCCTTGATTTCAAAGAAGTTCTTAATATCTTAATAATAAATAGTTCTAAATCTACCTTAATAATAAATAGTTAATAGTAAAAAGTTCTTACTAATAAATAATAAAAAAATGATATAAAGTTTTTAATGTCAGTTTGTTTTATTACTTTCATAGCTATTTAGATATAGTATTTAATACTGGATTTTAATTTTAGTTGGAACATAGTGTTCAAAGGTTCACAATGTTCTATAGTAGTCAACATAGTGGACGAAAGCTACATTGGTTGTACAATATGTCCAAAGGTGAGCTTGTTACGAATTGCTTCAAGAACAGATATTCCTTACAAACCTCCACTTTTCAAATGGCTGTTCTACTTCAATATAATACTGGGGATAGCTTTACGGTGCAACAGCTTCAAGAAAGCACACAAATTAAATTGGTATGTTTAAAAAATATCTGAAATGCAAATTTATAGTAAAGTGTAGTAAAATATTACATTACTATTTAACAATATGTAAATTTTATAACATGTATATCCTGGTAAAAAAATGTAGCTCTTTTTTTTTTTAAATTTTTTTTTAAAATTTTTTGAAATTATTTTTTTCTGATGTCTGTTTTATGTAATGCAAATTTTTTTTTTGTATTTTCTACTAACAGTTTGATAGTTAATTATGTAGTTCTTTTTTTTTTAATTTTCATTTATTTATCTGGTAAACTTTATTTCTTTTTTACTTTAGGATGTGCTGATTCAAGTTCTTCAAATTCTGTTAAAATCAAAGCTATTAACTAGTGAAGATGACGAAAGTGATTTGCAACCATCTTCCATCGTAATGTTGTATTTTGCTTACAAAAACAAGAAACTTAGAGTGAATATAAATGTTCCAATGAAAGCAGAAATGAAAATAGAGCATGAAGCAACACATAAGCATATAGAAGAAGATCGGAAGCTTTTAATACAAGTAAATAATTAAAATATTATTTAAGTTTCTTACTTTGATCAAAAACTTTGTTAATATTTTTGAACTATGTTTTCTCTTTGAATGCTGTATTAAATATCAAGTGTTTTTAACTAAGTAGTATTCTTAATTAAAAGTTTCAGTTTTTGCAAAAAAAATGCAATTTAGAAATTTTAACCCTCCTGGCGGCGGACCCGAAATAACTCGGGCTGCCTCTCTAGCGGCGCGCCCGAGTTTTTGGCTGGTATTTTTTTTCCTTCCCCTACGACCGCCAACTGGGTACTAATTGAGGGGTGGTTATACCTGTCATCATAAATCACTATAACAGAAGAGTTGTGAGTCTATTCAAGAGTTCATAGTATATTAGCAGCTTAATTGTACTGAAAGAAAAATGTTTGTTTTAAAGGGAAGAAATATTAATTTTATGTTTTCTTTTGCTAATAATAAATCAAACATTTTGTTGCTTTTGCTATTATTTTACTTCTATTTTTTTTTAAAATTGAAGTTTAAGATGAAATTAATAAAAATAGGAATAAATAAAATATAATATCTAAAATTGCTTATAAATACTCGCACATTTTTAATCAGTTTTAAAATACCTCTATTAATAACGTTCCGTTGCTTCATTATAAGTACTGTAAATTCGATATTTTAAAAATATTCATCAGCTAAATTTTATTTTGCGAACTTAAGTATGAATTTAACTTTGTTTATGAGATTTTAACTTAGTTTAGATTTTGACTTATTTTATTTCTTTCTAACTGCCAGGAAATACTGTACTATTTTGTCATTAAAATTTACTAATTTTAAATGTTTAAGTTTTTCTTTGTAAACATTCTTTTAATTACACATTCTTTTTTTCATTTTGTTTTTCATATTCTAAAAATTTGCCCACAAATTTGCAAAATTATTCTGAAAAATGCTGAAACTAAGTGTTATTCTTTTGTTGTTTTTGTCATGTTTTATGCATTTCCCTTGAATTATCGCATCTGAAATTCAAACAGAAATAAAATAAAAATAAAAATTTGAACAGAATACGAAAGACAGCTATTGAATGTTTAAAAAATAACTTGTACATTCAAAAACATTTTTGCTAAAAGAAGAATCATCCAACCTCAAAGAAACGGATGAGATCAAATATCTGTTTAAGTTCAATTTTAATTAAAATTATTAAGTTTATATAAAAACCATATAATAATATTTTGAAACAATTTTTCTCAGCTAAACTCTGATTATTTTCTGAGACAATTTTAATTTTATCGAACACTATCAAGTGATATATTAATAATGCGCTCAAAATTCTTAATACTAAATATTATCCTTTTTTATTGCGTCATAGTAAAGGAATTTAATAAATTACAATTAAGCATTCATTTTTGGTAGCATAAATTATTTAACAAGAAACTACTTCAAAGTCTTCTCATGTACTTATGAAGTTATTCATTATTTAATAAACTAATATGGCTTGCATAAAAATGTATTCCAAACAAACTAAGTAAAAACAAGACTTGGTAAAAATCAGAGCATAAAATAATTTCAATTTTTTTCCTTCTAATTTTTTAAACGAAATTTTCTAAATGCTATTGTATATTCTAAATTGTATATTCTTATGTATTTATTTCAAATTTTTGATTTAATTATAATCAATTTATATCAGGGACAATAATAAAAGGAAAAGGCTACGCAAAGTTAATTTATGTGTATTACTCAGTTTTTTACTATTACTGAGACTGAGACCAAAGAACAGGTCAAACAATCGAGTATTTATTTAATAAGGATTATAAACCTTTTTTCAATAGAGAAAATTAAAAAAGTTATTTTTATTGGATAATTTAACAAAATAAATATATATTCAAACAGTGCTTCGAAGGGTTTAAAAAATGTTTACTTTTTTTACGTAGGAATTAATTTTAAAAGGAATTCAACAACAACACATTTGTTTCAACCACCATAGAAAATCTGATAGTCCTGCAATTTGATAGTGCTGACAAAATTGGGAACAATTCTGCTCATCAAACTTGATACATATTTGTTACATGAACTACCACCGTTTAAAATTGATCCCAAAAGTTTAAAATGTAACAGCCTTTGTTTAGAGAGTTAAATTTTATTATTTGACCTTTAATGAAGAATAGAACAAAAAAAAAAATCATTATTATTAAAAGTTAATACCGTGTTTAAGAATATAAGAGTTGGTTGTTGGTAAAACTATTGAAAACATCATTGGAGATGTCACAATAAAAATATTTCCTTTTTAAATACAATCTTGAAAAAAATTCGAGTTAGGGCAGATAAAATATCTGGGAGATAAAGCATGGATAACTACCTAAAATTACATACACATATTTAGTTTTATTTCTTATTGCTTTTCTATTATATATGAGGCTGATTTTTAAGGGACAAATTTATTTTCAAAATTTCTTTTCCTATTAAAGCTTTTTATTTGTATGCACTATTTTATAATTTTGGACAATAAATAGTTTGGTTGTAATTTGTTTATTGTTAGTTAAGTTCCATCCCCTCCTTTTTTAAAATGCATACATAAATACGTTTCTCAATACAAACTAGGATGCAATCATTTTTCATCAGAAATGCTTCCTTGTTAGCCGATACTCAGAAAAAGAGAGAAATTTGTCGAAAATAGAGTGTCAAAGAGTGATTTGTCTTCTTTCCAGAACCGTGCAGAACTAGGAATTTTTCTTGTAGCTGTTCCATACAATTAGCAAGTATTATAGGCTGAGATACAGGAAACAGCCCCCTGCAGAGAAGTAAATCTCCCTCTTTCAAACCACTGACCCTCCATTTCATCATGCATTCACAACTCTAACTATTGCTATCTTCTTCTTCCAAGAACTTCTTTCAACATTTGCTTTCACCCTTTGAAAACTGGCACTTATCCTGTTGATTCCAGGATACCTTTAGTTTCTTTAGAATGTATTATTGCTTCAAAAGAAAGCGCGAAATGAAATATGGTTTTTTTTTCTGCACTTCACTAATAAAATGACTAAAAAGGGCTTTAGTAAAAGTAGATTTTATATAAAACTTTGAAATAGTGTAAATAAAGAGAGCATATACAAGAGCACTTCAAATCTCACAATCTCAAATAGACCACTCTTAAAGTCTAAAATAATTTTTGTGAAGTTGAATTTTTTTCACTCTATATTTAATTGTTTAAAAAATTATTAATTTTTTCTGTTGCAAAAACTTTTAAACAAATATGTCTTATTGTTATTGGAATTTCATGACGTTTTTGCGTTTGTGATTTCTTAAATAATGTTTGCTTCTCCTTTTTATAGATCACTAATTGAAACTAAATTCTAAGTAATTCATCAACAGTATATCAATCTGATTTCTATTCTTGTTTCAGAATAAATGTTTCACTAAATTATAATATAAAGTTGGAACTTTAATAGGGTATCAGAATAAATAAAGTTATATTTATGTTTACTGAGTATACAATTATATTCAGGTGTCTGTTCAGAGCAGTCTGTTTTGAAGAAATTTGGGTCCGTTAACGTACTCTTCACAATATATCTTTTCATAAAAACGAACCCTTCAGAAAATATTTTAACTTAAAAACGAACTTTTTTACAAATAATTTATCTTTTAATCTGTCCTTTCACGGCAGACACTCGATAGACATTTGCGTATTATTGTAAATTGACTGATGCTGAGTGTTCAGCTATTTTCGTTGTTTTCAAATCTACTGGAATTCGACGCATCTTGCTCTAATATTTTTTTAACCATGTTTTTCTGCTTCAATTCTAAGGCTAAGTTTGATTTCATTACATTTAAATTATGTATCTTGACCTCTTTGAGGTCAAAAAATGTTATAAATTCCAAATGTAGTATTGTACGAAAATATTTATATTTCTGCAAACATCGTGTGTACATTCTTATTGATGTTAAATGATATTTTTTTTGTAAATAAATAATTGAGCAATATATTATTCATAAAAATAATGGATGAAATTTTATATAAATAAAAATTAACTTATGTCAATTTTTAAAAAAAAAAATATATATAAATTTAAGAATTGTTTAAGTTTACTTAATGTGTAACACATTAGAAGTGATGCATAACTAAGTTGTGTTATTTAAAATATGTCAATTGAAATTATAAAAAATGTGATTGATTTTGTTTCCATTAATCGTCGAAATGAATATTCTGCATTGTGCAGTGTAGGCTAAATACCCTATATTTGTATGTTGCATCTCTAATTTAGTAGCAGCAATGATGGTTTATTTTTGAAATTTTAATTTTTTTAATTATAATTTTACAGTGTTTAGCATAATCTTGTATCCATTTACAATTGAAACTCCTTGAAATAGTTTTTTTTTTTAAATAACAGGACCCTATTTGCACAAATTCACAAAACAGGACCCTGGTTGAAAGAATTTGACCTACACTTATTTTATATTCACAAATTACGAGTAATTTTTTTACAATTTTAAAAGAACAGGACCTTTCACAAAATGCCTAGACAGACCCCTGATAGTGAGCTAATCAAATAATGTAACATCATTTCCTTTGAAAGAATTTGACCTACACTTATTTTATATTCACAAATTACGAGTAATTTTTTTACAATTTTAAAAGAACAGGACCTTTCACGAAATGCCTAGACAGACCCCTGATAGTGAGCTAATCAAAGAATGTAACATCATTTCCTTTTAATAAAATCATTTTATTGATTTTAGAACTGAAGGATTTTAAATTAAGCTGTTACCTTAAATTCATATTTAGCAGTATCTGCAAAAGATTTTCTTCAATGTATTTACTTTGCATCAAATTAATTACCACTATCATTTCTACTTTTTAAAAATTTCTCAAAAGTTAGTGTAAGGAATTTTCTTAGGTAATCTTAGCTCTAGACCAGTTGTTCCCGAACTTTTTTTTGCCTCGTAGATATCTTGCCATGTTTTTCGGTTTTGGATAGACACTCTGCTTACCTGATATTTATTTTTTTGTAAATTCATCAATATCAACTTCAAATGTATTTTTGACAGCTGGTATAGTGCGACTCACTGTTAAAAATTTAAATTTCTAACTGTAGTGAAATGAAGTGTGAAAAACTTTAAAAAAGAAATCTTAATTTTATACATTTATTAATTAAATTCAAACTAATTTAATTAATTTGTAAGTGGAATAAAATAGTGCACTACAAAACCCGCTCCCCGCTACTAATATTATAATTGGGGAAATAAGTTTGTATACAAAACTGTAGTAGTGTATTATCGGTCTGTTTGTTACGTTTTCACGTAAAAGTTAAGCAACAAATCCCGTGATCTTGTGCGCAGAGAAAATAGGAGGTCTAGCTAGCTAAAGAGTTGACACAGGCTAGGCTACAATTTACCTCTGAAAAATACTTTTTTTTCTTTTTGTTACAAAATAAAGCCTTACACGTAGAGAAAATAAAAACGTACGAGGGCGGAGCTGCAGACAACTGCTAGTTTATATTAATTCAGTTTTCATATATCAAAAATTAATCCTAATAACTTTAATTTTAAAAAAATTTTACTTCATAGCTACTTTTATAAATTGTGTAGAATGTAGATAGAAATATGTCTTTATATTATAAGGTAATATGATGAAAGTAAATAGTAGGTAGCATCAGTGTATATTGATTATCCCATTCATGAAATGCCAAAATAAAAGTCACGACCTGCCAATTTGAGATCCACAATCGTTGACCCCGTTTTTCACTTGACATGGACCCCTTGCAGCCTGTTTTTGACCCCTACAGTTATTTTATGCTTTTTTCTCAAAATAGCAAGCAAGCAGCTTTTGTTGTAATATAAATAAGTTTCTTCATAATTGTGAATTGAATTGTGAATAAAGTAAATAGAATTACACTCAATTTATTATTCCATTCATAACCATCGAAAAAATTCTCTAAATTTTAAATTAAGCCATTTAAATGTGGAAAAATAATTTAAGACTTTATTATTTAATAATATGAATATACATGAATGGTTTTGCTTCATTAAACTCATAAATTACATTTTTAAAAGTTATCAGCAATGCAATTAAATGGGGTGACTGTATAAGGGTATCAACTAAAAAAAAATAAGCAATTCTTTTTTATTGATAGCGAAAGCGTTATAAAATTAAAAATGATGGGGAAAATTTATCGATAGAGAGCAAGCAGTAGAGAAATAGGGGTAAATAAAGCAAATGAACTTTCTTTTTCTTTCTAAAAACGGCTGTAAATGTGATTGACACTACATCAGTTTACGAATCCTTAATAGAAGAACAAAATTTTCTAGGGCGAAAAATTTAAAAAGTTTTATTCAGACTTCAATAATCAAGTTTTAGAAAATATTTTAACAATGAATATCAAGCCATATCATCTTTCATATTTTCGTGTTCGGCAATATTTTCGGTTTCTGAATGGAAGTACTATCTACAAGCAACAAGGAAATTTATTTGGTACACAAAGAGTTAAAAAGCTTCAATTTTATAAAAAATGGGGAAAAAAGGAATTAACTAATACTAGTCAAAATTACACTTAACTACATTTTGAATATTGATAATGAAATTATATTCTAAATGGTGTACTTTCCTAATCAGAGATATAACTTAGAATAAAGATAATGATAATGGCATAGATTAAATAAAAGAAAAAGGATTGCCACTGTGCGAGATTGAAAACTATAGAAAAATTAAAGGATTTTAATAGCAATTATATACGCTATGTATGTGTAGTGATAATAATCACTAAATAAATAAAAATTTAATAATAAAAAATAAAGAAACATAAACTTGACAATATTGTTTTCAAATTTAATTTTTTTTAAATTTTATTTATTACTAGTTTTTTTTTTCTATCAGAAAAACTTGAATGATATTGTTTTAATAATCTTTATAAGTGAGGAAGGTGAGAACGAAGCGCAGTTATTATTTAAATATAAGTTGTAAAAAGGTAAAATCATTCTGTAAACAAGCATTGCTTTCCACAAGTATTCAAAAAAGATAGTTGATGAGTGAACTACTTAATGGGTTTCATCAATCAAACTGTCAATACCCCTGACTGACCACCTAGAGTGTGAAAAATTCTCTTAACAGCAAACAGTAAAAAAGGGGGTAAGCATTCCCTTTGTCTGACCCTCGCCCTTTAAAGGTACATCTCTGGTAAATATGCCTGCTGTTTTAAGAGTAATTTTTTTTTCAAGCAAGCGCCACCAGGAGGGTTAAGATAATATATTTCATCTTAAAACAAAGAGACATTTTTTAATGATTTTATGACTAGTTTTTAAGACTGATAACTCTTAAAAATCAGTTCTTCCCAATCTGGACCGTATTAGGCTAAAATTGTTCAAGACCTATGCCAGAATGTAGTAATATTCTTTAAACTTTTGAATATTTTTTTGAAGAAGAAAGATATTTGTCAAACCTCAATTCTAGAGAGTTTTAAATAAGCATTTTGTATTATAAAAGTGCTATACAGAGCTTTTTATTTGAAATTCTAAAAACTAGACTAGAGAAATTTTTTTCTATAAAATTTTTATTTTAAATATTTCTATTTTCTTAAAAGGGATGGCACAGTTCTTAAATTGTTTTCTATTTTGTTTATATGTTAATTCAAATTAATATCTCACTATGACTTGCATTTCACTCTTCTGTACTACACTTTACCCATTTACTATCTGTGTTAAAGTTGTTGTTGAATATTATTACTTCTCTTAATATTCTGGAAATCGTGTATCTTTTTTGTGCTATCTAAATAAATGTGCACTTGCTGCATTGCTGGTATTAATGCTCTGCTATTCAGGTCAATATATAGTAGGATAATTTTAGATTACATGACTTTCTAACCATGCCCTTGGTTTGTGCGTACGTAAGATTAAAGTGATATTAAAAAGTCATGATCATAAAAAATTGATCTAATAAATTAGTATTTAACTTTTTAAATCCTTTTAAAAAGAAATTATCATTTTCTTGATAGTAAAATTTAATTTCTTCTATTTACTAGAATCATATGAGTGTAATTTTTATTTTATTATTTTTTTTAGGCAGCAATAGTGAGAATTATGAAAATGAGAAAGATACTTAAGCATCAACAACTGCTGGCAGAAGTTCTAAATCAATTATCTTCTAGATTTAGACCTAGAGTGCCTGTTGTAAAAGTAAGTTTTACACTTAAAGCACCTTGTTCTTTTTTGTTCAATGAAAATATTCACAAAAACTATAACATTATGAATTTTTGATTGTCAGTGAATTTTGCATATAAGAAATTTTAATTCTTATGTAAACTTTCATTTTTAATACGAATTTCACGCGTACCTAAATGTTTTCTTGGAAGTGAAGTTAAAATATATATAAATTGGATTTTTATATCTTAATTGATAAGTTTGCATAATTTTAAAGAAAGTTCACATTTTTTTATGAAATACTATTAACTTCATTAAATAAAATTGAAAACTTATTGTTTGTTTAGAACTCTTATTTAAAAAATTATCATTTACTTTTTAACTGAAGTTGGTGATAATAAAGCATCTTACTCAGTATGATTTCCACCCCATTTATAAAATTTGTAGTTAGAAAATAGTTAATTTATAGTAATCAAATATTTTAGTATGTTTACTTGAATTTACTGCAATTATAAACAGTATATATATTTTTTATATCCTAGATAAAGAATTGTTTAGTATGAGTTATATAAAATGTATTGAAATTTTCCTTTTAGTCCTTATTTTTTGATTGAGTCTTAACTTTTAATTATCTGTTCAATTTTATTTCCAAATAATTTTATGATTATGGATAGATTTAGCATTCAATTATGGATAAAAGTGACGAAAAGTTATTATGCATTCATTTATGATCCATTTTTTTTAGCATTACTCATAAATTTTTTAACCATTCTTTTCTTTAATAATATTTCATAGTTTTATGATTATTGTTACTCAATATTTTTGTATGCTGTATTAACTTTAATATTATTCCATCTGACTGCTATTTTCACTCTTTTCTTTTATTATAATGTATTGAATAGGGATTTAACGAATATTCGTCCATTATTTGGTATTTAGCGTTTTGGCTGAATGCTTGACCAAGTATTCGGACCAAGTATTTTTAGAAAATCATCTACTGACTAAGTTTTTTTTCTTTGAATAGATTTAATAAAGAATGATCTAAAATTGTATTTTTAGTGATACATTATTAAAAATAGCTTTTGCACATATTTGTTAAGTTCTAAATTTTATGTGCTTGCACAAGAATTTTTTATTTGCAAATATATGTTCTGGAAGACAAATGGAAAAAGGAAATTTGAAGAATTGAAACTGCATTACTTTAAACTGAAACAGGAAGTTTTGTACAGCATTTTTTAAATTATATTCAGGCAAGTCAATTTAGTCTTTTTTTTTTTTACATTTTTTGTTTTAAGAATTGAGAGCAATTGTTTTTTTTTCCTTGCTGTTTTTCTAATAGATTTTATTATTTAATTGAAATTTTTTTCCTGTTCTGTGATATAAATAACTGGTAACATAGATTACTGTGATTTGTAACGTTAAAGATTTGTTTTAAGAACTAAAAATGTTTTTTTTTTCTGTTTTACTTACGCTTTTTTCTATTACAATTTGGCATTTTTGAAAATGCGTTTCTATTAAACTTAATTCTTTTAACATAACTTTTTCTAAAAACTCTGTATTGTGAAAGGTTAAATTGAGTTTTTCTGCTTTAAAATTTTTTTTTTTAAGAAAAAAAAGTTTAACTGTTTTTATGGACGTTTTTATATTGATGAGGGAATTTTTGAGAGTGGTTTTTGCAAGATTTCATTATTTTTTTTAACTTATTTTTGAAAATACAGTTATTGGAAAACTGAGATGTTCAGCTTTAAAATTTTATTTCAAGAATTAAAATAAAATTTAATTTTTCTACTCCGCTTTTCTATCTATCTATATATATCTATATATATTTATGGGTATTTTTAAAATAGCACAGCATTTTTAAAATGTGTTTCTGATACTCTATATTTCTTTTAACGTTGTTTTATCGACACCTTTTTCTGAAAAAAATTATTTTGATTTAAAATCTATTTTGGAAAGCATTGAAGATTTAATTTGAGAAGATATTTTTCTTCTATTATTCTCTTTTTTTTCAATCTAAAAACTCAAGTTTTTCTTTTTTTTTTCTTTTATCTTCATAAATCATTTATGAAGAAAAAATAAAATCATATTTTTTTTATTGGCATTTCAATCCTAAATCAAAGCTTGGCAATTAATTTGCCACAGACCACAATATGGTAACAGAAATTTTTCCTTCAAAGTTATTATTTTTTTAAAATTTTATGACTGGTTTTATTATAATCAGGGTTTATGCAACATTTTCTTTTTTACCTAGCTAACTTTCATGTGAAATTTCCTTTTATTATTTAATTACTTAACTCTCACGATGGATATTATACCGATTTAAATTTTGCATTTGTTTGTTTATAGATAAAATTTATAATCTAAAAAGATATGAGGGAGATTGCAAGTAATTTTTCTTATCTATTTATTAACTGGATAACACCTTTGGTGGGAGTTTCAGTACTTTCCGATTAGTGTCTGTTTATTTTGTTATTCACCAACCCTGGTGAATATTTTATTAAATTGATTAAATGATAATTAAACAGTACTAAATTAAATATTAACGTTATTTTTTAACTGATAAGTAAGTTTCAATATTCGGCGATCTATTTTCCGAACCTGCTGAGGTCCTGGTTGTGATTTTCCAATCCAGTGGCCTTTAAAGACCCATTCCCCTGTTTAGCACTTTTTTAAATAAAAAGAAACTTTTTTCTTAGAAATTTCTGGTTCATGTCACAAATGTTAAAAGAAATGAAAGCTTGTATTAAAATTGGAACAAGTAACAGCCCAGAAAAAAAAATCTTCCAAGTAAGAGAGTGAGTCATTAAGGGCCCCTGGATTAGCACCCTGGTAAATTTTACTATATTATAAATAATGTAGCAAGAATATTGCATTTTTTTAGCATACAAATAATATTACTAAGTTTTGATTGTTCTTCAATTATGACTTAAATTTATTTATAAAATATAATATTTATTAATTATTTGTTAAAAAAATTATTGATATTCAGCCTAATCCCTATTCGTTACATCACTAATATTTTATCACTGTAATATTTTTCTTCTCTTTTCAGAAATGTGTAGATATTTTAATAGAAAAGGAATACCTAGAACGTACAGGAAAAGATACTTACAGCTATCTTGCATGACAGTATCTTTCTAGCCCTGATGCATCGAGGTCTTTGAGTCCTTCTACATCTGCGGCTAGAACGTAAATGGGGACGAATGCCTTAATTGATCATTCTACCTGTTTTCTGTCTAGAGTTCTTAAAGACTTGTATGTAACAGACTTTTTTGGTAGTATTAAACCTTGGTTGCAAGCTGAAATCATGGATACGGAATTTTTCAATCAATAACAACCAATGTATATGAATCTAATGATCTGAAATGAAGGAATCATAAAGCAAATGAATAATATATTAAACTAAAATCAATTAATGACGCGGTATTTTATGTGACTTTTGTTTTTATTAAAATGAATTTTAAGAATGAATTATGAAAGTTATTACATTTATTTTAATTACATAAGTATAAAATGTAATTATAATAATTGCATAATATAAAATGTAATTATAATAATCAAATTTGATATAATTACATGTTATATTATTTATTGTAAATGAAATTAATATATGAGAGAAAAGATTTATTACATCAGCTAAATTGTATTTCTTTATTAACTATTGTCAATCATTGTTATTCTTTTAACTTATTATTATTGAATGAAACTGAATAATACTATATAAGTAATAATACTGTATAAGTAACAATACTGTATAAGTAATAATACTGTATAAGTAATAATACTATATAAGTAATAATACTGTATAAGTAATAATACTGTATAAGTAATAATACTGTATAAGTAATAAACTTTGAAGTAATCCTAATTTCTTTTGTTAAACTGGTTCTTAATTTTTATTTTTGGTAATTTTTTGCTGTTTTATGGGGTTTGCATATTTTTCTCTTTGAAGTTATTTTAGATTATACTTACTATATACAAAACTATTTTACCGCAATATTGAATATGCCAGTGCTGTTGTAAGTAAATATTGTTAATACAATAAAACAATTTTTCATTTCTTTATGTGTTTTATCTTCTCTTGTTTGACTAAAGTGTCAACAAATATCTACAGTTTGTATGGTTTTATCAGTTATTTCTTTATCACCAAATTTTTACTTATTTGAAGACCAATAATTATAAAAAATTTTAATTTTCAAAATTCTGCTATTTTAAAAGGTTTAAAATATTATGGTTACAGTGCGAAATGATTATTTGTTAAGAACTGTTATTCTAAAATTGTTTTTTTTTACCAGTTTTTTGAAAATAAAAAGTTTCAGTTTGATTTGAATAATATTAATAGTTGCTATTAATTACCAGATCATGAAATTTCTGAGGGGCTAGAGAGATGAAAAATTCTAATACATGAAATATGGTAGCAAGTAGTGAAACTTTGGATTTCTCTCTTAACATTTTAAAATGCATAAAAAGCAAAAAGAGACACAGTTTTTCAAAAACTTTTTTCAAATCATTTAAACTTTTTCTTCAAATATTTAAGCTTCTTTCCCCCTCAAACAACAAAAAGCTGTATTTACAATCTCGACTATAAAAGGATGGGGCCGGGGTTTGATTCTCGACTCCGCTAAGACCCACCATGTACCACTGAGACTGTTGAGCCCAAATTTTATGTTATAAAACATTTATTCAAATGTAACTAGATAATTTTGGAAAAATTAATATCCCAGGATTTATTCAAAGTGTGTGAAATGGAATTTTTAAAATTTTATATATTTTTTTAATTATATATCTTTTATGGTACAGTATATACATATTATGTTTCAAATAGCGATATTCTAACAGAGTGTTAAAGTTGAAAATATTTACAAATGTGATGAAATATTTCAGTATAATGTAATGTTTTTTTTTTTTTTTTTTAAAAAGACCCTTTTTAAAATATTTTTAACTGATTATCATATCACAATATAAGTGTAATTATTGGTATTATAACATTCTTATACCTCATATTAGAGTATTAAAAAGCATTAAAAGTGAAAAAGTATGAAATGTAAAATGTTCCTTTCCACATACTTCAAACTATCCCTTGAATATTAATTAATTTTAAAATATTTAATTAATTCATAATATGTAAGAAAAATATTTAATTTAGGCTTAGTTTTGTTTTATAATGTTTTTGACGATAAATTTTTCTGCCGCTTTGACTTTTGTAGCTTTTTTTTTCAGTGCTTATTTCCATCTACTTGTGAGAACAATTTTCAAAAATGACAAACTTTTTTTTATAAGCTTAACTTATCTTAGAACTCTTTCTGCAAAGCAATCTAACTATTGTTAACAGTTAATAAAATCCAAAAATAATCTGGTAATAATTGGTAACATTAGTGAAGGATAGATAAACTGTTTTGTGTCTAACTTTTTCTTTTCATTATGTTCGGGGAAGTATTTTTTTTTTTTTTGTCTTTTGAAATTCGTTTATGTCATCAATGTTCGCATTACTTTCCAATTCTTTGTAAACTGGTGATAGCGAAGAATTTTCAACCATAATTGAAGAGTTTAACGGTAGATAATATGTGCAAATTGCATTAATTCCATCTTCTTTGAAACTAGAACAACACTGCTATTACAAGAAAAAAAATTTTTCTTTGAGAACTCGGGCACATTTTTCGGATATAATAAAGATGTAATGAAAATCTGTTGTGTCTGGTCTCACAGCTAGAGGAACTGTCTACTAGAAGAATTTAGTTGGTAGATCCAGAAAATTTGTCACAGAAGCATTCAATTTATTAGAAGGTGGGGCAGATAAATTAGGCGTAAAATAAATGAAGATAAAACAAAATTCATGGAGGCTTCACTATACACCTAATCCTCAGCCATTTACAGTGAAGAATTACGCATTTGAAAGAGTTTCACGGTTCAAATATCTTAGAACCATCATTGTCTATTAACAATGATTTGCTATGATTGCTGTCAAGGCTAAAATTAACATCTATAAAACACTAATTTGACCTATTCTGCTTTACGGAAGTGAGTTCTGGGCAGTGACCAAATTATATGAAAATAAATTATTGACCTTTGAATGGAAAATCTTTGAAGCAATCTATGAGATTAATAGCTGGAGATTTTTGTTTAACTTTGAAATTTACCAATGGTACAAGCTACTTCATATTGTTAAAGTCATAAAATTCAATCGACTAAGATGGCTTGGACATTTATTAAAAACTGATAACAATCCCAGTGAATAAAGAAAGCAACTTATACTAATTTCATAGGAAACAGAAAACGAGGAAGACCACCACTAACTAGGTGGCTTGACTGTGTGGAGGAGGACAAATAATAAGGGAAGCTGGAAAAGCCTTTCTGCGGATAGGATCAGATCGCAAAAACTAGTTGGCTTATAACAGGCTATAGTGCCTTAAAAGGAGAATAAAAATTATCAAAATAGTAATCCTATCAAATGCGGTTTTAATGAATATTCCCCATAAAAAAAAGATTGAAATTAATGTTTTAGTTCTACCAATCCACTGATTATAAATGTGCTTTTCTTTTCTTGTAAATTTTGAGTTAAAGATATAATGAACTGGGTTAAAAAGAATAATCCCGACTAAAAAGAATATGCTCACCAAAAAGCTATTGAAATCTTATCCACCACCCGAAAAATTCCCGTTACCCTCAAACTAAATCATTAATTGTAAATGTGCCATTTGTTATTTTACGTGAATCTAAAATTGTGCATTGATATTATACAATAAATTTGACTGGAAAAATATCTCCCACCGAAAAAATAAGATCTTAAATTTTATCCCCCTCTCCCAAATATTAAAAATTGCCTCTTTAAATAATCAAAAATATTCCTCTAATTTATTGTTTTAAAACTACAACATTGTATAAGATAATAAAAAAAAAAAGTATTCCCCTAACGATAGCTATAGCGACTTACCCTCTTGGTACCTCTTTTGCGCAACCCTGATCCGAGTATTTTAAAAATAAGAAACCAATTATTTTAATTTAAAAGAAGAAAATTTTTTTTCTTGTTTATTATATCCCCATTTCCCCCCACCTGGCCTTCGGTATGTTCACACTTGGTGTTCTTTTTCCCTTTCTGAAGCCTGCTGGGAATAAAAAAGAAGTGAAAAAATTAGAAAAATCTATCATTTCTATTGTTTGTTTTTTATTTATTTATTTTTTTGCAATTGATGGAGGAATGCTCCTCACTCATCTGCTTGCTTCAACTCTTCATATATTATAACTCTTCACCTCGTTAGCCCCCAGTAGAAATTAAATGGTTAAAATAAGAATTTTTCACCTTAGAAGAGCTCTCATGGAAAAGCTTTATTGCTTAAGCCTAAAGAAAAGCTTTATTGTATTAAGATTTATTGTAAGAAGCAACTCTTCCCCTCATCTGCCTTTAAGTAAAGTTGTGGCCAAATATTTTCGTTTTTAAAAGGTGTCTGAGGGATTCGAAGCTGGAATATGTAGAAAATAAGTTACAGAATTGCGAAAAGAACCCAGAGAAGATCATTTGAATAGTAACGAACATTTGATAGAATAGTTCTTGAGTTTAATGTGTTGCTAAAGAACTATTCTATCAAACGTTCGTTACGATTCAAATGATGAAGACGTTGCGATTCAATTCTTGAGTTTAATGTGTTGCTGCATCACTGGCTGCGGTCAGTGTGCGGGTGGGTGACCCACTTGGATCAGTCTGCGTAGGGACCGAGGGTGTGCGGTATTGGTCCTCGTTAAACTGTGCTACCGTAAAATGCTCGACTTCGCGTGCAGGTCGTTGGGCTACCGAAGCGGGGGTGCCATCCCCTCTGCAGAGGATCAAAATTGTGATGGCATGTCTTCGGATCATCCTCAGGGATGCTTCCCAAACCGTCGCCAATAGCCCATTGTCCAGCTCTAGTGCGACGTAAATGAAACTACAACTATATAATGTGTTGCTAAAATTAGCAACCGAAATTTGTTGTTCTACTGTTTTTTTTCGAAAATAAAATGTCCCGCAGTGGACTGATCGTTAAAACACGGTTCCCAGCAGATCGTGCTCGACTACGCGTGCAGGTCGTCAGGCTACCGAAGCGGGGGTGTCATCATCCCCTCTGCAGAGGATCAAAATTGTGATGGCATGTCATCAGATCATTCTCAGGGATGTTTCCCAGACCGTCGCCAATAGCGCATTGTGCAGCTCAAGTGCGACGTAAATGAACTACAACAACAAGTTAAAGCAACATTCTTTTCTGCATTGATTAGGATTTTTTTTTTCATAATGTAAAAGTTCTTCAGCTTAATTTAATATAAAGTAAATCAAAGAAATTCTTAAGATTATAATTATTTTACAATTATGTTATTTTAAACATGATAAAAATGCAAAAGCATAAATTTTTGTCTTTAATATCAATCGAATAATGTGAAAATTTCTGAAATTAAAGTAATAAAAACAATACTGACGATAAAAATACTCACAACATCAGCGTTAAAAGAAAATTGCTTCTGATATCATACCGAAAAATTAAAAATAACTAAATTTTAAATATATTCAACTGTTTTCATGACACATAAGCACTACTATAAAATGTTTCTAACGTTATATTTTATAAAATTTTATAAATGCAAATATCATGCCTGAAAAATCCCATTTTTTTAAATTTTGAAGATTTGTTACAAAATTGTAGAAGAAATTACACACTTCAAAAATTAAGAAAAAAAGAACATGATAAACATTACAACAACAAAACACACTCTAAAATAAACTTCATCCAATTGTAAATGATTACTTCATTCTACAAAAACATTACCTTCATTGTTTAAAATAAACGTCGATAATCTTTTGGTAAAACAAAAGTTAAAAATATATAATTGTTATTAAATAAAAGAATTTTTTTTCATGACTTTAGAACTATTTGATACAGTTTGAGTTTGTTCCTCCCATTGCAAGTCTTTGTGTACTTGAAATTATTTTTCCAAACAGTCTTTAAATGCCTTTTTGAAAATTTCGATGAAATGTTTAGCTACAGCTAATAATATGTGTACCACACAACAGGGATGAGTCTCACAGGTTTCCTCTTTCTTCAAACTTCAACACCACAATCAACATAAGGACTTTCCGCCATGACAAATTTAAAGTGCTCCTTGCTGAATATCCACACTGGTTGCTTCATTTGCTGTAAGGATCGAATGTAGAACTCCCAGCTTTCCATCAGAGTGCAATTTCCATTTGCAGTGTCCAGCAGCCCTTCTCAAAATTGAATAGGCCTCAAGAAGAAGCAGTTTCAACAAACAGTTTCTTAATAGTAGATTTTTTTGAAGAGGAAGAGCTATAGCTAGGGCCGGATTAAAAACCTTAGAAGTCATAAATACTTCAGGATTTTGATCAGGATGACCACCCTCCTGGAAAATCTTGAAAACCTGGAATTATCTGAGAAATTTTTTTGTACTCGAAAAAACCTGGAAGAATTGGATAAAAACCTGAAAAAAATCAGAGAATTTTAAAGAAAAGCTGCACGTTTTTTCTTCGATTTGTTTAAATTTTACTAATTTTAATAATTTAAATTATTTTACCACCCGTTTATACCCACTTTGGTTAGACGGAAATGTATCGCCAAACAGTTGAAATATCATCGACTTAGCGAAACTTTGCTCGCATCAAAATTTGCTCCATTATAAATTTGCTCCACCCTGCCCAAGTAGCACCTAATATTAGATAACATCAGAAAACAGTCAACCATACGTTATCTTGCACAACTTCTAATATTAGAAAGATACAGGAGGTCGCTGTTTGCTCTGCATTATATAATATTAGATTTTATGCAAACTAATATTATCTAGTTTTCGCCATAATATTATTTTGCATTAGTTTTGATGCTATATAATATTAGATTTTATATTTTCTGACATTATCTTGCGTTGCTTTTTATTTTTTGGAGTAAGCAAGAGGAAGATATGGATGGTAGTATTATTGGTAGTATAATTTTACTTAATTTTCTGTATTGCTGTGAAGCAATAAAGCATAGAACAAGTTTTATAATGTCATTGCATGCATTATTTACTTAGCAATACAGAAATACTACAGAAAATTATATTAGTGATTTCAGTGAACCATCCATTTTCCTCCTTCTTACTCCAAAGTATATCTTACTGATTTTTTTGAATATTTCAAATTTAATTAAGAAATAATACTACATCGCAACTTTGATATTTTTTTCTTTTCTTTACACAATGGGTTTTCTGATGAATTTTATGTCATTAATAATTTTAAAATCATTAATTTAAAAATGTATTCTTAATTTTTTTTTAGAAATGAGCCTTTTTATCAAAATTTTAATTGAATTTGTTAGTTAGTAAAACATGCTATATAAAAGTCGTAACTTAAGCCATTTGTAATTTCACAATTATCATTCATTATTTATATTCTGAAATTATATAATAAAAACCACACTACATAATTTTAAACTATAAATAAACTATATAATTTATATAAACTATATAATTTTAAACTATAAAATTTTCCCCCTCATAATCCTACAATAAAATTGTTAAATTTTTAAGTTGTCATTTCTTGTAATAATTGACACAATAAAAAACGTAATATAAAAATATTCAAATTACTTACTTCAACAAATTTACACATATTTTCTTCCACTTCTTTTTTCACTGAAATCAAATGGAGAAATACTTACGTAACTTTATTCTTTTAGTATCTGAAATTTTATTTAACAAAACACCTGAAACAAAACCCAAACGCAACGTAGAAATTTTTCCAGGGAATGAAACCAGGAAAGCAGCCAATATTATGAAAATTGCTAATATTTTTTTATAATGTAAAAATAACTTTTATGGGCACATCAGAAATTTTCTTCAATTCGATAATTATTTAAAGGTCTTATGTACTAAACCAACAATCTTTGCAAACAATTTACATAACATTTTAATTTCAAAACTGTTAGTAAATATTATGTTTTATCTAAATTAAATTTGCACAAGTATATAATTGCATACAAGAATGAGACGAAAAAATAAAATTTTTTACATTATCTTTAAAAAGTTGCCTTTAGTATGAATGATCAAAATTTGACTACAATCCATTACTCTTTTGAGAACGTAGCTATAACGAAATAGACTTTTGCTTAAAACAATTGTATTGCTTGCATTTCACTGATTATAGATTATGCGTTATAACAAAAGTAGGTTTACAAAAAAGCAGGTGTAATATGTAAACATTTTAACAGAGCTTTTAAGAAAATAAAAGTTAAAAAATTAAGCAGATGCTGGGGTCAAGTTTCTGGTATTGATGAATTAATCATAAAAAAAACTATGTTATGCATTTAAAAAACTTTCTTTCACTAGGAACTTTAGAGATGAAAATTTAAACAAGAGTCTTCTCTACGCTGCGCTGGTTTAAATTTTTTGCTTTTACTATAATGTAAATAAATGTTCAGCTAAATTTTAAATATTAAGCCAAAGAAATTTTTGTCATTATCATTATTTCAAACATCATAAAAATATATATATATACACTTCTTATCTCAAATTTGAACCGAATAATTCAAAATTACAGTAATAAATACAATGCTAGTAGTATAAATGCTCATAAACTGTAGTTAATGTTTAACAATGATGTTGAAATAAAATTGATTTCGATAACTTGAAAATTTAAAAGAAACCGAATTTTAACTATATCTGTTTTCATAATACTTAAACATTACTATAATGACTATAAATTTTTTTCCAACATTATACCTTATTAAGTTTCATTAATGGACACATATCTGCCAACTCCATTTTCTAAAATTCCGTAGATTTATTGCAAAGTTGCAGAATAAATTACACAATGCAGTAGTTAAGAATAAAAAATTAAATAACATAAAATCATGACAAACATTATTTCACAAAATTCAATTTGAAAATGTCTAAAATTTAATGGGTAGATTTCCGTAACAATACCTGCACCAAAAAATCTCATTATCACCGAGCAAGAATCGAAAAATATTTCATTTATAACCGCTCTCAAGTAATAATTTTATTCTTTTGTTTTTTCAAAAGGAGAAATTATAGTATAAAACCCTTAAGCCCTTTTTATTTGAAGTGAATATTCAAGTATATATACAGATACAAAAATATATCAAATTCAATACTTTTTAAATTTTTTTTTTAAAGATAAAGTACAATGACGCTTAACTATCAAAATATTTTTGTACATTGCATAAGCTCATAGAGCCAATAGGAAATGTTCAAATTTTTTTTTTAAAACTTCATGAACAAAAGTTGTAACTCCTTTTCAGCACTGCTCTTCATTTAACGTAAACACACTTTGATCGTATTGTTGCTTATTTTTTTTAACCATTTGCTATCATTTACAAATTAATATAATTAAAGATGTAACAAAAACATGCAAATCTGTCTATATTCAAGAAATGAAAATAAGGATCTTTAACTCATTATTTTACAATATTTTAAACAGAAAATTTAAATAATGTAACAACAGTGTTCGTCTTATGAATACAATTTAAACATTCTAAAATGTAATGGTTTTAACGAAAAAGTAGCCGATTAATTAATAATCATTTTAACATTGCAAACTTGTTTACTAAAAATTTATTTTTATCTTTATCATTGTTGCAGTGAAATTCTGTCTGATGCGAATTTTCAAGTAAACATAGTTTTTAAGAGCCTATTCTAAACTAACTACAGCACTTATTATTTATAATCAGACAATACGTTTTAACAGAGTAGACAACTATTACTTGCAAACGTTGTCAAAAATGAGCACAATCATAATATTTACTGATAAATTTATTAAATCAATTCTTGAATGTTTTGATTAAGCAGTCAAAATTATTAAGTACACTGAATGTTTCTACAGAAAAAATACTGCCTACTATACTACTTTAAGGTTTTATGTATCTACCATTGAAATTTATAAAGTTTACTTAATTATAAATACCTTTGAAGTTAAAAATTTCATTCTAGCTGATTACCCCAAACAATGGAGGTGACGGAACTATGGCGATGTAAACAATCGTGAAGAAGTTACAACTCAACAATTGAACTCGCGAACTCAGTTTACTTCTGCTAATATTTTCAAGTGTTTTCTGGCATAAGATTGCATTGGCTAAAAATGATATTTTAAACAATATTTAATTTATCGTTTTCTTTCATAAATAAATGTTTATTTATTAATAATATGGGATAACCTTTCGCAAAAATGTAGCTCTTGGCTAAAAGTAATGAAATAGATGATAATTTTGGAAGTTCGAATGTTAGATCGAATAATATTTAATCTTATATAATATTAGTTCTAATATTAGAAGATAGGATTCAAGAGTCTAGCGTTTTCAAGCTCGGCAGTATTATATTGCATCTTTCTAATGTTCGATAATATCTTTTTGCTACCTGGGTGCTAAATTAGAATGCTACATAAAACTCTCCCATGGTTTCTAAATAAATGAAGAAACCATTGACCTCAATGGAGACTATGAGACTGTGCAGTTTAGTATAAGCAAAAATTGTGATGGAGGCGGATGAAGGATATTTGATTTTGTTTTTAAAAGTAGTTTTTTTCTCTTTCTTCTAGTCCATGGGTTAACTTCATTTATGGTTCAAGTTTGTTCCGATGCTTTGGAGGTAATTTTTTCTGCTTTGATAAAATGATTCAAAATGTTTTAGTATTTTTAACTTTATAAAATTGTCCAAAAATTAGTCGGTTATAGTTTAATAACAATAGATTTTATATTGCACTCTTTTTCTGAAAACTTTTACACTCCCATCCAATGAATGATATCTATGAATTAGTTTTTATCAACAAAACCAACCAATCGCACATTTTCTTGCAATCGCTAACAGCAATGTTTATTGACAAATCGTTACAATTGTTGCATTAATGCCAATTTTCTCGATTTCATTTTAACCTTTTATAACATTTTAACTAAAAAAAGTTTTTTTAAGAACCAACTGTATGTTAACATTTAATTTTATTGATTTGTTGGTAAATATTTGATTCAAAATTCGAATTGTATAGTATTCACAATGTCGAAAGTTCGTAAATGTTGCTTGCATTCCAGGGATGATGTATCGAAAGTTTTCTCCTTTGACCCTAAAAAGCTGACAAAGACTAAGGAATGTGTAGGAAACATGTTAAAGGAACATGAAATATAACTTTTTTTTTTTAACTCATATGTGTTTATTAAGAAGAATGAAAACGAAATTTTTTTTATTTTTTATTCTGTACTGTAAAATACAAGTTTCTCGTAAAAGCAAAAAACAATGAACTCTGCTAAACTGAAAAACCATGTGTTAAGATTAGAATTCTTTGAATATTTTAATTTCAAACTAGAAAAAAAAAGAATAAAATTAAAAGAATTTTATTTTTTTTCTATAGAGTATGCAACAAGAAATTTGACAATTTTGCATTTGCAACATTCATTTTTTATACTGAATCTCTTAAAATAATAATGCTAATTCTATTAATAATAATGCTAAGGACAATTTTGCATTTGCAACATTCATTTTTTTATACTGAATCTTTTAAAATAATAATGTAACTAAAATAATAATGCATTATTTAAGCATTTCACTTGAGATATTGTCTTGAAGAAAATATGATCAATGAATTTTATAAAGAGCACTGTTTAGATAAAATACAGTGTAAAAAGGTCTTATATTGAAGTGTAAATGCAGTGATTCACTGAAGTGTTCAACTTTCAATGAAATAAGACTGTCCATTAATTAAAATTAATTTTTTAGAACGGATATTTAATAATAAAAAATATATTCTATTCTTAGCAAAACTGTATGGAATATTTTAAAAACAAAGCAAGAGTTTATTTTTAAAAAAATCAATTATCTCTAAGTAACAAAAACTTCATCTCACAGAAGTCATCTTACACTTTCAAAAAAATCTCCTCCTATTAGTAAATATTCTAATTTTTCATTAAATTAACATTTAGTAGTTTCCTTTCGCATCTACAACGGCTTTTAAAAGTCTGTAAATAAATGTTACAAGTTTTTTTTTATCGAGTGAAATTCGAGCAGAATATTTTTTATTAAATTTTGCAGCACTCAAATGTGAATTTATGAATTTTTCCACAAATTTTATAATTTTTATCTCTGATATGAAGTCCTTTTAAGCATTTTATCTCATATTGCACAGTGGAATAGGACACAATAAACTAATATAGCAATATGCATTACTGATTTACCTTTTATGATGAAAAATAATCAACTTTCAAATGTTGTCTATTGTTATATTACGACTATGAGCCATTTTTAAACGATAAAAGAAAATATTACGGAGTTAGCAAGTAAAAATTAAAATATAATTTTTCTATCAAAAGTTTTGTACTAAATTGCAAATAAATAAAAAATTAAATGAAATATAATTGAATTTAAAAGTTAAAGCACGGACGATAGTTTTAATTTTGAAATCCGAAAACATACGATGACTTTTTTGAGGTAAAATTTTTTTAACTTTTTGATTATTGTTTTCTTAAAAATAAACTTTTGCTTTGTTTTTATAATATTCCATGTAATTTTGCTAACAATAGATTTTGCATCTTGTTATTAAATACTCATTCTGAAATAGTCATTTTAATTAATGAATAATGCCCCATTTCAATAAAAGTTATAATTGAACGAACACTTTTTTGAGCCACTGTAAATATAAAAATTTATTGATATATAATCACCTGAAATGCTTTTCTTTCGCTTAATGAAAATATATTAAACAATAGCTATCCAAGGTTTTTTTTGGTTATTCTGTATATGCTATTTGGTATACTTTGTGCAAAAACAACTTAAAGTAACATTTATTTAATAAAAACAATATATTCAATAAGCTAAACATATTATTTTCTGAACAAATCTTATTTCTTTAAAAATTAATGTTGTACCAAAACATTGAAAAATAAACACATAATGTTAAAATAAATTTAGTATAATTATTTTTACAAGATGATTGTCAACCCCGTAGAATAGTCCTAATTCTTGTATAGTATTAGTATTAAAAAAATAACATTTTAAATAAAATACTTTATAATATTTAATAAAATACATTTTAAATAAAATACTTTATAATATTAAATATTTTCTTGTACCCATCCTACACTTCATGAGAAAAAAAACACACGCTGACCTGCAAATTTTAAAATATTTATCTGGAAAACCTGGAAAAATCAGGGAAATTTGAAACCTAGTTTGAGTGGCCACTCTGTTGATGCTCCTTAAATGTAATTAAAAATATCAGCACAAATACTAAAAAAATAAATAAAAAATACTTAAATAAAATTGAAGTAATTTTACAAAAGTAAATTTGTACAACTTCAAAATTAAACAGTTTTTGCAGAGGATCTATAATGGGGATCAAAATTTTCCAATTAACGCTTTGAAGAGTTTTCAATGCTAATAAATTATTTTGTGATCTTAGAGTTAAATAATACTAAACTAAAATAATTTTGACAATTCTAGTGTTTTATTTTTAAAAAATTCCCTGACCCACAAGCTACTTTTTTTTTCATTTTAATTCAATGAAATATAACATAATTTTTTATTCAAACTTCCCGGGTGTTCCGCAATGCCTTTTACTATGCTTTTTAAATTTTTGCTAAAAATTAGTGAAAAAAATATTTTTAATGTGAGTCACAAGTTAATATTAATGTAAAAAAAATTTCGAACTTTAACGAATTTTTATAGAGAATAAAAAAGCATACAAAAGCCCAATTCTGTATAAAAACAGGAATTAATAATCAATAAAAATAACAAGCAACTCTTTCTTTCAACTCTGAGAGTGTTTGGGAAACCTGTGAATAATCTCCGTGAATTTATAGAAGTTTTTTTTTATTACATGCAGCATTTATTAAATTATTAATTAAAATAACTCGTTTTCGTGTTTGTAACGATGGTAACGTGCAATTGAAATTTCCACTACTCTCCGACTAGCTAGAGTACTTAAATCTTTACTTGAGCTCTGTGCTTATTAAGAATACAAGTCGTTTCCTGATCACAACCAACAGAGTTTATCGCCATTTTATCGGCAAATTGAACGTATCACAAATAGATATTTTGATCACTTTCTAAGTAGCTAAGTTTATCGTTATTTTATCACTAAAGAGAATTTTTCGTTAAACAAAACTTCGAATTTTTTTCGCTTAATAAGTAGAATCCTAAAATTTTAACTGTGTCTGGAACTGAAACTCTGTGTCTGATGACAATTAAATTTACATTTGTTTCCTGAAAATTGAGAAACAAAATTTATCTTTATTTTATTGGCAATCAGAATTTCGACCCTTTTCAATCATTAACAGGCTCAAAAAAAAAAAAAAAAAAAAAAAAAAAAAATTTTAANAAAAAAAAAAAAAAAAAAAAAAAAAAAAAAAAAAAAAAAAAAAAAAACATTTTAAGAACTAAACTTTTAGGTTGACTAAAAAGAAAAAAAGTAATTCTATTTTTGTCACACCTAAAACGAAAAATATAGGCGCATCACTTTCTAAAGTTGCTTTCCATCTCTTAGAGAGGAATTGGTGATAATCCTATCACTAGCTTTTTTTCCCATCTCCGTTCTTAGAAAGTGATGCGTCTAACGTTTTTTGTTTTAGGAGTGGCTAACTCGAATTCTTCCTTTTTTTTCGCTCACTTGAAAAACGTAGCGCTTAGATTTTTTTTATTTTTACATTATAATGCAAAATAAATTTTTTATTACAATCAATTATTAATTACACTCAAATCATTTCTTACAATCAATCCAAAATGTTCGCCGACCGTCCTGTGTAGGGGGCAGGGAACTGTCCTTGCATGAGAAAGGTCCTGGGTTCGAATCCCGGGCAAGGGAGAGCTGTTTCTTTCTCTCTCTGTGTGTTCTGTGTCCTTTCTCCTTTGTGTGTGAATGTGACCCGCTCTATAAACGAGTTGTGGTTGTGTGAATGGCGTGGCAGAAGTCGAATTCCTGGCCATAGATGGCGATACTGAAAAACAGGAACAGGCGCACCCCCACTGCCTAAACAGACATACGACAAAAAAAAAACAATAAATTCTACACATTTAATTTGTTGAATATATAGTTAAAGTTCTGAATTAATGAACAAGTTAACTTTATAATTGAATCATTATATGTTACTTCATTTTGATCTCTCTTCTGTGAAAATACACGAAAGAAAGTGAGTTTTATATTTAAATCATAGATTGACAAAGCGATTGCTTTATAGCGCACAATATGCTTGTATTTAACACTAATTTTATTGTAAATTCACAATTTCATAGTCAGAGAAGGAACTTAACGAAAAAAAATCTACCAGTTTTATTTATTTATATTTTGTTTACATTATCTGTTGGCTATAACAAAACGATTGTTGCTTGCCTGTCGGTCTGACAACAGCACAGCGAGGTTTTAAACGCAAATATTATAAAATGATTATTACAAAAAGGCATGCAAACGAGAGGAAATTTTACTACAATCAATTAGAAAAGTTGTCTTTCCTCACTCAAATAAAAATTTTTATATCAATTAAATCTAAAAAACAACTGTTACGCATTGATACACACCAATTTTTGAATTAATAGTTAAATATCAATTTAATTAGTATTTTTATTGCGTTTAGGATCTTTGATGTACATAATAATCTAATATTATTTTGAGAAATTTTATATTGTTCAATCATGATTTAAAAAAAAAGATTAGAAATGTTTTAATACATTAAGCCGATGCATTAATATAATATGTTGTCTTGTATACAAAAAACAATATATTAAATTTAACTAAAACTGGTTATTAATTTTTATTTTAACAGTGCACTTTACTATTCAGTATTACAACTACTTTTTTTGAAATCTGTTTTCTATGCTTTTCATTTAAAGAAAATATAGGAACACAGAAAGCATCACTAAGTAATTTGAAAAGTTATTAAAATAGTGGGTATTAAATTAAAGCTTGTTAATTTACAATTGCTTGCTGCAAGTTTATTTATGTTGTTAAACTACTTAACTTTGAGTAACCTTTTTTTCAATTCATACTAAACTGGTTTTAATTATATTCAAAATATTGATCCAAATTTTAGCTTTAAAAATAACGTAGAATCTGAAAATTTTCTTTTGTCAAAGGAATACAATTAAAAATTTAATCATGGAAATAAAGAAGAAAAAACTTCAGCTGATAAATTTAATATTTTTTAAATATTAAAAAATCATAAAATTGTGCACCATAACATGAAGGAAATAAAATAGAGAGAATTTGAATATCGATTCGATATTTTCTGAGAAAGGGCGTGCGCAAAATAAAAAAGTGGACAACCTGAATAACTTTTCATTAAATAATCGAATTTTCCCCTTATGAGGACTCAATGGGTTAGTGGGTCAAATCTTAAATATGCTAGTTTATTAATTCAGATGATACTTTAATTATACAATAAAATATGTAAAATATGAAATCAGACACAAAAACGTACTTTCTCTGAAAAACGTACCTAATTTCTGCTGATTCGGAATTCTGACTCTCAAAATATGGATGTTAGCTAATCCCAATCTGGAAAATATGGTCTCAATAGTTTAAATAAGAGGGCAGTCGAAAGTTTGGACCCTTTAACGTAAATTTTACCTTTTTACGCATTCCGCTAAATCTCGAGAAATTTTTAAACGAATCGAAAAGATTTTCGTACATAGTTATAAAATTGGTTAATCCAAAGATAAATTCATATATGAACAATATTCATTATTTTTTCTAATAGTAGACCAAAAATTTCTTAGTTATAATGTGTACAGATTTTTACACCATTTTGAAGTATGTAATTTTAAATAACAACGTATCAAATTTGAACGATATATCTCGAATAGTTTCTGAGTTAATACATTTTAAAAAGTCGTATATTTGAAACTTGATTTCCCGAAAAACTATTTTACCAACTTCTTTTAAATTTTGTATTTTTTCATTTAAAATTACATACCTAACAATTTAATACCTTACAATTTAAATTCCCTTTAATAGATCTTATAATATCTTATAATAATTATTATTTTGCATAAAATTTTATTCGAATAAAAGAATTTTATAATTGTGGGCAAAAACCTTTTTGATTTATTTATCAATTTCTCGAGATGTGTCGAAATAAGTTAAAAGTGAAATAAACGTGAAGGGATCCGAACTTTAAATCGCTCTCCTGTATAAATTATTAGGACAATATTTTCCAGATTGGGGCTAACTCCCCTCTATATTTCAGGAGTCAGAATACCAAATCTGTCGAAAAAATAAAAAAATAAGTTTATTCTGAGAGTATGCTTTTTTGTGTCTGATTTCATAACTTTAAATATCATCAGTATTAATTAATTAGCATATTTAAGGTTAAGTCCTCAAATCATTAGATTAGATCAAAAGTTCTTCTGAGCGTTCACTTTTTTTTTGCTCACAGTATGTCAAATTCAGCCATTTTAACAATAGCTGGAGTTAAACACCCGTCTCCCCTTAACAACAAAATATTCATTTCGTCTAAAATAAAATTAAACTCTTATTACATTATTAAATATGGCTTCGTTTTCCACATTATTTTTGAAACTAAGGATATTTCTCCATTGACAAGCATATGTAATTGGCAGTTGAAATAATCTTTTTAAAATCAATTAATTAGAGTGATTTACCCTATGATAAATAAAAATCCCATAATGTTGTAACAATATTTTCAATAATCTGTAAATGGGAATTGGGAACACAAATTAAACTAACTTATTGTTACTTTTTACGTCCGTTGCTTAAAGACTTCGAAGAATATCTGGGAGGTTCTTGCTTCTTTTTCTAGCCTCGTTGCATTATTAAAATTTCAAAAAATGAATACTTTTCAAATCAAACCAAGTCTTCTTGAATATGTTCTCCTCAAAGTCGCACTATATAGGATGGCAGTTAGCGGTCCCCAAGATGTTTCAGAGATGAAAAGGATGCTTTGACATATCAGTTTAGTAAATCAATTTGTTATACAAAGCTTCTTCTCTGCTCATTTTGTATTTGTATTTCAGACCTAAGCTATCCACCGATGATTCATATATGCTATCAACTCAAAGGTTGTCAGTTAGGAAAAAGCATTGGTCATTGGGATAACAGCAATGTATAACTTTCTTCCTTTTTTTCCTTCCGAGAGATTGAAATAAATAGAATACAATAGCAATTTAGTTTAAACCATGATCTTGTGTTAGAGCTTATAATCGAATGTGTAAAAATATTTGCAGAAATAATTTTACTTTCATTAGTGCTTTGTGGTGCCAGCCTAAGCTTTGGTGCCCTACGCCCCAAATGCTTAAAGTAAATACGGTCCTGGCCATAGCTGAATCCCGGGAAAGGCATGGATGTTCTTTCATTCTCTGTACTATCTGTCCTTACTGTGGGAGCAACGTTGACCCACCTAATATGGTGCCCCTGAAAGAGTGGTCAACAAATCTGCCCTTCTGATGCCTGTATGACCTAGTCTTAGGTCATTCTCGAGGTGGGCATTGGAGAAAAAATTAAAATTGTACCAACTTTCCAGCTCTGCTCTTCATTCACCATAAACATTATTTGAATAGACCATATTATTATTTGTTTTTTAATTATTTACATATTAATATAAATAATGATGTATTAAAAATATGCAGATCAGTTTATGTTCAAGAAATTTAAAAGAAAATGCTTAAATCATTATTTTACAATATTTTAAAAGGAAACATGAAATTTATAAAATAACAATATTGTTTGTATTGAACTTTAAACATTTTAAAGTGTAATTGTTTCAACTGAGATAAAAGTAGCAGATTATAAATTTTTTTTTATTGTTTTAACATGACAAATTTGTTTACAGACAATTATTTTTTTATCTTTTTCATTGTTGCAAAAAAATTCTGTCATAGACGAGAATAACTAGGCAAATGTTGTTTTACAAACATATTCTGAACTACCTACAGTACTTATTATTTATAGTTAGATAATACGTTTTAACAGAGAAGTTAACTACCATGCGCGAACTACTCATTGTCCATAATGACCACAATTCATAATATTTACAGACTTCATTAGATGCATAATCATTAAATTAATTCTTAAATGTCAAGATTATTAAGTACACTGAATGTTTCTATACCATCATCCCTCTAACACATCTTGCTTTGAAATGCTTTTTATTACTTTTCCAGCTGAATTATAACTGAAGGAAAAATACTACCTACGATATTAATTTAATGTTTTACGAAACTATTATTGAAATTTATAAAATCTAATAAAAAAATTACTAAATTATAAATACCTCTGAAGTAGAAGCGATTCATTCTAGCTGCCGATCCCGAACAATATGGTGATGTAAACACTAGTGAAGGAGTTACAATTCAACAGTTGAAATTTTCTTTCCAGTTTTTTATTATTCGCTAACCGAATTTACTTCCACCAATATTCTCTTGCGTTTTCTGGCACAAAATTGCATTGGCTAAAAATGATATTTTAAGGAATATTGAATTTATTCTTTTCTTTCATAAATAAATGTTTATTTATTAATAATAAAGGATGCGTTTTCACAAAAAAGTGGCGCTGGACCGAAAGTAATGAAATAGATGATAATTTTAAAAGTTTGAATATTAGATCGAATACTATTTCATCTAATATAATATCAGCTCAAATATTAGAAGATAGGATTCTGGAATCTAGCGTTTTCTAGCACGCCAGTATTTTATTGTATCTTTCTAATGATAGATAATATCATTTTGCTACCTGGGCACAGACAAAGAATAGATTATGGCCATAGCGAGTTTTGGATAACTTTTGCTTTAAGAAGTTTGAATACTGCCTCCAAGCGTTAACTCACGATGTAGAGCTAAATAAATGCATATGCTTGATTTCAAATTATCTCATCACATAGATTAGCGTAATTAAAATGAAATTAATGAAATCTACTGGAAAGTATTATTTTTTTCTTTAAACTTTAAATTTTTTTGAAGGAATGAATTTAAAGTTTTGCTGGGATCACAAGTTTTTTAAAAGGCTACTACTATGCTGAAGACAATTCCCTGATTTGAATTCCCTCTAGAATAAATAAATAAAAAATATCAATAGCTTAAGCTTTCCTACATTTAAAAATCTAACACAATTCTATATGAGAAATTGATTCAATAGTTTTTTCACTTAACATGAAAATAAATCTTCGAAATGAATTTGAAATATACTTTAAAATTAAGATTAAAATGGTTTAAAAAAATTAAGGAACAAATTGTTTTGTATTTATAAAGCATCATTATAAATACCATGCATACATAACTCATTCTAACACCTTTTTTACTGAACTAAAAAGTCTTAAATATTCAGAACTAGAAAATTTCGTCAACTATTAACAATGTTTCAGTGGGAACTATTGAAATTTAACTTTATAACAATACGTTACATTAAACCTACATTTTCATTAAGCTACATTAGGGAACGACTTATTATACAGATAGTTGTTGACTATCTAATATAGTTGGATTTCATTACGAAAATTCAAACGAAAGCAAAAATGTATTGGCTTTCACAGCACAGTCATTGTAAATGAACAGCAGATGGGCACGTGTGACGTCAGTTCATGAATAATCACGTGACTCCCCTTTTAAGATGAAAACGAAAGTAGGCGTTTTTTGCTTAAAAATAACTTAATAAGTAATATTCTTCGGAAAGTAATAAAATGTTTTCTGGGAGTTTTGAGGGATTCTGAATACATTAAGATTTAAAAAGAATCGACTGTAATTGTCCATTATAAGCTTTTAGCTAGGAGGATTGAGAAGAAATGATGTAAGTAGAATGCCATTTTTCTGAATAAGAAATTCAGTTTGCCTTCAGTTAATTCGTAAATTTTTTTTAAAATTTATTTTGTATATTTAACAACGTTCAGGATTATTGGATTATTTTAAAATTCGCCGTTATTAATATAATTATTAATGCCGTTATTATTTTCTTACTAATCCATTTTTTGAAAATTTATTTTTAGGTTTCAATACTTCCAAGCTTCAACAAGGAGACAGAATAGATACTTAAAATAATTTTGTTGTTCTGTAAAAAATGGAATTTTATTTTTAAATAATTGAATCTCAGATGGCTAAATTATTTAAATTTGCAGTTTTATTGCTTTAAAAATTCAAGAACCTTAGACATCTACCCCTATAAAAATGTGAATTCCCCCAAATATTTGTTTTTACTGGGGAGTTTGTGATAAATGTCATTTCAAGATAATTTAATTGAACCTATTAAAATTACAAGAGAATTGCATAGTTGAAACTTTCTTTTCTAGCTTATATTTTAGCATACTTAATGTAGTTTAGAACAATAAATAAACTGCACCACTACAGATTAACGAAAGGTTAATAAAATTTTAAAGACAATAAATGGTTAGCAAATACGTTAAGTAAGAAATATTACAGAATCTGTACTGAATAATAATTTATGTGAGCACAGTTAAACGATGTTTGTCAGCTAAATAATAATTAAAAAAACTTGAAATAAT
Organism: Parasteatoda tepidariorum; assembly: GCF_043381705.1. Taxonomy (NCBI): domain Eukaryota; kingdom Metazoa; phylum Arthropoda; class Arachnida; order Araneae; family Theridiidae; genus Parasteatoda; species Parasteatoda tepidariorum. Next base: position 42,176,650 of record NC_092215.1, read on the forward strand.
GATAAAAAATGCCGTTGAAAATCAAATAAAAAATTACGGTGAATATTAAAGTATAGAAACTTCTTGAGGGTATTCTCTGCCGTTATCACTGCCAATGCGAAGTCAGAAAAAATGTCTAAAAAAGTCCGTTGATTTAAGTCATTTTCTGAATTATATGATGAAGAATAAAAGTGGCACTTAAAATAAGTTGAACATAAATAAATTCCCTGCACTAGATTTTTTTTCTTCACACTATATGCCAAAATCAGTCGATAATTCTTTTCAGGCATGTATTAGCAACAAAAATGAAGTTGGAAAATTACAGAATAAGCTGTCGAAGATATTACATTAAAAACTTCAGATTGATAAATAAATATCTCCAGTAATAAAAAATATAAAGATATACACTATTTCTTATAACTATATAATATAAATAATAGTGAGGCTAAAAATTAATAACCTAAGGTGAAACATATTCACGTTTGTGAGTTATTACCTCCGTAAAGTATTTAAAAAAGAAAAACTATTGGTCGAGCTTTAATAACCTGAAGTGTAAAATGGAGCACCTTAGGTTGATAAATTAATAACTCGACAAGTAAACTACACATGAGGTTGAAAAATAATAAACTATGGAAGAACATGGAACATCTCACGTTTTTAAAATATAATTTATCCAACGATCAAAAAATACACTGAGGTTGATCTAAAATAATCTGAAGTGTAAATTGACTTTCCTCAGGTTGTTAAATGAATACCTCTCCATAAAAATCTATACTTGAGGTTGAAAAATATAACCTAAGGTAGAACATACAACATCTCACGTTAGTGAAAAATTACCCTTAGGAAAATTTGCCATAGAGAAGCCTATGGTAATCTATGGCAACCTATGGCTACCATAGAAATTTGTATGGCAAGATACCATACGCCTATGGTTACCATAGAGATTTGTATGGCACAACCCCATAAGCCTATGGCTACCATAGAAATTTATATGGCAAGATACCATACGCCTATGGTTACCATAGAGATTTGTATGGCAAAACCCCAAAAGCCTATGGCTACCATAAAGATTTGTATGGCAGTATACCATAGACTAATGGTAACCATAAGGATTTGTATGGCACGTCACCATTGGCCTATGGCAACCACAGAAATTTGTATGGCAGTATACCATAGGCCAATGGTAACCTTAAAGATTTGTATGGCAGTATACCATAGAGAAAAGCTGATCTAGATCTCCACCAACGAAACAACAACTTCTATGGAGTCCTCAAAAACATCTTCTAAAAGAAATAAATATCCATTATTTCACCCCGAAGTTAATTAAATTCAACATGTAAACCCACAAGGCATTCCTGGTGAGTCTTTTCCGGCCTCCGGGTGGCCAATTTTTCCATTTTTGAGTGTTTAAAATCAGATGTTCCATTGATTTAGGCTTAGAGTATCAGACCGCCATATTAACGTGTCATCCACTACAAGTGGAATCTTTCGCAAACTTTGGCTACTTATTTTAATATTTTTTCGATCTCATTCTTGGTCAAAAACAATTTATTGCAAACGCCTATGCGATTATCTATCTGAATTTATTAAGTTTTTTAATTTCCGGCTGTCTGGTACTTTTATCAGTGTTTACATTCTCATTAGTTTTTTATTTTAATTCCACTTAGGTTCTTGCAATGCTTTTTTACATTATCTTACATATGTTAGGGCTTTATATTTATTTTTTGTGTTTAATTTTTGCTTGCCATTAAATTGTTTTTTATCATGTCTCTGTGTTTTACTATTTTACAACTAATATTTCTTAAGTATCCACATATATTTGTACAATGTTCTGTTACATGTTTATACATAGCTTAGGGTCATCACTTAACTAGATTTGCTGGATTACTGGTTGACAATTGTTTTGCTTCAATATCATCAACTGAACAGTCCCTGGCCATATCATCTGCTGCTATAACCAAAAATGCTTCTAACAATTTAATCTTTCCTTAAGTTTACAACTTTTTCGTCATAGTGATTCCCTATACCCAATTAATTTTTATTTACTATCCCTGACCAAGTGTAAATTTGTCAATAACAATTATTAATTTCACCAATTTTAATCATGTCTTAAACATGTTTTGTATTTACCAATGTTTCTATATTGTGTTCTCTTTTCTAAATGTGCTTAACACAACTCAACATAAATTTTCTGAGTTTTTTTATCCCTCACTAGTAGGGGATCAACTAATTTAGCCTGTTTTCTATTCTTAGCTTTTCATAGTCTAATACCATCTTTTTTATAGATAAAATTTTGTTCACATGCCACCACTGGTTGCACCGTTACATATTCAGCTTTTGTCCCGTTTGATCTATTTTAAACTAATTTCGCTTCGACCACCGGCCCCACTCTTTATCTTTTGAGTTTTAATAGTATTTTATTGTTTTAGTAGTCTGTTTAATTTTTAGTTTAGTATCACATATCAAAATTTAAAGAATTTTCATACTCGCTCCGACCATCGGACCGTTATTTTGCTTCGCGTTCTTTTAGGTTCCTCTAATATCTGACGCTTATCTAACTAATTATGATACCAATCAATCAAATTAACGTTTTTTATACTCGCTCCGACCTCCGGACCCACTTTCTATTTTCTTGTTTTTACAGCTTTAACAAATATTAGTTGCCTGTACTCAATATATTTTGTTCCTAATCAACATAACCATTATTTTCCCCACTCGCTCCGACCACCGGACCCATTTTCTAGCGGTTAGTACTAACTGTTTGAAATTTATTTGAATAAGAACCGCATACAAAAAGGATTCTGCAAGTAAAACAGGAGAAGTTTATCAAAGAAATTTAAAAAAAAAGCTTTCTGGATATATATTTATTCCACGATTATTAAGTTTTGCATTTCTAATATTATCCATTGCGAAAGATTCTTGTAAGTAATTATTTTTTGACGTATGGTAAAATATCAACGAGAAATGTTGCCATAGCTGTATGGCAAAGGTGTACCATAACCTATGGAAAAATATTTCTTCATAAACTGTAGCACATCTTAGTTTTATGGCAAAAATTTATTTGCCATATAAAAAAATGCCATAGGATATTCCTATGGGGTTTTGCCTATGGCAAAATTTTGCCATTCAAAAAAATGCCATAGAATATTCCTATGGGGTTTTGCCTATGGCAAAAATTTGCCATACATGTATGGCAAAATTCTGCCATACGTATATGGCAAAAGTGTATGGCAACATTTTTGCCATAGGCAAAACCCCATAGGAATATCCTATGGCATTTTTTTATGGCAAACCTATGGCAAATTTTCCTAAGGGTACCTTTATAGCTGTCAAAAAAGCACTTGAGGTAGATAAATAATAACCTTAGGTGTTAAATGAAACACCTTAGGTTGTTGAATAAACACTTCCACAGGTGTAAAAAAATATACTTCAGGTTCAGAAGTAATAACCTAAGGTGGTCATAAGTAACAATCAAAACACTTTAAAGAAGCAAATGTCTACATTCACAAATGTACGATAGAACATCTCAAGTTGACTCATAAATACTTCTATATGTATAATTTAAGTTTATTTGAGGTATATTTTGAGGTATTCATTTGCATCTTTTTTAATATCACGATGTATTTAAATAACAACCTCATTTATACATTTGAAAAACACCTCGTTTATACCTTAAAAATACCTTTTTTTTCGTAAGAGCCTCTATGCTAATTCTGAAAATGACGTCTTTGGGAAAATGAAAAGGGATTTAATTGCACTCCAAAGCTGCATTCATAAAAATTTGCTATCATTATTGATTTTGATTATTTTATCTAGGTGAAAAAAAGTCTACTGACTTTTAATAGCCAAGGTGGCTAAGGGGATAGAGCGTTTTGCCTCCCAATGAGGTAGCTTAGGTTTGAATTTTAACGATGGCTGCTATATACGAATTCTGCACCTGAGTCGAGCAGACCACAGTGCTGACGTGTAATATCCTCGTAGATTATGGATTAGCATCCCCTTTTCATCGGGCTAACTTTGGGAGCATTTCGTGATTTTCTTCTCCATGCTAAGCAAATGTGGGTTAGTTCCATCAAAATGTCCTCCGAAGGCTAGTTTGCTTTATTACTTGATCCAGGCATTTCCTTATCTTCTGGGTTGGATTCGAAACTACAAGGCTACGGAGTTAGTAGTTAACTGAAAAATGGGCCAGTTGTAAAATAAAGTAACTTTTAAAATAATTTAGTTAACATTGTTTTAGAAGCAAAAATAATTCTTTACGGCAAACTTGTATATATAATTTAAAATTATCATTTGGTCTCAAGTGAAAAACATTTAAATTATTAATTTTTTATTTTCCTTAGCAAAAGATTCGAAAAATGCTGTTAATGTTATGTCTCATGTTAATAGGTTGTTAAAAAAGTTCTGCAACACCCTTGCAGAATCCTTTGCTGAAAGACCTCGTTTATAGCAATAACTAATCAAAACCCAAATTCAGTTTTATCAAAGTCATTCAGAGCTTCTTGATGAAAGTTTAAAATTAAGAACACCAAAAAATAACGACACAAAATGAAAATTCATAAAAGTTGAAATTTTCGCAATTGTTGCAGAATATTTTTAACAACTTAATAATATTTGGTTTTTCCGCTCAGAAACTTGGAACAATTTTATACTAAACTTTGAAACATAAAGCACACTTTGAGACATTTTTGAGAGTTTTATTTGGCTAAACTTTTTCCCGCTAATGTTGCTTTTACTGTAGTGATGAAAAAAGTATATCTTTGAAAAAATTGATTCAGGAATTAGCTAAGCTTATAAACTCATATTTAAGCTAAGGTGATCATTTCTGTTGCGACCTGCACTTAAGTATTAAAAATATTGCAAATAAGTAATTTTTGATAAAAGTACAATTACTTTTATCATTGATATATTTTAGTTATCCCAATTTCTTCACCGAAGTGAATTTAAAAATGAAACAATTGAATTGCTAGCTTTTATCATTTTGAATTAAGTATACGAGAGAGAAAAAAGTGTTAGCATTTAATGCGGTTAACACAACACGTTCGTTTTTTCTTTTGATTTTCAGTACAATATTGAAAGTTAAAAATTGATGGTAAAATTATTTTAAAAATAATTTATAAACTTCTGGAACATAATTTTATATAGATAATATTGAACGTGAGAATTTTTTGAAATAAAATGAATAATTTCTACTAGTGCCCATAAAATTACATTTTTCCAATAGGCAGAATAGCAGTGCATGTGTTAATTCTAGATTAAGATAATTTTACAACTGAAGATGTGTGTTTCAAAAAATAAATAAAAAATTGCTTTTTTCTCTAAGATATATGGATACATTTTATAACTCTATGACGTGCGGTAATATGTAATGGATACATAGTAGTTATTTTGTTACTGTAATAATCGCGCCAAAAATATTATTCAAAAGTATGTAATTTTTATAATGCTAATATTTCAACAGATCAAAATTAATTAAAATAATAATGTGTTAGCAATATTTCATAAATATTGTACGAATAATTGATGTGGTATTTGAATAAATTAAAAATAGTTTTAAAACAGGATTGAAACAACAAATACATTAGTTATAGAGAATAGTGCAACAACATAGAGCAATTGTTTTTTAATTCTAATGTATTTATACTTCTGACAGATCAAAAATCAATTACAAAAATAATGTGCCAACAAAAGGTTGAGAAAAGTCAGTAAATCGCCACATAATATTTAACGACTATTGTATGAATAAATATTCAAATAGCAAAAATATTTTTAAAACATGATTGAAACACAACAAATACATCATTTAAAAAAAGTTTATGGATTTAATAGTCAATTAATGAGATTTCTAAAAACTCTTTTCATTTTAATTTATGAAATAAAGAAACTTTCATATTAATAGGCAGCATAATGCTTTTAATAATATTTAACAAGCATTGTACAAATTACAGATGTGATATTTGAATAAATTAAGAATATTTTAGAAACATGATTGGCATACAAAAAATGTATTTGTTAAAGAAAAAGTATATATTTATAGATTAAATTGTCAATTAATGAGATTTCTTTTCACTCACTCTAGTTAATAAGTTAAAGAAACTTTCAAATTAATTCCAAACATAATTATTTTATAATATTTGACAATTATTGAATAAATAAATGATGCGGCGTTTGAATAAATTAACAATATTTTTAAGACATGATTGAAACAATGCATTGTTTAAAGTAAAAGTTTATAGATTGAATAGTCAATTAATGAAATTCTAATAGTAAATCTTTTCACTCGTTTTAGTTAATGAGATACTGAAATTGTTTCATATATTAATAGCCAGCATAATGATTTTTATAATATTCAATGAATATTGTAAAAATAACCATTGCGCTGTTCGAATAAATTAAAAATATTTTTAAAACTTGAAAACCCAACAAATACATGAGTTATAGAAAATTTTTTTTTGTATAGATTGAATATTCAATTAATGAGCTTCTAAAAACAAAATTTTTTTCGATCACTTTAGTTAATGAGATATTTGAAGTGTTTCATATTGATTATATAATATGATTTTATAATATTCAATAAATATAGCAAAAATAACTATTGCGCTGTTCGAATATATTAAAAATATTTTCAAAACTTAAAAAGCCAACAAATACATTAGTTATAGAAAAAGTTAATCTGTATAGATTAATCTATACAGATTAGCTTTTTCTTTAGATTAACTTTTTCTTTAGTTTTCAGATTAACTTTTAATTAATTGAGTATTTAAATATTCAATCAATGAGCTTCTAATAACAAATCTTTTCACTGTAGTTTATGAGATAACGAAACTGTATCATATTAATTTCAAACATAATGTTTTTTTTATCTAATTAAGTCATTTTAATTTAGTTTGTAAATTATTCACCTTCTAACCGCCTTCTTGTGGTTTCCTTCGAAACATTTCTGTTAGGAATCTGGACATTTCTTCTCTTTCTTATTCTTTACGGTCTTGACATTATTGTCATTTTCCATTATTAATCACGAAGGTTATCACGAACAAACATTTGCATTGCCAAAGCTGCATATTAAATATCGAGTAATTACAGGTTTAGAATTGAAGAGAGAAGGAGGGGTTGCGGGTATTTAGTTGTTGAAAAGTAAAATTCCGTAATTATCCCCGCAAATTGCTCCATTCTTCAATATAGGTCAGACATTACTGCTGGACTTCATGAATACTCAATCTTTTCGATCTGCGATGAAAGATTTTCATACTCTGCTCTCTATTCACTGAATAATATTTTATCCATGCAAATAGAACGCAAATTAGATGAGAGAATTGAAACAAAGCATTGCAAAAGCAAGAAGTTTTTTTCAAATTGAAGCAGTGGCGCGCAGGGGATGCCCGGGGCTAACTTCTTGATTAGATACCACTGAAAAAAGTTGTGTCATAACTCTAGAAAGAGTAAAATATATCTTATTGAATTAAGGGGGTTTTCTGATCTAGATTTAGGCCTCATTTCTAAGATTTTTACGTGAAATGAAAGGAATATAATGATTTCGTGGTTTTATTTCGCAACTTTACCGATGCATTAGAATTTTTTTTCTAGCCCGAAATAATTAAATATTAAAATATAAGACTGAGATGGAATATAACAGTGCAGTGCATTGATGGGTGGAAGTATCTCCATACTGTATCATCTAAAATGGGCAAAAATTAACAATTATGTATGAGTGTATGTATGGTTAGAGCAAAAAAAATAAAATAAAATAAATAAATAAATAAAAAAATGAAATAAATGAATCTGAAAATTGGATTTTTTTATTAAATTCACTAAATGAATTAAAGATAAAAATAATATCGACTCTTTTATCAATTAAATGTGCAAAAAAATTGAAAATTTGGAATATGTTTGATTTTTGTTGATTACCAATCATAGCCTCATTAATTCACTAGAAATTTTCAATAGAACATTAAAATCGATTGAGTAGGGTTTTTTTTCGCAATCCAAACTGGGAGATGTGGAGATTTGAAAAAATATATTTATCAATTTCTTCAATATATATTTAATACTTATTAAGAAATAACAACTTAAATGAAGATATAAGTTTTATAATAGATATCGTTATATTTTCTCGAACTAAACTCTTGTGACATCAACAATCATTATCTCTGAAACAGTGTTGCTGTTTTAGAAGTCACTACAAAGAGTATAGAGATGCCGAACATATAAGGGCTGTCTAATACGTAGCCAAATTTTTTAAACGTCTTAAAATATCTCAATATTTGATATATCGTCTTAAAGTTATAATTTCAAAATTGAATTACATGGCCACATGTGATTCACAGAACTATTCAGCCAATTATTTCATTATATTTTTAAATTTTTTAAATTCTCATTTCTTATGATACCGCGTATATTTTTTCCGGATACACTAATCTATTTCGTTTTATTTTTTATTAGCACTTGAAGTATTTCTTTAAATTAATACTCGTTTTAATGGTTAAGTTTTTCTTTCTAGTATAACAAGTTCGATGAGAAAATTTTAAGAATATTTTTCTTAATTAAAATCACTCGGAGCAAAACGTCTGACGGGATCATATTAATTTATGAACAATCAAATTTATTTATGAAGAAACGAATTATTTATTTCATTGCTTCTTATTTGCTTAATTTGTGAATATCAATACATATTAATGCAACGAGAAAAAATAATAACTGTTTTCTTTGTTTTTGAAGTAAATAAATTTGAATCACAATTTCATTTTGACATTTAATTTATATTTAACCTCTCAAAAAAGTTGTTGAAATTATTTTTAAACTTTATCGCAATTCACAATTTGTAGTATAATTTGTTGTCAGGAAAACGACGCCTTATTTTGTTAAACAGCAAATAATAAAAATGGAAAATTGTGAAAGAGTCCAAATCCGTGCTATTTTTAGAATCATCATCTCAAAAATCTCTAAATTTAAGGTTTTTTTCCTACTAAAACTGAATATATTAAGCCATTTTTGGATTAAAAATTATTTTACAGATGTAAGAAGTATTTTCAGTTAATAGTTTTTAGCCCTCTCGGTGCTTATCTCTTGATTTCCACGTGCAAGGTAGAAGTAGCAAAATTTAAATTTGCGCAACCTGCATTTTCCTAGTCTAGTTTACTGTGAAACCCGCTCCTTCCGTTTTCATGGTTTAATTTCGACTTTATTGTGATGTTTAATTGCTTATTCAAATCAGGGATAACAGGTTAGAAAAACACTAGTGTAGGGTATACCGGGCAGTGGCACTTAACTAGACCTAGTATATATATGGGACATTTACCAAAGCTGCAAATGTGACTGTCAACATTCACCGGTGGAAGTCTAAAACCACCAATTTCGATCATTCACGGTAATACAAGCATGCTTTGCAACATTTTAGGCGCTTTTTGAAAAGAGTGCTACTATTTTTAAAGAGTGCTGTTTGTTTCTTTTTTTTTTTAAGAAAACAACTGGCAAAAAATTTGTAAAGAAATGGAAGTTGCAAGGAGAACGAGTAAGAACCCTGCTTCGAGAATTTTTTCGAAATTTTTCATACTATACTTAATTTCTATTGAATGTTTTGTCAGTCTTTTGCATAATTTCATGAGTAAATAAGTTTCACCTTTGTACTTAATAAAATGAATCATAATTTATAAAAGATTAATTGCAAAATTTTGCTTCTATATGATTTTTTCCTTAATTTCCATTTTCCGATTACTTTTTTATGATCTTATTTTTCTTTTGCAAAAATTTTTTGAATATTATAACTCCAAAAAATGCGTAGATTCGAAATATGTATAAAAAAGTACGCAATTTTTGAACCTATTGTGATTAAAAAACTTACGCAACTTGAGGGTTACCATATTTTTCGTAGAAAATTTAAATATAAATTTTCTTATATATATATTTTCTTAAATTTTCTTAAATAAAACTTTTTTATTTAAGAAAGTTAATTTCTATTCATTATTTTTTCAATTGAAGTTCCCATGTCATTATCTTGCGTAAAATTTATTTTAATATCACGAGAAGTGACTTAATATTCAGTGTTACATTGAACAATATTCAATGCTCTGATATTCTGTATTTATTATTTAGTGTTTATGTATAATCCCAAAACACTAAAGCCAAATGATAAAAACTTCATTGACTTAAGAAAATATGAAGAAAATAATAAAAGTAGGCATGTTTTGAGATTTCAAAATCGATGTCAGAAGTCATTCAAGCTTAGCGAGTTGGCAAGCTTGGCGAGTTGGCAAGCTTGGCTCTTTCAAATGTATCAGAGGATACAACAAAGTTCGTTTTTGTTCTGTTCTGTTCTGTTCTGTAGTTCATTGACGTCACACTAGAGCTGCACAATGGGCTATTATTGACTATCTGGGAAACATCCCTGAGAATGATCCGAAGACATGCCATCGCAATTTTGATCCTCTGCAGAGAAGAGGGCACCTCCGCTTCGGTAGCCCGACGACCTGCACGCGAAGTCGGGCACTTTACTGTAGAACAGTTTAACGAGGTCCAATACCGCACGACCTCGGTCCCTACCCAGACTAATCCAAGTGGTCACCCACCCGCACACTGAGAGCAGCCAGTGATGCTTGACTTCAGTGATCTGCTGGGAACCGTGTCTTAACGATTAGTCCACTGCGGGAAAGGTTCGTTCTTGGAAAAAGGTCAGTAGATGTGATGATAGGATCAAGAAGTGAGGGTTGGTGTTCTGGCTTCAAGGATGTTGGGAATTTAGTAGGCAGTATCGTGCTTAAAGAAGCAAGGGAGGGCAGAAGTCACCTATCTGCATCTCTTGACGTTGACTGAGCTCCTAAAGCAGTGAGGTGTAGGTTGAAGTCTCCTAGTAAGATGAATGGTTTAGTTAGCGATCGGTGAAGGGATTGTAACCAGTCAACCGAAAATTGGTTCTTAGGGGCGTAGAGTTTCACAAGAGAGAAAGTGAGAGAGAGTGTGTTGCCAGAAGTGGTGATCTGAAAGGCTAGAATTTCGTTGTCGGATGGTAGATATAGAAACTTTCGTTGATAAATCGTGGTCTACTGCAATGATTAGTCCTCCCCCGCAGCCGTTGGTTCGATCCTGTCGAAATGTTGTTTTAATGGGGACATGAAAAGACCCTTCTTTCGTTAAAAATTCTTCTCGGAGAGCTATCACTTGAGATTGGGAGAAAGGTTTTAGCATTAGAAAGTGAAGTCTGCTTTTTATGCTGCGACAGCTCAAGTAATTATATTTATTGGCATGCGATTGTGAATGATTGTGAATAGGATGAGTAACTGGAGATAATAGGACCGGGATAGCCTGCTTGACAGGGCGCTGGACTCACGTTTGTGAGAACGAGAGGTGGAATCCAGCCAGCCGAAGACTCCCCGTGTAGTAAATGGTGACTGGTGCACGTTAGATCTGTCTGGTCACAAAGCCCTACATATTTCCATAACAAAGAAATACCACTAGGGGTACTAACCTGGAGATTAATCATTCTCTAGTTCAGGTCAAAATTACTATCTGTAGACGAATGAATGGATGTATGAATGGATCCACGCCCTGTAAACGGATTTGACGTATGGATGTTGCGAAAGTCAAATTCTCGGCCGTAGATGGTGCCACTGAAAAACAAGAGCAATCGCACCCCCTCTGTCTTAATAGACGATGACAACAACAACTGGAGATAATATTTATATTGATTTGCTGTCCACTTATGCATGAAAGTAGAGTCTTGTAACTATAAAGAACTAAGGTCTGAACTCAGCAAGAAATATTTAAATTCACACCTTACAGCTGAACTAAAGTTATAAAATCAGGCCTCTAGGTTTTAAATTCCTGGTATGGTCGGAGATTCTCCTGGATGGAGACCCCCGTCATGCGTGATTTCTGCTCGACTGTCATCCATTTTATCCGGAATTGCAGGATGACAGTTTTCTTTTTCTTGCGTTTTCTTTGAGGAGAGTGAGAGTTACTGTTGCTAGTTAAGGTTTTGTCAGACAATCGGCTCTAAAGTTCGGTGTCGTCCGTTAATGAAAGGATATTTGTTTGAAGAATGTTTCAATCATTGTTTTTTGCACTGTCTGTGCAATCTGTTGAGCTTGTTCTTTTATAGCCTGAGCAATCATTGCGGTTAGAGAGGTTGCTAATTCTTAGATTGCTGATTGAAATTCTTTTTTGGTCACGAATTGCGATGATGAGTCAGATCCCGTGATTTGCGCGTTTTTTGTTTTGTTTCTGAATGATAAAGGCGCCCTCTGTTATGGTAATGTGGTTTTCTGCCTTCAGTTTGCGTATTTTTAATTCTTGTTAATAGAAAGAACATCTAGTGTCTGTGCTAGAGTGAGTTTCGTCACACCGAAAGCAGCGTGCAGTACATTTTAGAGCATCGTGTTTGGAGGATCCATGTTCCGGTACATACATGTCCACATCGGGTACATACTTTTTCTTGAACACAGGCTCGTATTGGGTGGCCAAAGTGCGTGCATTTAAAGTAGGTACTGTCGATGACTAACTCAATGTCATATATCTGGTACCAAGTTCTTTTTTCAGGGGAAATATTATGTCCGAGAATAGTGACGAAGTTGCTATTTGAGTCTCTTCCGGTGAATCGAACTAGTTGGTTACTTGTAGGTTAGAATTGGAACTTGTAGGTTAGAATTGGCTGTTATTTCGATGGCTAAAGATTTTAGGGATATTTCTGGTGCAATTCTTTATAGCAGAAATTTGGTGGACTGGTGTTCGTTTAAGATTTTTGTTTTTACTGGTCTGCCTAGAATTTCAGATACTGATATTGCATTAATAGCGGTATCCAGTACGTTTGTGCATAAAAGAAGTTGGTTATGACTCGTAAATTTTAAATATTCAATCGGACCTTTAAGTTTTAAAATAAGTTCTTTTATAAGTTCAGCTGGCTTTGACTTTGATATGCTGACTTGCCCATTCGTTGGTTCAACATAGTTAATGTAACTTCGAACTCTATTTTCCGTGGAAGATCTCAATTCGTCAGCAATTGTTATTTTTGGAGAACATGAGTTCGTCATTAGATTAGCCATGATTAATTATCTGAACCATTGTGGTTCAGGTTTAATGAGGATCATACGTTACTTCAGCTAAGACACGATGTCTATTTTACGTTAACAAAATTGAAAAAACGACTTAGTTGTCGGTATTGAAAATAATAAGCTACATAATAATCCAGTTTAGGAAAAAAAATGTGACGAAATGCTTTTCTGTTGACTCCAAATCAAATTTATAGCTCAGTGCAGGGATTAATTCGAATTTCCAAACTTCAATGCTCCCTCTAGATGAGGTGTATTTAGATTCCTGTTTTTCAATATATTTTATTTTCTTAGTTTTGCCGACATCATTTCAGTATCTTAAGGATCTTATGAACTCTGTTTAAAAGGAGACTCTGGTGGCACTGCTATATTGTAATTCCTTTGTATGAAGTGAACTGAAGTTGTCTTGACTTTTTCTGCATAAATATGTGAAAGTCAGTTTGATACGTTCTTCTCAGACAATGATTAGATAAAATCGTATCTCTTAGCATGGAGGATAATTCTGTCTGGAGAAAGACTAAATCACTCCCCACCTCAAGTGGATACGTCTTTCCATAAAGACACAGGGTATGTTTTCTCAGCGCAAGATGAAGGCGAAACCATTGCTGAGTATATACAACTAATAGTTCATATATACAATCCTTGCTTTACCTTAAACTCCTTCCCTAATGCCTGGAAGAAAGCAAATGACATACTTTTCCGTAAATCCAGCAAGGATCTGAGAGTTACAGATTCACCAGTCTTTTGCGTATTTTAGGAAAACTTATTCAAAAAATGATCTGCACAAGGATCATGCCTCTGCTTACTTCATTACCTGACGAGCAGTATGGCTTTCGGAAGCATCTTGATACGACCAAACAGCTCCTCAGAATAGTCGACTATATTGACCGGGGCCTCCGTAACAAACAGAGTTCAGCACTTCTCATGTTAGATATCTCAAAAACTTTTGACCGGGTTTGACCTCAGGGTCTCATCTTCAAATTTATACAATCAAAACTCCCATTCGGTATCCTTAAAATTATACAGGCCTACTTACATAGTAGAACCTTTCAAGTTAATTTTAAAAACATGAAGTCATCAAATAGAAAAATAACAGCAGAAGTGGCTCAAGGAAGTATCCTCGGGCCCATACTATTCATATTATTTACCTACTATTTTTCTGTGGACAGGCAAGACTTTAATAGTATCACACCATTTTTTTGCAGGTGATACTGGAATCACCATGAAGCCCCAAAACCCCAACATTGCCCTACAAAAACTCTAAGAAAAGCTAAATGAAATAGAAACCTGGTATCTAGACTGGAAGTTTAAAGTTAACGGATAAAACTCAAAACGACTATTTATCCAACATAAAAGAAAAACCATTCTCTCAAAAAACAAGTTATTCTATTTAACGAAACTATCCCCATTGTCAAAAGCGCAACATAACTTGGTCTGGTCATAAACAATAAATTTAAGTGGAAAGATCATGTCAAATCAATTACAAACAAAGCACAAACAGCTTGCCACAAATTACAAATCTTTCTTCAGATCTCTAAAATGAAACTCAGACTTAAGCGTTTACTCTACATCTCAATAATCTATGTCATCCTAACTCACTCATCTCCAGCTTGGTGTAACAACTCCCTATCACTTCTAGAGAAACTCAAAAGATGCCAAAATAAAATACATCAAAAGTAACACAAGCAAGACGGTCTATCCGAAATAAGAACATACATCGTGAACTCAACATTGATCATTGATATCATATTGCGAAGAAAAAATGGTAAATTTTTTGAAAAGACCATAATTTGTGACACCGCAGGATTTAGTGAAATTTTTGCTTTGAAAACTTGAGAGAAAACGTAAACCTCAGGCCAAAGGCAGCTTATTTTTGTAACGACGCAACTTTATCTAAAATATAAAATATTTTTCTCTTTGCTCCAATTTGCATTCCAGTTAACAGAAAGAGCCAATTCAAATATAAAATTTAACGATGGACGGGAAAATGACCATTAACGAGCTCTGGCACCTAGATAAATTTCAAAGATAATGAGGCTCCGTTCTTCTTCTTTCAGTTGCTCGACAGCTGTTGATAGACTATCACGCTGGTCTTGTATTTTGTTAAGTTTGATTATAAATTTTTTTTTTTTAATCAAGAAAAGTTTCATTATTGCTTGACTAGAAATACTTAACAGAAACGTAAGTAGTGACCCGAAAAGCTATAAATAAATATGTTGTTGGATAATCCGTGCTTTTGAAATCTCATCATCCACACGAAGCGCTAAATTCGGTTTTCTTGTCTTAATTTTTCGATTTGGTCGAGATCCTGAGCGATAGTTTTAGATTAAAAAACTGTTTTTTGAATCTAAACTTAGTAAGCTGTCTTAAATATTATATTGAATTTTCACTATTATTCATACTCTAAAAGTTTTTCAAATCTCTAGATTTCGTGTTCCTGAGAAGCTTACGATGGATCAGGGACGATAGTTTGAAAGTAATTAATTCAGAGAATTTGTCAGTTTTCTTGGCATTAAGCTTATTCACACTACACCTTATCACCTTCAATCGAATAGATTGGTAGAGATTACCTAGGTCCATAGAGATTACAAAAATGACCAGTCCTACAATTTAGTATATAATTATAATAAGCTTTAAAAATTTGATTTTAGTGTGAACTCGTCATATAAATGAAGTAAAAACAACCTATAACCCACTAAATAATAATAATAATAATAGCATATAAAAAGTTCACCTGTTCAAATTCTGAAATCTTGGACAATCATAATTTATTAATCTATTCGAAGTTTATTTTCAAAAAAGATTAAAAAGAAAACAATCTTTGCTTTTTTGGTCAGAAATCAGTCCAAACAATGTCTGTTGCCCAAAATATTTTTCTATTAAATATTAATAAACTTTTAAGGTGAATGAGAATGAAAATGAGAATGAAAAACTTTAATTTTTTATTTTATTTTTCATAGTCTCAACTTGATTGCTTAGCAACAGGGGAAATTAGGCATTGCTTTCTTGAATTAGTTTATGGTTATCTTAATTTACTCCATTTTTGGAGGCGACATTGCTTCACCGTTTTCTAGGACTTTAATCAGATATATATAGCTTCCTTCTTCTCATTAGCACGACAGCCCAGGATGGGCCTTGGCCTTCTCAACAAGCCTATGCCAAGACATTCGACATATAGCTTCCTAGTCCTCAAATTTATGATCCAATTTTTTCATAATTTTGTCTTCCCCCCTATTTTGAGGATCAGAAATTCAAATATGGGGAAAAAATTTTATTCAGAGAAAGTATGTTTTGTGTCTGATTTCTTAATTATAATTAGCATATTTGAAGTCATCTCCTGGGACCATTAAAATTAACACTAAGTGCATATTTTTTTCTGCGTAGTGTACTACATTTTTTTTATAAAGGATTTTTTTCCTCAAAAAGTCAAATCACCCGGAGTAGGGTAAGACAGAGTGCGCATTTTAGCTCTCTTGGAAAATTAGAAATACGAGAATTTCAGTGAAAAAGTAGAAGACATTTTTACTTTATATGACAATTTCAGAAAATTATGCATGTAATTTACATGTGATGTAGTCAAGGCCATGCTCAATGGAGAGAAAAGACAACTGCCTCGGGGCCCAGGATTGCTGAGGGTTCGATCAAAATTTCTTAGAAAAAAATAGAGTGTTTATTAATTTTTAGGAATGTGCTGGAGAATTTCATCTCGATTTTTTTTACTGTGCAATTTTGTTCAATGAATTAATGAAAAATAAAATCCCATACCATGTTATGAATTATATTATACCATGAAGTATTCCCATACCATGTTATTTGGTATTACACTTACGATTAACATGATGTAGTTAAGCTCATGCAGGGTTACATAAATTTCAATTGCACGAATACCCAAATTCAATAAACTAACAAGTTTTTTTTTTCCTTTTTTAAATAATTCAAAATGAGTACTACCCAGGGAGTAACATCCAAGGTACAACTTCTTCTTCCTTAACTTTTCCATTTTCTGCTTCGACACAAAGAGATTATTCTTGTGTGTCGTAAACATACCGGTTGAGCTAGTAGAAGAATAAACTTGGCAAAACCTGATTTTGTTCCCTTGCACATCTTGCCGAATTTATTGTTCTTTTTGCTGCAGTTAACCGATTCTTTTAATGAAACAACAAAAAAGAGCCAGTCGCTATATTCATCAATTTAGATTACTAAAGAATTCAATTTTACGCACAGCGTCGTGTGCAATTTATAAAAACAATCTTTCATGAGAAAGCCTGAAAAAGATCGACCAAAAGCAAAGATGCCAACTACTCCAAAATATGCAAATATTTGATTAATTTTGCTTACTTTTTAAAGGTTTAGAGCGACTTAATTATAACAAAATGGCGAATTATATTAGCCTTCGAATTATTTAGAAATATGGGTGGATAAAAACTTAATAAATTGAATTTATTAAACTAAGGATCACAATTAATAAACTACCACTCGAAAACATTTATTCGCTGTCAGAAGCAAGTTGGCATCTCTGCCGGAGCCCAAGCGGCCTTCGTATTTGTCGATTACAGCGAGGTGTAACAGACAAGGATGCTACAGCTTCCTGGCCTTCTCGTGATTTCTCGTGATTTCTGCAAGCATAGAAAGCAGAGTTTCAAGGGTCTCCAGAAGGCTCCACGAGAGAGGGCTGTTTGCAGGAAGTTGTCTGCCTACAGAAGTGTCAGTTTAGGATGGTGCAGAGAAATTAGAACAGAGATCAATGGCCGAATGTTCTCTTCACTGATGAGTCCCGCTTCAGCATGACCCTTTGACTCTCGAAAGAACCAGGGACCCGCTGCATGTGCCACCCATAATGTCCGTGAAATCGATCGAGCGAAGTTTGCTAGTCTGGACACTGGACAGGCATAATGCTGTATTCCCGCACAACCCTCCATGTTTTTGAATGAGGTACTGTGACTGGTGTGGGGCATAGGAATGAGGTTTTGGATGACTGATACGTTTTGGTACAGCACATATCCTACTTCGAGAACCATCTAGTATCTGAAAACAGCGTTACAGAACGAGTGGGATAAACTTCCATAGGAACACATAAATTGCCTTATTTCCGGTATGAAATCTCAATGTGAGGCCTGCATGAGGGGGTCATAGCCCCCCTCTTAAACTGCTTTTTTATTATATTCGGTAAACACTTATTGAAGTCAAATTATTTGAAACTATTTGATTTATTGCTTTCTGCATAAAAATAAATAAACTAAAAGTAGTCGAAGGTGCAACATTCACTTCTGCTCACTTTATGTTGTATTTTCAACTTTAAACTGTACGTATGAATAAAAAGAAATAAAAAAATTTTTACTTTCTAAGATATTCTCGATCATTCAGTTTCATACATCCAAATTTTGGGTGTTAGCGAGTTTCCAGATAAATCGGAAGTTACTATGCCAGTTAAAAAAATGCCAAGTTTTCGAGCTGACTCATCCAAAAAATAATTGAATTTCTCACAAATATGTACATTTTTCGATATTTGTTTGGCGCATAAGCCAATGAGTATTCGAAGATCAAAAAGAATGAATATATTCATTATGTCATTCAAAACAAGCTACAATTAACTACGAGATGGAGGATTCCAGGATTCTGGAAATTTCTGGGATAGATGAAAATATTAACTATTACATAGTAATTGGTAGCAAGTCTCTTGGCACTCTCGAAGAGTTTGAAAGAAAGATGGATCTATTTTTTTATCAAATCAGGTGAACTTTGCATTTCTTCTTACAAGATAATATTATCAAAGGGCCATTGGTCGGTCTGAAATATTAAGGATTTTCATGTCCAGTTAAGGATGACGACGGACTTCTTGTTATTATCCTAGTGCAAAGGGTAGTTTTCATTATATTGTATTATTCATTGAAAGGAAACTAAGAGCTGGAGCGTATGCATGGTCCTAGGGGGTCAAGACGCATACCCAAACTATGATCACCCCAAAAATGATTTAAAATGTTGCTAATTATTACTGCAGTTAATAAGGATTTCAGGGCTTTCGAAATCGTTTCTTATATTCGATTTTAAAGCAGAAAATATTTTATTGCTCCACTGGAAGAAGAAAATATTTTCAACAAAATGTTATTTTGATATTTTATTGACCGGTACTGTATAAAACAAGAAAATTTCTATTATTCAAATAATTTCTTTCACTTTTTACTTCCATTCAAATACTGTGAAGACTTTTCCAGAAACAAGTTTTAAAATATTTGATTATAATATTTCGAATATTAAATATTTTAATGTATGCACATATCTGTGAAAAATATCAAAATAAATGTTTCAATGACTGCATTCATAGCATTTTAAATGATTGATGCTACAATTGATCTTCATCGATATTGTTCAGATTTGCAAGAATTTATTTATGGGTGTGTATTAAAATGACTCTCTTCCGTACACAAGTTTTGTTAGTCACAACCGGAGTAATATTGCAAACAAAGAGTGAGTTACTTCTATAGAAATCATTCTTAATACTTTCGTTCGTACACAAAATGTATAATGTATTGTAATTGAAAGATTAAAATAAATGCGATATTCATTCCAGTGTCGTTGAAATTTATTTTATTCATATCAATTACCTAATATCCATAAATTTTATTTTAAAAATTTAATAATAAAGCATGTTTTAAGAATAAAGCAATAACCTGGATTTAATGTAGAAATGAAGACTTATATTGACATCGCCTTATATTAGACATTGCCTTGCCATAAAGAACTCAAAATTTGAAATTTTTTATTCATTCTTAGCATCTCTGTATGATAAACTACATCTTTCAAAAAGAGAAAAAAATAAATTAGTTTTAAAATTTTATTTTAGCGATTATAATGACAAAGAAAATAGTTGACAATACTTCGCGAAATCATTCGTGAAGCACTTTTGTTCTCTGTGTTCATGTTAACCTAATTTTAAAAACGTAACTTTCTGTCTCTTTGCAATTTATTTTTTTACTGTAAAATATAGTTTGGAAGATCAGCTTGAAATACGGTAGCTTTCATTTGTTCATATCCTTTTGCCTTATGACATTGTTTATTGTTCATAAACTACGTTTTCCAAATAAATGCTTCTCTACCCAAAAAAACTGTTAGGAATCTTCCTTAAAAGATTCCTAACAGTTTGTAATTATTTACTTAACAATAACACAGCATAATTTATTACAATTAACTAACAATTCCTAACTATTCATTGGTGGAGGGACTGTTTGCTTGTATCGTTTTTGCACATGTTTGAATGAACCAAGTTAGCAAAATACAACTTTTATTTTGCACTTTTTGCTGTTGCTATTTTTATGTTAGAGACATTTTTTTCTGTCATAAAAATTAAAAATATGATGAATTTATCAACTAAATGATATATACGGGTATGATTACTTTTGGACATAATTGCCATGAAGATTCGTACCTTTGGCTGATAAAAGAAGCTTTGAAATCTTTTTGAAAATTGTTGCTTCCTGTGATGAAAAATGAGCTTTATATGAGACCAATGAAAAATCATCCTTCTTAATTGTGACCATTAGTTCTCCCGTCTTCCAGCGATGACAAATGAGTCTGAACCTGAAAATTGCTTTCTTGCTTCTCCAGGCCAAAGTAGAGTTTAAAACAACCATTAAGCCCAGATCAGATCTCTTGTAGACTGGCGAATTGTTAGTCATGATTAAAGAGGAATGCTTACCATTGGTATGGTGTAAAGATCCAAGTTTCCAGATCGGTATAAAAAGTAATTTCAAAGCCCACCCCGACCATCTCGCAGCACTGGCTTCAACGTTTTTTGAATTTAACTTTTCAGGGACATTTTATTTATAATCCCATTTTAAAATTGCTGTTATGCAAAAAGAAACGATGATAGCAATTATTTCCACATGTTATGCTCTGTGCAAATGTTGCGTTAAAATAAATAATTAAACATATAATAGTTTTGATGAAACTTTGTAAAGTTAAAAAAATAAATTTTCCAGTGATTTTATAAGGAGTGAAAATACTATTCCCATAAAAATACAATGCATGAGTATACTGACTTCTGTGATTTATTTACTAAAATATGCTCAACCTTATTCTGCTATTTCTTGTCCGGCCATTCAAAATATAATTTGAAAGATGGGCTATAAGTTTTATTTATTTATTCTTTAATTAATTTAAAGATAAATTTTCCAATTTGTCTGAAGACAAATAAATCGAATGTTTATTTGTATTTTAAACACCCAAACTGCAAGGAGGTCATACGAACCCGTTCACCTACTTTGGGCAAAATTGCGACACTTGCTCTGAAGAGTTTCTCTATCTGCTTCACCTTAGGTGGTTATTTTGTAGAGGTTAAGAATTTAATGCAATGAACCAGAAGATTCAGTAACTGCTATCCTCTTGTGAAAAATTATTTTCAGCAAGCGTCAATCAATCTTTTTTGAAAAACCAATTTTATTTTTCATGTGTAAGCACGGGCATTGACGCTTGATTTTAGGCATTTTCCACAGATAATTGTAATGAGCTAAAATAACGTTTTCTCATTCTAATTTGTTTGAAAAGACTTTACTTTATCTTGCACTGTTATATAATCTCACAATTTCGTAATCATAATTTTCATAATCATTATACCATAATTTCTAAATAGATGCTACGGTTTCCTTAATGTTTCGTGAACAACATGAACTCTGCTAAGATAATAATATACAGATGTTTGCTTCTGTCAGCATAAGATTCTGATGAAAATAATAAGACCCAACTGTAACACAGTATGCTTGATGGTAAGAACTTCATTGGCTTCAAAAAATGTGAAGATGGTAATAAAAGTTAACATGTTTCGAGAGCTCAAAAATAAACGCTCATTCCAAAGACTCTCCAGACGTAAATGAAGAAAACAAAAGTGATTTGAAACAGAAAACGTAAAGTTTCCAAAGAAAAATGAAAAATAAAAGTAAATAATAAAATTTGACAAATCACAGTATCCGAGAGTGAAATAGAAAATTAAAGTCTAAATTTTTTCTGGTTTATCCGATATAGCCAAAATTGCACTGGCATGATATTCATTCTCTGTTTCACTCTTGGTCTACCACGGTTTTTCTTGTTTGGTTTTTCGCTTTTATTTTTCATTTTTCATTGGCAACCATACATTTTTCGTTTTAAATTAATTTTGATTTCCTTATTATTGTCTGGCGAGATTGGAAAGGGGTGCCCATTTTTAAGTGCTCTAAACATTTGCTTCAAACAATGCCTTTCTCAAGGTTTGCCAGACGAGCCGTGAATTTTTGAGCTCTTGAAATATGTCGACTTTTATTTAAGTCTTTATGTTTTTTGAAGTTAATTAAATTTTCATCTTTCCGCTACAGTTTCTTGGGTTTATTCATTTAGTATCACAGTATATTAAATTAAAATACTTTATGCGATATTAAAATAAGTTTTACGTAAGATAATAATTTCGGATCTTAATAGATTAATTCATCATAACTTTCTAAAAAATCGAAGCACAGAAATTTTTATTTATTTATATTTTATTTTATTCAACTTTACTTTACTTTAGTTTTTATTTGTTTATTTTTTTGACTGCTGCTCTGAAAATATCTTTTTTATGATGTTAAGCGACTCCGTCTACAATTGAAGTTGAATAAGATACCGGAATGGCCCCTGGAATCAGAGTTAAATAGCTACAAGGTCAAAAATTTCAAACATTTTTCGCCCTATTCGAATTTTTTGAAAATATATATCTATTCTAGATGTGTTTAAAGATATACTTATGGGCATATTTCAATAGAATTGATATTTTTGCTTGAAATTATTCAAGTTAAATGATTAAATGCATTGAATTGTATAGTGGGGCTTTTGAATGATTTTGCTGATATTTTCTTAACAAATTGAAAGTTTAATTTCAAATAAATTTACTGATTCAACTAACTGATTCAAGCAATAAAATGCTTCGTCTAAACAGATTTTAATTCTAGGATTAATGAAATCATTGCCACGGATCAATTGAGCATCAATGAAACACTGACATTCTTGAAACACTATGAAAAGTTTGAACATTATTCATTCAATGAAACACTAACTCCTTACGGAAAAATTTAAGAACAATTTCTATTCACAATTTCTGAAAAAAATTACAATTATTTCATGAACATACTAATTGCAACAATTTTTAATTCAAATTTTTTTTAATATACTCTGTTTTAGTATTAAGAAAAATCTAAAGTCAGAAAGACAAAAAAACAATATTTTGAGATAATTATAAAAATACCATGGTTTAAAAATCTTTTTATATTCTTCTATTTTTAGTATTTGCTGAACATAATAAGGCATATCGAGCATTTTCTGATATAACTTTTTTCCCTGAATTGTGAGAAATAATAATAACAACTTTTTGCTAGCAAATTTTTTCAGCATTATCTTTTTCAAGCGGTCAAATTTCTTAAAGTTAGTGAGCAAAAATAAGTTTGAACGTCAAAATTAAATTGCAGTACTAAAGTTTTTTGTCCATAAACAAAAAGAGACCAGTTGTATTTTTTTGTGTTGCACATATAAGCATATCTAATTTTGCATGTATGAATATTATTTTTATTACTCAAATAAGAAACAATAAGAGAAACAGTCAATAATTTATTTTCATTTTCCGAAAAAATAGTATGCTTAGTAAATAGTCAGCTATTTTACATCAAGTAATTTTAAAGCAGCAGAATGTCTCTAATTTCTTAACAAGGTTTAGTTCTGATTAACTGGGAATGATTCTAAGCTTTCTTTTATTTAAAACTTGACAATAAGTTAAAAACAAATGTTTCATTTAAAGGAAAACCTATAAATTAATGTGCTAAGAACTAAATTAGTGTATTATTTAAAAAATAATCCACGCGGTAGTGTAAAGAATAAAATTTTGAAACTTGTAAATATGTAATTAAATAGTTGGCAAAATATTTCTGTTAAACACGCGCGGTCACATAATTAAAAAAAAGTATCTTAAGATTAAGATGTTTAGACGATATATAAGATGTTGAGAAAGTTTAAGATGTTTAGAAATGTTATCTACAAATTCGGCAAATCTATTCTCTTTGTAGTGAAATGAAATATCAAAATACGATTTCAGATAATTATCGTTGATATTACAAATTTGTTTAAGAAAATATAACGATATCTTTTATGAAACTTATATCTTCAGTTAAGCTCTAATTGCTTAACAATTATAAAATATATTTTGAAAACATTGCTAAATGTATTATTAAAAATCTCTGAATACGTATGTAGGCTACTAAAAAAGATGAAGCATAATTCCATTCTATCTGAAACATGCCTTTATAAAACTCGACATTCGATGAATATAATGATTTATTCAAATCTCTTTACTAAATTACGAATAAAATTTAAGACTGCTTAAAAAGAAACATCGTATTTCACAATTAAAAAATAAATAAATTGACTATCAGTGAAAAATATGAATAAAATTTTACGCTACGCTCCATGTCAGTCAAGTTTCTCATAAGTTTACAACATTCAAATATTAATCGTCTCATTTAAATATTCCGTTATTGTCTCTAAATTATTTTCTTAAAAATAATTAATTTCAATTTTTCTCGGCTTCTTCTAAATAAAGACAGTTGAAACTTCATATTTCTCAATTGAAAAATACGTGGATTAATATGGTATAAAAATGTATGCCTCATAATTCAAAATTTTTTCATCCACAGTTTTAATTAAATAATAAAAATAAAATAAATAACAATAAAAAATTATCGTTTGTATTTAATTATCTTTGGGTAAGCGGGTTTCATTTACGGGTGCAATTATTTGAAATTGCTCAATCGGTTTTAAAGATATGACTAAAAACGCAAAATGCGAAATTAACATTAAGGCTACCAAACTTTCAACCGCTCTCCTTATTACACTATTCGGACCACTATTTATCCCCCCTACAGGTTAAGAATCCAAATATGTAAAATCTCTCCCTGTATATATATATATATATATATATATATATATAT
>NC_092215.1:42201690-42210973 GCF_043381705.1 Parasteatoda tepidariorum
AATGCTGCTCACGTGGGTGCATGATGTGTGAATGTGGCCCACCCTATAAACGGGTTTGTGGCAGTGTGGCGTGGGCAATGTTGCTCGCCTCCGTGACTTTGGTTGACAGGTGCCCACTGGGTAGCGCGAAATGAGCAACAATTCTGGCATAGTATAGGCAAAGATTCAAATTCAATGCCTGCCATTGGAAAAAAAAATAGAAAAAAATAATTGGCATATTTGAGGTGACAGGTCACATCTAGAAACCATTAAGATAAGCACATAGAACGGGAAAATCTAATCATTAGAACAGGAGTTATTCAAGGTGATATCTTTTTTTTGTGTACACTAAGCAGGAAATATAGGAATAAAACAAGAATGAGTAATTGGAAAGTTTACTTATAGGGTTATAAAAATTGAAATTTTCACTATACAAATTTATACATAATTTTTAAGCATGTAAATATAATATACGAAATTGAACTTTGAAAGAAATTGTTCTAAAAGGGTGTTGTGAAGTAAAACTTTTGGAATCTCTTTGATTATTTATTTTACTAATTTATTCATTGCAATATTTTGTCCAGTATTTTTTGTTTCTTATAAGTTTAAGTATTTCTTTAGCATTCAGATATTAAAAAATTAGAGAGTTTATGGTTTTCCCTCAAAGAAATTTTATTATATTTTTCGTTTGTAAAAAAATATATTGTACAATATAAAAAAAATACAACTGGAGTTTTTATATTAGAAAATAGAAACTAACGAGTTATTGTGTTAACTACCGTAAATTATCCACAACACTATTCTAAAAAGAATGTACTTAAATATTGTACGAAAGTGTTTTATAAGTAAATGTAATCAAATCATTAAACGTGATTCGGCATGCAGTATTTCAAAACATTTTGTGTATTAAAAATTAATCATTCTACAATTCTCTTTAAGCCGACCGGTCTGTGTAGGGGGCAGGGAACTGTCCTTGCATCGGAAAGGTTCTGGGTTCGAATCCCGGGCAAGGCATGGATGTTTCTTTCTATCTGTGTTCTATGTCCTTTCTCCTTTGTGTGTGAATGTGTGAATGCAACCCGCCCTATAAACGGGTTGTGGTAGTGCTACGTGGGCGACGCTGCTCCACTTCGCCACAGGTGCCCATTGGGTAACGAAAAGAGAGTTAGCAGTTCTGGCACTTTCTGTGACCAATGGACAATAGTTCCAAGTGCCCACCATTAAAAAAAAACATTCTCTTTAAAATTTTTGAAAACTAAATGCTTATCATAATTTGAATACAAGATAAATCACCTTTTTATTTTGTGTTTAAAAGCGTCAGTAGCAGAAAAGCAGTTATTTAACATGATTTTTTTTTAAATCGAAGGTTGCTTTGCTTCACTCGCAATATGCTACAGTTCATTCTAAATGATATAAAAAATTATTTCTAAATGATATTAAAAAATTTTATTTCATTACTTTCTCATTTTGAATTCATCTTAGAAAATGTTCCTACTCTCATTACTCACTTAAAAATTTAAATTTTGTTCAAAAGAATTCTGATAAGAAAATTATTATATTTATCTTAGTGCCTCGTTGCTTGGTGAAAACTAATAAATTTTTTTTTGTTCTTCGAGGTTTGTGACTGACTTTGTTTAAATTTCTACCTTTATTTTCGATTTTTCCCCTCTCGTTTTTTTAATTTTTTTTATTTTATCTTGCAGGTATAATAAAAGGACAGTAAAAAAAATTTTTTTTTGCAGCCACACATTCTCAGAACTGAAGTTAAGAGGGAATTTTAAATTTCAAATAAATTTTGCAATTGTTTAAAGTTTTCAATTTTTGATGAAATTTAAAGGTTAGCACAAGAATCTCCGTCTTTTGGAAGACAAAATGGCTAACAGTCTGTTTTCATTCAAAAATAATTTTTTTAGGATATTTTAAATCAAGGGATTTCATATTAATATTTATGTAAACTAATATAGGGGATCAAATATTGTTACTTTCATCTTAATAATAGTTCTCGATCTGCTGCTTTGGCAAAATGCTAATTTCAGGATGAGATTGAAATGCGTATTTTGTTGAAATATGAGTCTAGATAGTTTATTACAGGGCTCGAAAAACAGCCCGTCCGCCCGTCCTCGGCGGTCAAAAATTCCCCGCGGACAACAAATTTCTCGAATCCAGCGTCCGCGCGGACGGCCATTTTCCCGTTAATGTTTGTGATACATTTTCAATTTTTGTTATCTTACAAGAGTCTAGCGATTCACTTCTAAAATAACCCTCTAATCTCGAAATACAGCAACATACTGCTCATGGTGGAATTGATGTTTTCTCTGTCTGGGAGTACTGCAGCTGTTGAAAGGGGCTTTTCAGCAATGAACTTACAAAAAAGCACATTACTTACTGGTCTTAAACAAGAAGCGTTAAACGCATTTATGAACATCTACCTAAATGGAAAACCTCTTTCAGATTTCTGTGCAGAAACCTCTGTAAATCATTGGCTTGATTGTGGAACTGGCAAACGTCATATTTGATTCATTTAAAAAACGCAGTACCATCGGATAAATTGACATGATAATTGACAGATAACTTAACCTTTGTTATTTAAATTATTTCATCAAAGAAATAAATTATTTCATAATAGAAATACTAGGTTTTACTATTAGTAACCTAGTATTTCTTTTATTACTGTATAATGTAATCCTAGTATTTGTAATCCTAGTAACTACTAATTCATTGTGCAATTTATATAAATGTTTGTAATAAATAAGAGAAAATTATATTTTTATTTATTTAGAAGCGACGGGTTAGTTTCAAAGGAGGACGGGTACATTGTTGGACAAGCCGTCCTCGGGGACGGGTAAAATTTCTGAGTTTTTTCGAGCCCTGATTTATTATGTAAGAATATGAATACAGAATTTTCTTTATTTCAGCCAATTTTTTTTCCGTCACAGAATTAAGTTAGGCGAAAACTGTTCGCAGTCGAATTATGATATTTTTTGCAGCCTCCAATTTTTATATCTGAAGAGGAACCTTAATTTGCTCAGATTTCTAATTATTGTTTGAGTCATTAAATTGTAAAGTTCTTTTTAACGAATGAATACTAATTAGTAATCCACTTCAATACATATATATATAGTTTTACAACTTTATTAGTAATGAACAGTGACAAAACAGACTCAATGCGAAGCTCGTTATGGCTCTAATTCGGAAGATGATAGTCGACCTTGTGATTGTGAAGTTCGAAAATATAGCATGTTACAGTTCAATTATTAGAAGTAACTACTTTGTGCATTATATTATTTTCTTTTTATTTAACAGAAATAGGATCACAAATTGTAGAATGAAATTAATCTACTTTTACTTGTAACTTTAAATCAATAATTAGAATTTTAATATTTAAACTAAACATTAAGTTTTGCGTATAGATTTTTTTTTTATTGAAGGGGCACTTCTGGCCGAGGGAGAAAAAGGGCAGGGTTAAAAATCCCTATTTTCCCGGGGCAAGGCTTGTATAGGATATAATGCAGGAACGGGTATTTTTTAAGTAAATGAAAAATTACTTCGGAATGTCACCATCGAAAGGACTTTTTAATGAATATTCATGTCTTTTAATAATTTTTAATGAACATTATATCTGATTCTTTATTTGGATTTGTGTGTATTTTGAACCATCTTGCCAAATGTGATTATCTAAGAACTTAATCTGATCTTAGGAGCTTTTCCTAGAGCACACTGCTATCAGCTGCGGAACATGCTGTCTTATGATTTCAGATCGCATAAATTTAAAAACGTAATGCTTTGTAGAAATAAAACTTGTAAATTATTATGACCTAAACGTGTAATTTATTACTTAAACCTTGTGGTGACGTAATCCTCCAAAAAAGTTTATTTTTTTTTTAAATTTTCTCCAAACACTTCATTATATTATATGGAAAATTTCATAATCTTTTCTCTAATAGTTTCGACTGTAAGCAACTTTAAAATGGAATCATTTAATTATGATTATCTTGCACACTATGGTAACTATATAAAACAGTATCAACTAATTATCTAAGAACTTAACCTGATCATAGAGACTTTTCCTAGAGCAATCTACTGTCAGCTGCGGAACATACTATCTTATGATTTCAGATCATAGCATAAAACTAAAAACGTAATGCTTTGCTGAAATAAAAATGTTGAATTATTATAACCTAAGCGTGTAATTTATTACCTAAACCTTGTGGTAGCGAAATTTTAATTTTTTTAAAAATTTGTCTATACACTTCATTATAATACATGGAAAATTTCATAACCTTTTTTCTAATAGTTTCGACTGTAAGTAACTTTAAAATATAATAAATTAATTATGATTATCTTATACACCAGGTAACTATATAAAACAGTATCAACAAAAAATTATTATTTTGTTTTATTGTTACTCCAAAAAACCCCATCAAAATTCTTCTAGTCTATTTGAATATTTGCAAATTATATCCTTACGTTACCTCCTTATGCCACAAGCGTTAGGCTTTTTCGGAAGAAATAAAATAATCTGTATTTTTATTTGCTGAAAATGCTCTGACCAAAAAGAGTTGCGATTTCTCTTCAGACAATAGTAAATTTTATCAAAATTCAAAACACCTAAGTCATAACTTAATGAAAAATAAAAATCATCTTCATATGATTCTTAACTCTTTCAAATGAACCTAGTTGAAGCAGTAGTATAGTTAAGCAGAATTGCGTTCAGGGAAACTTAAACTGGTAGGAAAAATTTTTGAAAATTCACTGTTCTACCATTTATTGTTCTCAGAACAATCCCTAGCAAAGATTCTCTGATAGAAATATTTTTCTTTTTTGCAAATACGATTGGATAGGTAAAGCAGTGAGTTTCCAAAAGCTCTTTTTGAAATTTTGCTACTTATTTTTCCAGTTTTCCCGTCAAGCGCATCAGGTTAAGTAATGTATAACGTTATGACGCAATTAAGATGTAACTGGTTGTTAATTTAAATGCTGGAATCCACAGTTATATTACTAAAGTGTGATTAAAATTATTAATTTTCTATGATTGTGTCTTAGTTTTGCCTTCAATAAGATACAAGGTTAGTGAAAAAGTTTTTCCAGATCAAAAATGTCTTGTAGAATATGTAAATTGCGTTAAATTTAAAAATCTAATTTTAATCTACGAGTATGCCTTGGAAACCCATATGATTTGATTTAGAAGCCAAATACAAATTTTATTCAGAGTTAATTTGTTAATTGGACTTTTTATCAAATATAAAATCTTTGCAACCACAAATGACACCATTTCTACTTTGCGTAGGATGGATTTACTAATAGAAGGATGCCCTAAATTAGACTGGTGGTTTTTAAAACTTGATTAGAAGAAAAGGTATATATATATATATATATATATATATATGTAATACAATAATTAAATACTTTTGTATTAATAAAAGCATTAAAACTTCATTCGTTTTCATATAATATCTTTAGTAAAAGATAAGGGTAGAAATTCTATTTTGGGACTTCAAGGCTAAAAACATGCCAATGAATAATAATTAGATTNAAACAAATTAAGTATTTTTTGACACACAATTTCCTCCTTAAATATATTTAATAAATTGCATTTACTGGTGTACTCATTCATTTCAGCAATTACTTTTTTGATTTAGTTTTAACTATATTTTATGTTGGGGCGTACTTTTATATATATAATATATTTATTTATTTTTTTTTAATCAAAAAAAAAATTTTTGCAGCAAATTTACGAAATTGTGATTCCCCCTCCCCAAGAGATTTTGTTTTCAGTTTAAAATTTGCTCATTAGATGGCACCGTAATTAGTAAATGTTGTTAGTCAAAGGGAAACAACTGATAATCACATCACACTTTTTCAAACTCTTTCAATGTATGAAATTCCCTCAATGAAATTTTCGAAATGTTCATCATCAGTCACAATCACATGTCTTAATCAGAGAACGAAAATTTTATACATTAATATCTAATGGGAGAAATGATAATTAATGCAGCGCCTTTAGTTGAAAAACTTTTGAACTAAAACCAAGAATTCTGCGAGAAAAAATTTATGCCTCGTCCACGTAGTTTTGGGGACAAATGACCCTCCGAAATTATGTATATTACTTAATTAATGAGCTACTGTACGATAAGTAGAATGTAGATATTAAAATCTTTTATTATTTATTTTTTGTAATTTAAGCGTTTGTTACTGTAGTAGTCGGCCATTAAGGCAGAGGGAGTACGATTGTTCTTGTTTTCCAGTGGTGCCATCTATGGCTAAGAATTCGACTCTTTACACACCCATACGTCACACCTGCTGATAGGGCGGATTCATTCATACATCCATTCATTCATCCACAGATCGTAATTTTGTCCTGAACCAGAGAACGATCCATCTCCAATTCAGTACCCCCAGAGGTATTGATTTGTTATGGTAACATTGAGGACTTTGTGACGCGACAGATTTAACGTACACCAGTCACCATTTATAGAACGCGGAGATTTTGGCCTGCTAGATTCGAACTCCCGTTCTCACAAACGTGAGTCCAGTTTCCTACCAACCAGGCTATCATCTGTTATTCGGTTATAAAAATTTTGAAAAGCGTATGATTAATTTAGCACACCTTGTATTTAAATAGCTTAAATTTTTAACGAGTAAGTACTTTTTTTGAAATTTTAATTCTTTTATGAAAAAGTTTTCATATAACGTTTTTAGAGCTTGTTTAGGTTGAATATTAATGCTCGTATACATAGTAAGCTACTGACCGGATTCTGTTGGAGTCATGGAACTGGCCTTGCATCAGAACTATTCTGGGTTCGAATCCCAGGCAAGGCATGGATGTTCCTTCATCCTCTGCACTATCTGTCCTTACTGTGGGAGCAACGTTGGCCTACCTGACATGGTGCTCCTGAAAAAGAGGCCAACAAATCTGCCCTGTAAATACCTGAATTGACGAAATGCTAACACAGGTTGCCATTGGAAAAAATATTTGGTGGGTTATCAGAAGAAACATCAGTGTTACAACAGCTGACCTTCTCGAAAATATTTCTCCATGCGGTTTGCCAGATCTCGCAAGTTCAGTATACCCTTATTTTTAAAGCCGAGTTGAAGGAGTCCAGTCATCGAAGTTTCGTATTTCTTCTAGCTCTACCTCCTATGTGTTTTTGTTCAAAAATCTTATGTATTGAGCTATTTGTACCTAAACGGCAAATAAGCCCTGTTTTACTTAACTAGTTTTTTTCAATTGAATGTCTTTATAAATTTTGCAAATTTTTGTATAGTTCTTCTCTTATAGAAATTGCCCCTTTTGATTCTGACGTATAACAGTTTTATATAGTAGTAGTTTTGTATCTATTTTTATGTATGTATTAAGAAGGAATTATTTTGAAGGAAAGAAGAAATTATTTGTTTTGTTGATAAGAAACTTTTTCCTCTAACAACTATTTTAAAGTATTTTCTTCCTCTAGCTCTAACTCCTATGTGTTTTTGTTCAAAAATCTTATGTATTGAGCTATTTGTACCTAAACGGCAAATAAGCCCTGCTTCACTTTACTAGTTTTTTTTAATTAAATGTCTTTATAAATTTTGAAAATTTTTTGTATTAGCTCTTCTCTTATAGAAATTGCTGCTTTTGATTCTGACGTATAATAGTTTTATTTCGTAGTAGTTTTGTATCTATTTTATGTATGTTGATCTGAAGAAGGGATTATTTGTTTGCTGATAAAAAACCTTTTTCCGGTAACAATTATTTTGAAATATCTTCTATGATCCAACCACATGCTTAATATAAGTTGGCTTTTAATTTACAGAAAGTGAAAAATTTACGTAAAGAAAAGTAAATAATTTGTTACGTTTTAAATTTTCTTTTGATTATTCACATAGAAAATAGTTCATGGAAAATTCTGACGAGAATGTAACAAAAGTATACTGAAAACGAATACTTATGTTACAGTTTCTATTCTTTTTCCAGTTGAAAGGCGTAACAAATCGAACTGACGTTTCCCAGGCTAGGTGAAGAGTATTTCAATTGAAATATTTTTGTTGCATTTTTATTATAGAATTACTCTCATGGAATCTAGTTTTTGACACCTTAGTTTTATTTCTGTTGATCAAATTATGTTTGTTCACTATTATGAAACTCATTTATCCACGAGTTAGCCAGCCACTCAAAGGTATATATTTATAATTATTTATTAAGATTTAAGACAATGCATTTTTAATTGTAAGAAGCATAATTGCCTAGTTTCAATAAAAATATCTGAAATTCGTATGAAATTAGTCGAATAATCTAGAAAAAGTAACATTTAAAAATACAACTTTTTTAAAAAAAAATTATGGCTTAAATAATTTGTCTAACTTCGTTCAATGTTAAGATTTTTTCATTTAAAACTACATTGGTTTTAACGATGTAAAAAATTGCAAAATTTTTTCAACTATTAAACTAAACCATAAAAATTATTTATGAAAATATATATATATATATTTTTGCGATAAACTTTCTTTGAATAAACGAGCATTATTACGGTGTAAAATATATTTATATACACATATTTGATTAACTTAAATAGTTCATGAAATGAGATGAAATATGCCTAAAAATTATCATTCAATAATTTAAACTTTCAATCTCTCTTTTTATTAAACTACTGGAACAATATTCTTCAGATGGAAGCTAACTGACTCAAAATCTGAATACTTTGTGCAGGATTTCGCAGTTTTTGAACTTTGACATGTAAGAGAACTATGTTAATTCAAACTTTAGCAAAATTTATCTATATTATATTCATAACTGGACTCAGACGAGTGAATTTGATCAATATTGGTATTATTTGTATGTAATATTTACGAATAATAAGTCAAAACATACCTTGCACAAAGTAGCCCCCAAATGGGGCTACTTTGTGCAGCGATAGGAATTGAGTTCAATAATCATGTTTTTAGTAAGATATTGATATAAAATTGTTAAAAAAGTTAATTGTTGACATTTTTAAAGACAAAAACATCAAGATATGTAAAGATATTAGTTTGAAAATAATTTTCAGCGTTAAAAAATAAATTTTTTTTAAGGAATTTTTTCTTAAAAAGAATGTTTATTTCAAAACATTTGAGTTTAAACAAAAGGAAACCATATACATTTTTAAACATTGAACTGGATGAAATTTTAAAAATAATAATTATTACATATTCATTAACATTTATAATATTGTTAAATTTGAACATAACATCCTTGAATGAACATGACAGAACTTAATCTTCAGTTTCTGTCAAAATCACCTGATGTCCTATAAAATATATTTTTATGTGTTGTCCTACAAATAAA
>NC_092215.1:42212213-42221520 GCF_043381705.1 Parasteatoda tepidariorum
CTTGGCCTGCCAGATCACCAGATCTCTCTCCCATCGAGCATGTCTGGGATATGATGGGAAGGCGATTGCATCTGGCACGGAATGTTGATGACCTCGTTCGACAATTGGATCGAATTTGGCAGGAAATACCGCAAAAGACCATCCATGAGCTTTATCGATCTGTGCCACGCCGTGTGGCAGCTTGTATCCAGGCTAGAGGCGGGTCAACACCTTATTGAACTTGTTACTGTAACACTGCAATAAATTATACAATTGTTCTCAAATTTTAATCATTTACTATTCTGTACATTGTCTTCCTATCCACCAATTTTCGTTTCAATCGGACAACTCCTTCTTGGTGCGTCGATTTTTTTGTTATAGAGTGTATGTTTAAGCCAAATGGATATCAAGCTTCCAGCGCGAGAGTATAGGCCAATTCTTGAAACGACGTTGCACAGGCTTCTTTTTGCTTGCTTTCTTAAATCGTGTGAAATAAGGAAAACAAAACTTATTAAATAATTAATTAACAAATAATAAGAATTAATAAAAAAGTTATCTAAAAATCGTGACAAATATACGTCTTTCCATTTGCATTTAAAGAAACCGATAAAAGAATAATAAATATTGTTTTCTTTTTTGCCGACTATTTTCCTCTGCAGTGAAACAAAAGTACAGATTCCTTATCTCACATTTTATTTGTTAAGGGCTTGTCAGGATAAGACGCACCATTTTAAGTGGTCCAATCAAATCCAATGCTCTTGCAACGTAATACAGTTGTTTCTTTTCAATTATGAATGCTCTTCTTATTTATCGCAATATGTTGCCACGACCAGGATTCCATTAAGACTTCGAAATTGTAACCTTTTCTTTAATAATTCCTTAATATATATCGTAAAAGATAAATAAAATTTCTGTCTGTTTAACTTTTAAAAGCTTTGAAATTGTCTTGAAAGCATGTTTATATAATTTGATAATGAAATAAAGCGGAACTACCGCAATTCTTAACTTGCAACGGAGTATGGTAATTTAAACCTTTCGTGAAACATTATCCTTTGCTCTTCAAGAAAGGGTCTGAAATCCAGTCATTGAAAAATCTGAACATATTATAACTGACAATCACATGCGTGATATGAAGCAAAAGTAATTTACCGTCTAGATTGAACCATGCCGTCACATTTTTTTGTCTGCATTGAAGGTTTATCATACAAGAAGCAAAAGTCCATGTTTGTTTAATTAAATTTTTTTTTTAATTCATTGTTGCCTCGAGATTTCTTTTCTTCCTAGAAACAAAATAAATTTGAACTTACTATATGCTAATTAAATGTAGATCTTCGGTGAACTTTTAATTTCAGACATAGTTCAAAGTAAGTGTTTAAGAAAATGGCATTTGAAAATGTGGATTTCGTTCAAAAACTGTGTTTAAGAAAATGAAGAAAATATACTCCCCATTTATATCCTAAAATATGCGCGATTTAAAAAATGAATACTGAGAAGATGAGGTGAAGGAAATTAATATAGCATATATAGCATAACATATCTCACCCCGGCAAGAAAATTGGCACAAGTCAAAAATCAGCATTTGAGAAAAATAATAAATTAAGAAATGCCATAAAACTTATTCTGAAAGCACAATCTTGAGCACACTCTGAAATAGCACAATATTGAGCACAATCTGAAATAGCAAAATCTTGAGCACAATCTAGAGATGAAACACTTTTTGTGCTTGATGGGGCACTTCATTCATATTTTTTATTGACATAATCTCAAAATTGCTATTTTTTGACTTGTGTCATTTTTCTTGACGGGGTGCGATATGAACGTTTAAAAATTTTGAAAGATTCAAAATGTGTTTTGGAGAAAATGGACATAGAAAAAGGGACGTAGCTCGAACTGTGTGCACCAAATGAATATGAAAATTTGCTTAACTTTTTTTAAAACACTATGAATAATCACTAATCCCTAATTGCTTCTTTTTAATTACAGTGGTCATAACAGAAGTTTAAGAAACAGAATCGAATGCTGTGTCAATTTTCTTAAATTACTTCGTTCGTATTTTCTTAAACATCTTTTTGAGCCATTTTTTCAACTGCGCATATCAAGCTATGATCGTTTTCTTCTCTTTATTTGAGCCCTGTCAAAAGAAAATTTATCTGCTGGAATGATAAATGGAAAAAATACACTTAAGTGACAAAAGTCATGGGATACTTCTAAATATTGTGTCGGACCTTCTCCAGCTTTACGAAGTGCTGCAACTTGACGTGGCCAGGACTCAACAAGTAGTTGGAAGTCTCTTGCAGAAATATTCAGCCATGAAGCCTCAATAGATGTCTATAATTGCGAAAATGCTGCGGATGCAGGATTTTGTCTACGATCTAACGTCTGAATCATATCTCATAAACGTTCGATGGAATTTATGTCGGGTAATCTAGGTGGTCAAATCATTCGCTGAAATTTTCCGGAATGTTCTTCAAACCAGTTGCGAACAATTGTAGCCCGAACCTGGCTCATTTTCATCCATAAAAATTCCCTCGTTGTTTGAGTACATGAAGTTCATGAATGGCTGCTAGTGGTCTCTGAACATAACCATTTCCAGGCAATAATAGGTGCAATCGGACCGTAGAACCCAATCCATGTTATGAAAAAGCAGCATGCGTCGTTATGGAGCCACCACCATATTGCACATTACTTGTTGATAACTTGAATCCATGGCTTCGTGGGAGTCTGAGCCACACTCGAACTCTTTCATCATCTTTAATCAGCTGAAATCATGACTCATGTAACCAGGCTACAGTTTTCCAGTCATCTAGGGTCCAACTAATATGGTCAACAGTTCACTTATGGCGTTGGGCGTGATATCGTGTTGTTAGTAAAGGCACTCGAGTTTGTTTGTCTTCTGTTGCCATATCAAATTACAGCCAAATTTTACCACACTGTCCTAACGGACACGTAGTGCATTTCACGTTCCGCATTGATGCTTGCGGTTATTTCAAGCAACGTCACTTGTCTGATAACACTGACAATTTTACGCACAAGTCGGCGGTTTCAGTCATTAAGTGCAGTCAGTCGATCACTACATTGCACATGGTGGGAGGTCATGCCTGAAATTAGCTATTTTTGGCGCATCATTGACACTGTAGATATGGATTGATGAATTTCTTCTAGATTTTTGAAATGGAATGTCTCATGAGTCTAGCTCCAACTACCATTCCTCGTTAAGGTCTGTTAATCCTCGTCTTGTTGTCATAATTGCATCAGAAATATTCGCAGAACTTGAATACAAGTAAAAGTCCTGCCAGTGCATTAGTCATATATACATTTTGTACGGATGCTGCTGCCCTCTGAATACTTGCATATTGCTATGCCGTGGCTTTTGTCACCTCAGTGTTTGCTAAACACTTTTTTAATATTTTGCACTTTGAGTAATGAAATATTTATCAAGATTTTCGGTAATTTCTGCCGAAAATGTAAATATTAGCTACATTTAAATCACTGGCCAACAATTTTGTATTTTCTATCTTGTTCCAGAATTTTTTATTTCGATTTTATAAGTTGTTCCAACATGCCCGTCATATTTGCTATGGGGCTCAAGGTAAGTGTTTCTGCAGGCCAATCGAGATATAATAGGGTGTATGCGCGCTCGTAAACCAATTTTAAATTTTTCTTTGCCTGATGAGTCTTATCATTTTGAAAAATTAGGGTATTAACAGAATCATGAATGTAACACCTGATCATCCAGAATGTTTACTTTAACATGATGGTTCACGTTACCTCAGTGAGCAAGCTCAATCTATAATGAGAAAAAGCACTCGCAAATCATCACAAACTCCAGATTTAGACAGACAAGAGGTTACTAATCTTTTGTTCTTTGAGGCTGATTTCTATGAAAAGAGTTTTTCTTCAAACAGTCATACTTTTGGAGATAAATTAATATTCAGTTTCAGTGCCTCGTACTTGATATTTTATACTGATTTCGACTATATGACAATTTCAAACATTGATTTTTTTTAAAATTTTTAATTTTAGAGTAGTAATTATTTTTCAAGTGGTAACGCTGAATTTACTTAAATTATGGAATTTCGAAAAGCTGGGACAAATCTTTAAAAATATAAAAATCTTTGAATCTAATTTGAAATGAGAGTACAAGAATATAGAATTCAATTTAAAATTCTTGCAAACAAACACAAAATTTTTGGTGGATCTGCGGAAATAGAGTATTTCGCAACTTAGCTACGCTGAATTTCTGAAAGGTGAGCGGAAAAAGTGTTTAAATATTTTAAATCAGCACTGTTGAATATTTAAAATCAGTTGTTTAAATATTTTAAATCAGCACTCTAGATGTAGCAGTTTAAAGACCACTAGCATCAAATAGAATGTGTACCTAAGATTTTGGTTCATGGAGACGGTATTAAACAAGGTACTATCCACCCAAATATTGTGGAATTTTGGGAAAAATCATGAAAAAATATATGAAATTTATATTTAAAAATTATACCTAAATTATAATTATATTTAAAAATGAAGAGTCACTTTCTCTGGCCACTCTGGATTTTATGTAAAAAATTTGATTTTCGTTAACTCTACGCTTTTTAATTTTTAAATTTTTATTGATATAGTATCATAACTCTCAAAAATTATAAAGAAAAAAGAGACTTATTTTTATTGGATTCTGAGAAATAGAATAATAACTTGATAACTTTTGGAATTTTTATGGATTTTTTCTCAACGTAAAGAGCTGTTAGTAGTCTTGCATCATAATTTGATACTGCACCGTTGTATGTGTCAGTACTTTTACTTTTATTTTTGTTGAAACTAACAACAATCGATTTCGATGAAGCTGAAAAATTATTTTAACGTAAATTTCCCGGACAAAAGATTCGTTACAAAAACCTAAAAGCAGACAAAAGTATAATACCAAACTGTCTTTGGTATAATTTTGTGAGGAAAAACAAACACATTGAAATTCTGAAATATCGCTCGCCCTATTTTAGGGCAATTTTGTATTTTACTTGTTTTGAAAGGTAGGGGAGAGTGGGGTCAATTGTAACATTTTTTACTTAACTATTTTTAACTAACAAAAAATCCTTTATATTATTAGTATTAATTGACAGACGAGTAAAGTAGACTATCCTCTACTAGAAAAAAAAATAAATACCTTATTTTAAGTGTTATTATATTAGTTATTAACAATTTTTGACAGTCATGTACTGTTACAATTGTCCCCACTTATGGGGTCGATTGTAACAGTTCATAAATTCAACTAAAACATAGTTAATTATACATATTATCATAGTTGTGATATATTTTTTTATTGATCAAAATAGTAGTGATATTTTAGGAGTAAAAATAATAATGAGCAGAGACCTAAAGGGTTAAACTTTTAAC
Source organism: Parasteatoda tepidariorum (assembly GCF_043381705.1). NCBI lineage: Eukaryota > Metazoa > Arthropoda > Arachnida > Araneae > Theridiidae > Parasteatoda > Parasteatoda tepidariorum. Next base: position 42,217,575 of record NC_092215.1, read on the forward strand.
TTTAAGGGGTTAAAAATTTTAATTTATGCTGTGAAAGGTGACAAATAAAATAATGCACATGCAACATAATATAAATGATATAGGAAACTATTGGTGGTTCTTAAAGAGTTAAGTAATGGTTTGTAAACATAAGATTATTTATTTTCAGCTGTTACAATCGTCCCTTTACTTATTGTTACAATTGTCCCCAAGACGCCATTTCAGCTTCATTTGTTAAAAACAATGCTAGTTAATTAGCAAAACTAATCTTTTTTTTTTTGAAATGTTAATTAAAGTGTCCACTTACATATTCGGTTACTAATTTTTATTTGTTTAAACAAAATTACTTTGTTACAATATAATATTCTAATACCAAAAAAAGTACTTGCGTGGCGTGAAAATATCTTTTGTGATGTAACTCTTTCAAAAGTACATAAAAATGGTTGCCAGCAGGGGTGTACATGTAGATTTATTAAATACACCTTGTGCGCCACCTAGAAACCAAATCTAGAAACCGACACTCGAAATTTTTGCTCTGTTACAATCGTAACCTGTTACAATTGACCCCACTCTCCCCTACTAACGGTAAAGGTAAATAACAATTACCAATTTATTAGTGAAAACTAGATAAAAATAATTCATATTTCTCTTCTCCATGAGATCCAAGACATTTTTTAATGACACTTTTCATTACTAATGTCTAATTATTCGATGGAAGACTGTTTACAAATGTAATCTTTGAATTAGAATTTAATATGTAAGAATAAATGTTGTATTTCTTTTGTCCAGATAATTTTTCAGTAAAAAAAAAAAAATTCGTAATAATTGTCACATACGAAATATCCGAAAAACCTATCAACGATGTTAGATTATTACGTAAAATTGTGAAACATAATCATTAATAATCATTATTAGACTTTGCATATAATTTTAAACCATTTAGCAGAAAATTTTACAAAGTTCTTTGAAGAAAAATTTGAATACATATTTTTAAATATTATCGAAAATATATATTTACTTTGAAAATATATTTTTACCAACACAATTATCTACTAGAGCGTAATATTGTGAAAGGTAAAAATTAGGAAGATAATGGAACAAATAAATTTTAAACTCATATATTTAAGGTACAAACGGTGTTAAAGATGTAGTTTGTAGCAGCAATTTTTCTATGTAGCAGATGTAGCATTTTGTTTTTTGCATTTAGCCATATTTAGAAGGATTTTTCTGACTGTTTTTAAATAACGTAGATTTGAAATAGTAAAAAATATATTTTTGATTAGGATAATTTCTGTTTGAATAGCGCCAGCTAAAATTCAATTTTTTGAATAGCACCATCAATTGAATATCATTTATTAAAATGATACTATCAATTGGAAATTAATTAATAATGTAACGCCATGAATGGAAATTCACTATTAATGGATCAATAAACTTCTCAAGATACACATTGCTCAAAAATGTAGCTCCCATTTTTTTTTTTAAATTTAAATGGGCAAAAAATAACTGTTACTAATACAGAATTAACCGTTAAAAATACAGAACCGTTAAAAATACAGAATTTTCTAGCAAGATGTTGATTTTCTAATGAGGTTTATGAAATTAAGAGTAGCAATAAAGAAAGATACAATGGCCCAGATAAAAATATGTGATATCACACAAAGGCCTTTAATTTCCCCCACACACAAGACGATCAATTTTAAATACTAGATTCAATAACATTAATTCACTAACAGCACTTACCGCAATAACCACAATAACCCAGATTCAAAATTTTACAGTACTTAACTCGAGTAGAGGCTTTAAATTGCATTTTATGGTAAAACTTTTTTTAATCTTTAAAAAATTATTTATGAAATTGGTATAAAATTTTCTTTATTCAAATTGGTTAAGTTTAAATACAAGGTGATGGAAATTTTTTATAGGAATAGTTAAGGTTAAAAAAGAATTCTTCTATCATTGTTGCCTGACTAGACTTATTCATAGCATTCAGTTTAATTTATTTTTCACTTAATATGTCGTAATTATAATTTCGAAAAGCAGTATTTCCAGTGAACCATTACCATAGAAACTGAAAATTAAGAAAATAATTAATTTAAATAGCGTAATTGGTTTTATGAAATGTCTTTACCATACAGTATGGTATTTTTCTCCACGCAGCACTTGAAGTTTTAAAGAACTAAATTAATTGCGAGAATAGTTACTGAAGTAAGTGGGAATTTTTATTATTATATCGATATTTTCAATAACAGTAAGTTTCAAAATCCCCTTCATCCTAAATTTTTTTTATCACAAAAATACAATAAAATTTAAATCAATAAACTATAAAATTTAAAATTAGCCTACCTACTTCTGAAAATAATGTTATTTTTAATAATCATTTTAAATTTGAGTTTAATCGGTAAAATTTTTTTTGAGTTTTGGTTGTAAGGTTTTACGAAAAAATTCAAAATTGGAGAAATTAGTATATTTTTTCTGCGCATCTCATAAAGCAGAATATATATAGATATCTACAAAATTTCAGAGTGGTTTAACTACATAAAATAAAAATTTAGAAGAGTAGAAAACGATATAACAAATGCTCTTATAAAGTAATCAATGTATTTTAATAAAAATAAAAGAAAAGCATCTCGTTGCTTTAAAAACAGTTAGTTTATTTAGTAGTAACTGAAGAGTTATTTATTAAGAACCATACACAAATTCTTTGTCATTTCGATGTGATATATAAAATGCCTGGTTGAAATGAATTCTAAGCTAGTCTGCTTACTCTAACAAGATTCTGTAACACTTTTTACGTTAATTAGAACTTACCCTAAAGTCTAAAACAAAAAGATAACGACTTTCGTTGCTTGATATGCTGATTTGGTTACGATTAATTTGTTTATCAATAAAAAGATCAACGATTGTAATTGTTTAGAAATAGTTTTAAACACTTAAATCAGGCGTGCGAAACACGCGGCCCGCAGTTGTTCGCTATTAACATAATTAGTGCCCGCGAGTGTTGTGATAAAAGAGAAATTTTAATGCATTTATTTATTTTTTTTGCCTCAATTTTCATAGCAATGAATTTATAAAATCATACATTAATTATTCAATTAAATGAGAAAAAAATGCAAGAAAATCATGTAGAAAAATTTAATACGAAATTTAGTGTTCGAGTTCAACTCAATGCGAAGAGTAAAGAAATTTTTTTAAAATTAAATGCAATATCTGATCGCAGAATTCAATGCTATTTTTTAATTTCGAAATTTTGAGCAAAAATGCTTTAAATGAGTAAATTTTTTTAGAATTTTAAAAAATATGTAGACCCATAAAAGTTACCAATGAGTTAGAATGAATAGTTTTTATTTAATTGTTTTTGTATTTTATCTCTCCTAATAGGTTTCCAGTATTACACTACAGACTTTTAATCTTGTATTTTCATTATTTAATGTTGTCTATATTTCTTTTATTTATTTATTATTTTTTTTGAAAATGAGCGTATTCGTCATCATAAAAAATGTTTCTATATGGGCAGCATTAAAAAAATATTTTTCTTCAACTACGTCTCTGTATTAATTTCGACGTAAAGGATTTAAAAAAAATCATTTTTAGCTAGTCATAATAATTTTTAATCTGTGAAAATATTAAAATTTTAAGTATCGGTTTGTTATAAGGTATTTTTTTTCATAAAAACTTAAAATATATATTCTTAAATCAAATATATTCATTTTGAAAAATTGACATTTAATCAACTTTTTTGTGGTTTTCACCAAAGGTTATTTTTCTTGATAATGTCGATATTTCTTCAGAATGTTCATATTACAGAATTCTTTGTACTGTTTGCCTTGCTTATATATTTTTTTAAAATCATAAGTAAAGTTTGATTTGAACATAAGTTGATTTGGAAAAGCGGAGAAAAAAAGATTCGAATAAAAATTACTGTACTGTATGGTAATGACAATTCCAGTAATATATATATTGCCAA
>NC_092215.1:42221706-42297296 GCF_043381705.1 Parasteatoda tepidariorum
AACCCAAAAATATATATATATCACGTAGTAACTTACTAGATAGAGAGGCAGAGACTAGTAAGTTAATCAAAAATAATAAAGCTGTGCTCGGTTTCTTTATTTATCTTTATAGTTTTGGCTGATATTATCAAGTTTTAAATATAAATAGGCGTAAAATATACATCACTTTTCCCTGCGATACTCTGAAATGTTACTGGGTGGAAACAAGTTGATACTCGTTAATTGGATTGATTTCTGGAAATAGTGCAGCCTAATAGAAACATTTTTTTCAAATTCAGTGAAAATTGATGCTCTAAGACTTTAAAAAGGGTGTAGAGTGGATAAATTTAGCAAAAATTTGATAAGTTTTATGGCTGATATTTTCAAATTTTAGATAGGCGTAAAATATTCTGCTCTAATCTAATAGAAGTGTGAAATTACACGCATTTCAAAATATAGGATTGAAGATATATTTAAAGAGACTTGAAAGCGCTCGTGATGATATTACTCTAATTTGCATTGCTATTCATATTCTTTTTCAGAATGCTGAGATAATTTTTGCCAAACAAAGAAAGATGTGCACCACCTTGAAAATTAGACTAGATATTTATTAAATTGCAAAAAAAAAACAAACTATTATTTAAAATTCAAATGATAATTAAAATTATTTATTGCAATGTTTCTATTCTCAGAACAATAAAATAAAAGATTTGGTTTTCTTGAAATAAAAATTTGAAAATAGTGATTTTTTTAAGAAAAATAAGACAGATAATAAATAGGTAGGATATCAATTTGACAGTAAAGGTGAATTGCAATTTTATTTATCCGATATTTAAAATCATAAAATAATTTCTGAAAAGTAAGATTAAGTATAGAAAATAATCGCAGAATGATTTGAAAAAAAATCTTAATGTAATTAAGCTGTATGGCAAAAACTGCAATTTGAATCGATAGTTTTAATCCGTTTATAATTACAATAAAAACCAGAGAAAAACTGTTTCGAGAAAAGCAACGTTAAAACGTCAAATATACGAAGTAGATCTGCTAAAAGAAAAGAAAAGAAAAAAAAAAAGACGGTAATCTTTGGCAGGTGCCTGGGTAATTGTTAAAAATAAGAAAAGTAATCCGTGTTTTTCTTTAAATTGTTAGTAAACAGTTGAATTTATTAAAGAAAAAAATAATTATGTTTTGCAGTTAACGATTTTAAAATGGTTACAGATTTAATGAAATTTTGGCAAATAATTTGAGTTTTCCAAGTGCTATTTTGAAAATTTATTAATTGAATAAAATTATTAAGCACCTTTCTATTCTCAGGGTTTTTTGAAGTTTCACATTTGTAATTAAACGTGCGTTCCAACTGCAATATTTAGTTTCCATTCATAGTTTACGCGTAAATAATTTAAAAAATAAATTAAAAACATCCTAGAAACTATTATAACATCAGTAAGTTTGGTATTTATATAAAGTAAAAGTTTCAATTTTTTGAATTGAAGTGCATAATACAAAACCTACTTTGTTTATATTATAAGAAGTTTAGTCAATTTGAGACAAAAAAACTTATAAAATTAAGTCACGTTTCAGAATATGTGGAAAAAAACAATAACTCTCAACAACGGTGGTATCAATTCTGTTTTTTTTACTAGCAATAAGTTTAAGGGTGCACCCTGATCGAGTGGTATCGCCGTTCCACTTAACGAATGTTTCTGTAGCGAAATCAAATCGAGCCATAACGCTGGGTGCTGTATTTCTCAAACTTTTACTACCTGCTCTTAAAATTGACTAGGGTTTAAAAGCAGTTATTTATTTTGAGCTCACAAACTCGCATATTTATGAGGATTATGTATAAATACTTAAAAGAAGCATTAAAAAGTCCCCATGGCTTGATCTGTCTGAGTTTAAAAACAAACTTGCAAACATAATTCTGTTCTAAATGAGTAAAATATTACAAATAATTAACCGGAGCAGTTCACTTTCCAATGAGGTGAACCGTGTTCAAATCCCAACGAAGGCTGGTCAATGCGAATTCCACATCCGGCTTTCATTGACCACAGTGCTGACAGTGTAATATCTTCAGTGGTAGACGTCCCCTTACAGTTAGGCAAACCATGAGAGGTTCTCGTGGTCTTCCTCTCCATGTAACGCAAATGCGGGTTAGTTCCATCAAAAAATCTCTCAAATTTCTCCCAATACATGATTCATGAGTTCCCTTGTCTTCTAGATTGGGTCCAAAATTACAAGGCTAGAGAATTGAACATTAATAGTCGTAAACCCAAAAACTGGGTCGGCAGTACAACGACCGTTATAATATAAAATAATTAATCGACTCCTCTTAAATAATCTATAAACAGCCTTAAAATAAATATGTTCTGAAAAAAAGTGTTTCATGGTTGAATTTGTTTTTCAGTGTGTGAGTAATAACAACCATAATTTTGAATTACGTAGCGAATGGAAACACATTTAACTCCGCAAATGTTAGTGCTGACCACCAGAATTGTTTTTTCTCTAATCAAAAGCATCTTTGTCATGGCCTTTTTTTGTACTTTTTTTTATTTTTTTTTAAACAAAATTGCTCTCTCAATGTATCTACCTATTTAATCTACCTATCTAAATACCTTGTCTATCTGCCTATTTAAATATTTTTTAAAGTACATTTTATATATAAACAACGACTGTCACATAATTGAATGAAGTTGAATAAACACATTAAAACATACACTTATTTTATAATTATTTCGAGAAAAATTATTCTTATTATTCTTTAAGATAAGTTTAATTGAGGGAATTAATCTTTTAAATAAAAGACCAAAAAGTGTTTACTAAAGCGTGTACTTTGATAATATGTTTCAGAAATTAAAAGAACATATACAATTAAACATATAAATAATATGTTCTATAAATTAATTAATTTTGGACAAATTAAGAATGAGAATTATTAGGTTTATATTTGATTAGAAAGATTTACTAATAGACTTGTTTCTAACTACACTTTAAACTTTATTAAAAAAACGACTTTGAGTAAAGAATGTAGTTATTGAAAAAATATTGCAATATAGTATATAGAATATATTATATAGTATATAGAATACGATTTGAAGTTCTCTCCTACTACTTTGCAAAAGAGTTATGATCGTTTAAATAAGTTTCGGAATTATAAGTTGAGGTTTTCATTGAGAGTACCGATAAATNTAGTTATAATATGTATTTACGTTGATTATTATATGAGTAATTTTAAATCGGAAAAATTTTACACCTTATAATATTTATTACTTTGAGTTTTTTCTTATTAAATAAAATTTAAGTTTTAATGTAATACATTTTATTTCTATATTTATTTATTTCGACAGTGTATTTTATGACGTTTTTGTTTGTAACTTTATAATGGTATGACTAGTATTACGTATTTAGACATATCGTGTTATGATCGTTTAAATAAGTTTCGGAATTATAAATTGAGGTTTTCATTGAGAGTTCCGATAAATATTTTCTGTATTAAAAAAACGAGTCCTTAAATGCTTTAGGAATTTTTGCAAGAACCAGAAAATTAGCAAAGATATATTTTTTTCCACAGAAATATTATAAAAACTTATTTAAAATGATTTTCATCTGTTCCAGAGTTTAATAGTTGAGTTAAGAATTTTGATACACGCGAAAAAAAAAAAATTTTAAACTCTCACATCAAAAAAGAAAGAGAGAAAAACTGTTGCTAACAAACGGTGAATGTGCGCACTTGAGTAATGGAAATTTTAATTGAATGAATTAAATGAATAATGGAAATTTTAATTTAAAAGTGTGATCATAATTTTTTAAAGAGGTTTTTGAGAAGTTGTTTCGATTTTACATATCCCACCCCGGCAAGAAAGTGAAACAAGTAAAAGAAACAGCAATTTTGAGGTTATGTAAATAAGAAGTACATATGAAGTGTCCATCAAGCTCAAAAAGTGCCTAATCTCTAGATTGTGCTATTTCAGATTAAGCTATTTCAGCGTAAGTTTATAGTATCCTTTAAGTAGATTTTTCTCAAATGCAGTTTTTTGACTTGTGTCACTTTTCTTGCCAGGGTCTGATATTTCAAACTTTTGATTAACTACTTCATAAAAAAAATTATTAATTATTTATTTGAAGAAATTCGTAAGCTTTTGGTGTCGCGATCCTACTATTTAAATTTTTAATTAAATACGTAAGATTTTTTATTATTGATGTAAACATCTTCAAATGAATGGATAAATACGACATGGTATTTTAGGTGACAATTTGAATTTATAAATAGTGATTTTCATAACACAAACTGATATAACTGTTCATAAAAAAATTAAAGTAGATTCTAAAATATTCGCATGAAAGTAATTCATATTCATTTTGAAATAAATAAATAATTAAAAAATGATGCTTAATAAATAATTAAATAACAGTATCTTGAAGTATTTAAACATTAATAATAATCAAAACAGTGAACATGTAAATTTCATAGCTTAAAACCATCTGACGGGCCTACACGTGGTGGAATATTTTGAGATTGTTTTCTTTTTGGTTTTGAAAAACAGTTCTTCTTATATTAGATTGTATAATGGTGTATTCAGTGAAAACTCAAATATAAAAAAATCCATTTTTTGTGCACTGAAAAACTACAGTTAGGATAGTGGTAAAGCAATTTCTGCATCCTTTGTTGATTCGTTTACTTATGCAATTAAGTCAACAATTTCTGTAAAAATAAAGGATTTTTAATTTATTTAGCGAAGCAACATTCTTTATACAACTAAAAATTTAAAATTCTGCCTGAATGTCAATTTATTCTGTAATAAACATTTGATTTTATTTACTAACTGTCGTTGAATAACCGATTCAATTTAGAGTTTACGACTACTAATGTTCAACTCCGTAGCCTTGTAATTGTGAACCCAATCCAGAAGGTAAAGGAACTTCTGGATCAAATACTGGGAGAAATTTGCCTTCGTGGAGGAATTTTTGATGGAACTAACCAGCACATGGAGAGGAAGACAAGACAACGAAAACCTCCCATGGTTAGCTTGACGGCAAGGGGCATTGAGCTGTCAAGATTGTGGTTCTATTCTCGGTAGCTTCCTAACGGGTTCTAATAAATATGTACCAGCTTGTCTGTGAAGTAAAGAGGTCCGTAATACTGACTAGATTGTCATTGGTTACGAAAATATGAAGCCTACATGACTCCCTGACTTACTTCAGGCTGTTGCACGAACGTTTTATCACTAAAATTAATTCCGTAAATTTAAATAAAATTAGGATTTGTCTAGCTTCTCATAACACGCTTAAGATGTATTGAACAAAAACTTTCTTTAGTTTCTATTTCAAAATAATTATCACTAAAAATATTTTTTGAAGAAAAGCTGTTTTTAAAAAATTAGAACAACATTTCAAAATTTACAAAAATTATGCTTTCCCAAAACTTAATTCGTATGATATCAATATATCCGAAAAATTTTACAGTAAAACATCACATAATTATTTGTAAGGAATCTGGCCAAATTATTAGACGCACTGTAAGATTCTATGTAAAATCTTAATTATCAGGTNGGCAAGGGGCATTGAGCTGTCAAGATTGTGGTTCTATTCTCGGTAGCTTCCTAACGGGTTCTAATAAATATGTACCAGCTTGTCTGTGAAGTAAAGAGGTCCGTAATACTGACTAGATTGTCATTGGTTACGAAAATATGAAGCCTACATGACTCCCTGACTTACTTCAGGCTGTTGCACGAACGTTTTATCACTAAAATTAATTCTGTAAATTTAAATAAAATCAGGATTTGTCTAGCTTCTCATAACACGCTTAAGATGTATTGAACAAAAACTTTCTTTAGTTTCTATTTTAAAATAATTATCACAAAAAATATTTTTTGAAGAAAAGCTGTTTTTAAAAAATTAGAACAACATTTTAAAATTTACAAAAATTATGCTTTTCCAAAACTTAATTCGTATGATATCAATATATCCGAAAAATTTTACAGTAAAAAATCACATAATTATTTTTAAGGAATCTGGCCAAACTATTAGACGCACTATAAGATTCTATGTAAAATCTTAATTATCAAGTGATACTATACAGCATTATTGTTTTTATGCGGCTGAAACCGGTTAACCGGTTATGTTCGAGTATCAATTGGTTAACATTGTAATACAATACGTTAAAAATTAATACAAATAGGAAGTATATAAAAAATCTCCCTAATAAAAACCCGTTACATGTATGTTTAAATATAAAAGTATTGTATACAAACTCGTTCAAAACCTGCAATTATTAAAACACTACAGTGCGTCTAATTTGGTTGAATTATTATAATATACTAATATAATACATGATATTATAAATATTCTATATTTGTATAATTTATCGTCTAATTTATCAAATCGTCGAATTTATATTATGCATCGTCTAATTTAACCATTTGATACTCGAATGTAAAGAAGTGTATACTGATTTCAGTCACATAAAAGCAATAAAGCTGTATAGTATAACTTAATAATTAAGATTTTACATAGAATCTAATAGTGCTTCAAATAATTTGACCAGAGACTGTATGTATTTTTTAGGTATCCATAATTAAAACTTTTAATTAGCACTTTTCCTTTTTTAATGAGATAAATATTTGTAATCGTTGTATTAGGAGAATACAGAAGTTATTTCTTATCAGACTGTTTTATTTATTGCGAAAAAAAAACATAATGCAGTCGAATATATTTCTCATGTCAGTAAAAATTAGTAAATCTAACAGAAATTCCTCTCAATTAGTTCATTAATTGAATTCTTTTTTTACCCAATAATTGTGAAAAGTCCCGTTACTTTTAATGCTTCTTAAGGATTAGGATTTGTCTAACTTCTTATAACACGCTTAAGATATATTGAACAAAAACTTTCTTCAGCTGCTATTTTAAAAGAAATATCATTAAAAATATTTTTTGAAGAAGAACTACTTTTAAAAAATTACAAAAACATTTTAAAATTTACAAAAATTACACTTTCCCAAAACCTTACTCGTATGGAATCAATATTTTCGAAACATTTTATAGTAAAACATCATTAATTATTTTCAAAGACTAGGAATAAATGTATGTATGTATGTATTTTTTATTTACCCCTTATTAACCCTAGTTTTATTAGACTACTATCCCTATTATCCCTACTCTTTATTTTCCATGCCTCCTATTATATCTACCAGATCTATTATCCCCACTTTTAATTAGCACATTTCCCTTTTTAATGTGATTAATATTTTTAATCGGTGTAATAAAAGAATGCATAAGTTATTTCTTATCAGGCTGGTTTTTTGATTGCGAAAAAAAATAAAACATAATGCAATCGAACATATTTTTCATGTCAATGGAAATTAGTAAATCACACGGAAATTCCTCTCAATTAGTTCATTAATTGAATTCCTTTTCACCCAATAGTTGTGAAAAGTCCCGTTACTTTTAATGCTTCTAATTGACTCCGCCCCTGACGTAACAACTTGTTTTCCTTTCCCATTTTGTCAAGGTTAACCCCAGCATGGTCTTATTTCTTAATAAAGCCGTTTTCAACCCGCCTATTGAAGAAGCACATTTAAATAATCAGCGGTTATTCTCCACTTTCAATTTTTAACTTGCATAAAAATTATATTCTAATAACTCGTCAATCAAACTAGAAGAATCAACTTCATAGGATTTGGATGTTTTGTTTGATTTCAGTTTTTTTTTTAGATTTTTCAAAGTTTTTTTTTCTCCTGAAGATAGAAAATTTTTTCAAATTTGGATATATTGATAGAGTGCGAAGAAATACAAGCTTGAAATTTTGATAAAAGACCAAATAAAGGTACAGCAATTTTTTTTTTAAAATTTGTAGTTATAATATGTATTTACGTTGATTATTATATGAGTAATTTTAAATCGGAAAAATTTTACACCTTATAATATTTATTACTTTGAGTTTTTTCTTATTAAATAAAATTTAAGTTTTAATGTAATACATTTTATTTCTATATTTATTTATTTCGACAGTGTATTTTATGACGTTTTTGTTTGTAACTTTATAATGGTATGACTAGTATTACGTATTTAGACATATCGTATACACTTCACTATAATTCAGTGAAGGCCTGACTAAAACTTATAAAATATATATTTGATTGAGTTCTGAATTTTTATGGTTTAGTTATGATCTTTTAAGGTTCTGAATTTTAAGGTTTTTTGAAAAACTGAAATTTTAAGTTGCATTCTTGAATAGTTTTAATTTGTTTTTTTGTAAAAGAAACAATACATTTTGAAAATATTTTTCAGAATATGAATAGATATTTTCTCCTCTGTTTCAAAAATATTTGTAATTAAGATAACTTCCTTAGAGCTACATTTTTCAAAAAATATAATTTACAAAAAGACAATTTACAATTTTGATGGAATCTTTTGAAAGAAATTTTACGTCTTCATTGTGAATGATAAGAAATTAATTCATGAAAAAATCCTTCTTTAAAATTCTTTTTAAAGCAAGTTTATCTGGAATAAATTCATAAAAACAATGATTTCGGTTAAATCATGCTATAAACCGCATAAATCAGAACCCCAAAATATGTAACTTTATCTATAATTACATTTCTTAAAAAGCTTATCATTAATGATAAATATATGGAAAAAGGATGATTACATTCTTATTAAATGATTTTATTATTTTTTTCAACTTATCTTTAAATATTGTTATTTCATAATTGTATGACGTTAGTGTATGAAAAAAAAAACTGTTTCACAAATTAATATTCATTTTCGGTTGAAATTTCGTAAGTAAGAGAAAAATTTTCTTTCTTTCTAAAAGCAAATTATTTAAACGATAGTTAAATTACCGTTACTATTTCAGTTGATAAAATTCAGACAAATTTGTATGGTTCGACTCTTGAGCGTATGATTGCATTCAAGTTAAGATCTATTTAGAAATAAGAACAAAATTACTTTAAACAACTAATGATAAACCAAGTCATTACCGAAGCTTTTAAATTTCACTTTTCATTCCATGTTGCCGGTTTTTAATCTCGTTAGGGATGCACCGACAAGGATTATGGGAATTTTTCACCGATATGCATTTAGGCAGACGACAATTTTTTTCACTATTTTGAAGTTAATGATAGAGCTATCATTGGAAGAACGATTAATCATTTGCATAGCCTTGTTGTGAAATATTCGACGTTTATTAAGAACATTTAATCTTATTCAAAGGGTCATGGTTAATGTAGATGATTTTCTGTTTTTCGAGGCGCGCAAGTTGAAGGAGATAATGTGGCGGCCCACTCAATATCTGTCATTTAGAGCAGGGTTTTTTCATTTGGTGGTCCCAATTCAACAATTTTCTAAAAAAATAAAACTTATTCTCAAAACAATCTCTAAAGCGTATCTACAATATTGAATGAAAAGTATTCAAAAACAATTTTCGAAAACTCACCCTTCAAAATTCTCTGATCTCTAGCATAATTAATATAAAAGGTTTTCGAATATCATTCTAGAAATTTTACTGTCTTTTTTCCCTTCACAATCCTGGTATTATTACACTATAGGTTAGCGATAGTTTGTTTTACTGTAGCTCCATTCAGTTGTTTTTACTTACAGTTATAAAATTAAGAAGCTGTTACAAAAATTCGTGATTTCTTACGCGAAAGATCTGCGTATGGATATAAAAACGAACAATTGAATTTAATAAAGGAGGCTGTTTCTCTCTTACCAAAATTGCAGTTACTGGAGAGCTTAAAAAAATTAATTGGATAAGAAAAATTGATATTCGTAATTCAACTAATTAAGTTAATAAAATCTTGTTTATTTATTATTAGTCTACTTTGAGTACTTTAGAACCCTTAAAATACTGAAAATTTCATGTGGTACAGTTTATCTTCATTTTAGTCCAAGTAGTCATTGACGCCCGGTGGCTAAGCAGCAGCGCTTCGCGCTGTTGTGCCACAGGTTCCTGGTTCGATTCTTGGGCCGGGCAAGGTTGACTCAGCCTTTCATCCCTTCAGTGGATCGATAAAATAAGTACCAAGCATGCTTGGGAGCTAAACACTGGGGGTTCCGCGTTGGGCTGACCACTTAACCGGAACATCTGCTCTTGCACCTCAGATCCCAAAGGTCAAGAAAACTGAGATGGGCGTAGTAGGTATTGGCCCTCTATGAGCTGTCGCGCCACTGAGTTTAGTTTAGTTTAGTCATTCAATGGCGTAATATTTGTCAGTAATTTTAATAGAATGTATTGCAGTCTTACAGGAAATTTATAATAATTCTATTTCAAATCACTTTAATTAGAATTTAAATAGTAAAGTATGAAATTGTCCATAAATTATAATATTTTGAGGAAGCTATTATTACATATAAAATTATAATTTCCTTTGGAAAGAAATTTATTGAATATTTTAATCGCTTTATTTATATTTATTGATTCTGTCAGCAGGAAAGTTTTTTTTAAAAAAAAGTTAAATTAATCACCTTTAGAATTGGTTTTAAAACTTGTATTAATTTAATCCCTTCACATTCCATTAATTGCGAAATTCAAAGATGATAATTTAATTTCTCAATTCGTTTTTTAAAACCTTATGAGGTAAATAATTTCAGTTCGACATTAGTATTTCTAATTATAAATAAATTTTGCATATCAATAAAAACTATTATTATCAAAAAAATTTCTGGATACTTTAGATGTAATATCCTCAAATTCGAACAGATTTACTGTTTTACATCCTGGAAAAAAAATATGGTCAAACAAAAAATATGCTACCAAAATATTGTAAAATTGGCTTTGTTTGTGGCTTCATGGGAACACCTAAAAGCTCAGTAATTTCTATCAAAGCGCTTCGGTAATGATTTAAGTAAAATTAACAATAAAATATAGTTTTATAATATGTGATTAAATTTGGTAAATGTGCTAAAATTCGGTAATTTTATCATGACGCCATAGATTATGGCATATGAAACATTTGTTAAATTTGCTTTTCAGTTTTGTATTCTTTTCTAAATGTGCGGTGATAAGAACTATGATTTTGATAACCAGACTAAGTGGTAAGCGGTTACCAAATGATTGGAAAAATTACCTAATGAATGGTTTATATATCGCATATTTTGGTTTTATTAATCGGAATTTGGTTTTATTAATCGGAATTTTTTCCACCAGAAATGTCATTATCATACAGTATGATAATTTTACCAGAATTTTTTTCCTGAGTAGAAAATACTTTATAATCACTTTATTCATTTTTAAAATATACGAGAACAATAATATATTCAGTGGGAAAAACGCAACGTTTCGTGTTAGAAGTTATGTTTCTAAGTTGACGATTTTTCTTAAAATGAATTCTTTTCTTTTTAAAAAAAATCAGCTACATTTTGCTTTTATTTTGATAAATTACTATAGCTAAAAATAATAACGCCATAACTTGTTTAATCTTCTTGTAAAAAGTATTATTTTTCAAAATTTTAACAGGAATGTTAAAAAAATGCCTTAACACTAATGCCAATTTTCATACATTATCGTTGTTTTTTTAAGACCACTTAAGAACTAATTGCATAAATTCTATTTTTATTTTTGTAATAGTAGAACTTATATTTGTATTTTTAGAGAAAATATTTTTGGAAATTAAATTATAATTAAATTCTCTTATTTAATTAAATGCAGCCCAATATAATTGGTTGCGTTCATAAGCATTTTTCATGCATTAATTTTGGAACTTATTGCATAATAACATTCTATTGAAATGTATAATTATCATTATTAGTGGAGGTACAATAATACAGTTAAAAAATAAGCATAAGTACGTATGCTATTGAAGTACGTATGTTTGTCGTCATATATTTATTTTGATCACTAGTTACATGGGATAAATAATAATAACAGTTTAAAGATACTTTGATGCTATTAAATTTGCGAGTATGATTTTTTCCCCTATTTTTGCATTTATTTTTTCTTTTTACTTATAAAAATATTTATTCTTAAATTTGCAAAAGAAAAGTCAAAATTAAACTTAAAAAAATATTGTTGCGAAATTATTTTCTCCCAAAAAGGAGCATTCGCAAATCAGTCAAAAATAACTAATCGGAAAATTATTCTAAAAATGGTTTATTTAAGAAATTAGTTGTTGCATTACTTTTCTCGCTGAAAGGTTATTCTATCCAAGAACAAAACTTCAAAAATACATTTTAGATGAGAAGTTTCATTTTGATTGTAATGCTTTTGAGATGTATTTTTGAAATATTTCTTTTACTTCACATACTTGTAGGATACTTCAGAAATATCAAAAGCACTTGAGAAACGTTTTAAATGTAGCTTCAGAAATTTCCAAGTTATAGGGCCTAAATAAAAAATCTTCTGAAGTTTATCAAACCCGTCTATACCTGAATTTTGTAACGCTTGTTGCTTATAGGAAATGCATTTTCGATGTTGTTGTGCTAAATGGGTATATTTTAATAGTGCGTGCACATTAATTTAAGCTCGCACACAAACGCTTTCTTGGGTTTATTTTACAGAAACTATTTGAGGGTTATTTTAATAAATTTCAAATAGGAATGTAAATGTCGTTTACATTATCATATTACAATAGATCAGACAAACACTTTAGGTTTTGACAATTTTCTCAAGCAATACTTCAATTGCTATTTTATAATTTTAAAACTGTTCAGCCCGGGCGAAGTTTTTTGCTTAGCAATGAGGTTTAAAGCAATAAATTAAGTTGGAAAACAAGTAATTTTGAACATCCTATGCAAAAAAAACCTGGCAATAAGCTCGTAACTTGTATCGATTACTTTGATTATTATTTGCAATAAATGCATAAAATTTTGAAAAGTCTAACTGAAATATTTATGATGATGTAGGCATTTTTATAAATAACTTATTTTTCTGTCTTACGGGTATTTGCTATAACTTTTAAAACATTCAATGAAATAAAAAATTTTTTTGGAGAAGTTTAAATTTAATTACAAAATTATTGCTTTAAAATTTGATAAAAAGATGTTAAAAATTTTGGAAAATGTGAGTATTTAAAGTAGTTCTGCGTATGTAAGGGAATACTGCGAATGTAAGGAAAAAATTTGGAATTATTTTTTCATAATTTTGTAGTGAATAGTATTTGGCAACTAATGAAGGCGTCTGATTTGAATGTCTTTTTCTAAATAATTTTTGTATTTTTTGAAAGAAAACTCAATTAAATTGAGATTGATTAGAGGTTTTTCACAAATTTCATTGTATATTATTATTTAATAGTGTAATTTGCAACACTACAAAATGAAATTTGTAGATAACCCCTAATGATTTTGAGTTTTACTTTAAAAAGTACAAAAATTACTTGAAAGATATTAAATTTTTAAGATATTCAAATCAGATTTTTTTTCATTAGTTGCCAAATACTACAAAATTATGAAAAAATAATTTCAACATTTTTCCGTGCATGCGCAGTATAAAAGAGCTTTTTTAAATGCTCATATCTTGCGCAGTTTTCAATTTTTTTTTTCAAATTTCAAAACGTAATTTTGTAATTAGTTTTAAATTGCTTCAAAAATTTCGTTTAATTTTATTGAAGAATTTTAAGTTCAAAAATATTAGTTTATTTTTTTTATAAAAATGTCCATATCTACATGAACATTTAAGCAAAATTTTTTGAACTTATTTCAAATGAAAATCAAAGACCTTATTTCTAGACTTTCTTATCATAGACCTTATGTCATAGACTTTCTAGTTTCTATGCTGAGGATAAATAACATCTAAAAAGAAGTAACTTCATTTCAAATTTATTATGTAACTTTTCTTACTATATTTATGTAACACATTTCTGTTATTGACTAATTTCCGTGCGAAAACAGTCAATAACATTGTTCTGCTAGTAATGCTTCAAATTTTGAAGCTTGAATTAAGTCAAAAACAATTCTATCAGCATTAAATTGTAATTCATGGAGATAAATCTTCTCAAATAGCAAGTAATTAGTTTTTTTTAAGGCCATCAACCTTCTATGCAGAGGATTACATGACTAAAACGAAGTTACTTCATAGTCATTGCCTTATGTCTGTCTGTTTTTTACCGTATTCATAAAACACATTTCTGTCAAATATTAGCTCATAAGAACATTATTTTGTTACTGAATTAATATCTACTTATCTACTACTGATCTACTTATGTCAAGAAACTCCCTTTCATACTTCTTAAAAACACGTTTTCAAAGTGTTTATTTCCATTTTGAACACGTTAGAATTGATGTCTTTTATTATGCAATGTTAGTGTAAACATTTTAAATGAATAACAAGTTTTATAAATTCGAAAAATTTTTCAAGAAATACTTTTTGTAAGTAATTTTACAAAATGTAATAATGATAAGTTGTGTTTGATAACAAAATCAAGTACATGAGTAGTTAAAAATGCCCTTTTTGATAAGCGAATAACCTAGTTTAGGCGACAGAAAATCAAATTACAATATAGTAAGTCACATTTTCAAATTTTTCAAGAAAGTGTTTTCTTTAGAAATTTTTCGCTGAAAAAAACCACGATTCCAAGTAAGTAAGACGTTTTTGTATATCTAGGAGTCATCTAAAAGAAATTTGACAAAAATCCAGCGCATTTATCAGGAAAAAATACCAAGTAACAGTTTGAAATAAAAATGTCGCTTTAGGAAATGTGTGGCCTGTTATCAATGTACCCCAATTCTTTCAGTTTATAAAAGCTTAGCTGCAACGAAGCTGCAACATACATTTATATTGAACTACCTCTTTTTTTAATTTCCCTTACCTACATTTATTTGGCAGACTTTTTAAAATTTGATATTTAAGATGTCTCTTTCGTTTTCTTTCTTCGTTTTTATTAATTATTGATTTAAAATTTGCATATCTATAAACTTAATATTTGTTGAAGAAATTTAAATGATTGCTGTTTAATAACAAAACAGTATTCATACTTTTTAACGATAAACAACCCGACAATAATGGAAGAGACACTTTCAGTTTTTGACATTTTTTAAACTTTCTTAAGAAATACTTAAAGGATTATTTTGTAACTTTAGAGGTAATTAGTTCATGCAATATACCATACACCGCAATAAAGTTAAATGAGATTTCAGGGAACGTCAATAAATTACGAAAGAAAACAAGTATTTTTGAACACCCTGTATTCACAATTTAAGAAATAAACTTGTAGCGTATACCGATTACTTTGGTTGTTATTTGCAATAATTACATAAAATTTCATAAAACAACTTATTAAATATTTATGGAGATATCGACATTTTTATTAAAAAGCAATTTTTTTTGTCTTATGTTCTTCTGCCATAACTTTAAAAATATTCAATAACATCAAGCAAAATTTTCGGAACAATTAAAAAACAATTACAAAATAATTATTTTGAAATTTCGAAACAATTCGTTAAAAATTGTGCAAGATATGATTATTTTAAATAGTCTTTTTTTTACACTGCGAATGCGTGGATAAAATTTAAAAATTCTTTTTTATAATTTTGTTGTGAATCGTCTTCGGCTACTAATAAAAAAAATTTGATTTCAATCAATTTTCTAAGTAGTTTTTAAACTTTTTAAAAGATAGCTGAAAATAATAATGTTTTCCAAAAATTTCATTTTGTACTATAATACATGATTTATTTAAAATGACAATGGCAGTTTGGAGGATCACAGTTTGGTGTCAGGACGATTATTGTAAGGTGGTATCATTTGCTACTAAATTTTGTCTTATGATATGCAAAATGATATTTGTGGAAAACCCCATATCACTTTGAGCTTTATTTAACGAAGTACAAAAACTATTTAGAAAATTGCTTGAGACACTTTAAATTTTTAAGATATTTAAATCAGACAGTTGCGAAGTACGATTCATTACAAAATTATGAAAATTTTCATCCAAATTTGCTCAGTATAAAAGAACTACGTTAACAAGTCATATCTTGTGCAGTTTTAAACAAATTTTTTTCAAGTTTTAAGACAATAATTTTGAAATTTATTTTTAATAGCTCCAAAAATTTTATTTAATCTTATTAAATATTTTTAAAGTTATAGCAAAAAGAAGTAACACAAAAAAATTAATTCTTATAAAAGAGTCCATATCTTCCAAAATTTTAAAGTTAGGTTTATGAAATTTAATATAATTATTTCAAGTAACGGCCAAAGTAATCAGTACAAGTTAAAAGCTTATTGTCTGATGTTTTCCCATAGGGTGTGCACAAATATTTGTTTCCCTCCGTAATTTATTTTCGTTCCCTGAAACCTTTGAAAGCTTTAGACTTTATAGATAAGTATGAAAAATCGCATGAACTAATTTCCTCTAAATGTTACGAAATAATCCATTAAGTATTTCTTGTGAAATTTAAAAAAAATGTGTCTATTGTAGGGTAGTGTATTTATGACTTATTTATAACCTGCATTTAAATTGTCAATCTTCTAATTTTTAACTCAAGGCATATATTTCTAGTTGCTTTATATTAAGTAGTTCTTAATTAACAACATTCAATTAAGATTAAAGCTTAAATGTTTCAAAGTTGTGCTTCTAATAGTGACCTTGAAAGAGTACATCTCGCTTTAATCAGATTAGCACTCCATTTCCAAAATCTGCTATTTAGAATTCATAGCAGGATCACAACTGTGATTTTCCAAGAATTGTCATTTCTCATTTTAGAATGGAAATATAATAAAGGCTTGCTTTAGATGAATTTATCCATAAGATATCGTTGCATTAAAGCCACTATATTTTTGATAGATAACATCCTTCGCTTCTTGTGACAGTCAGTATTTTTACGTTTTTTTTAGTTAGATAACAGTGAATGAGTTTTTCTAGAAGAACACATCAAGGGCAAAGTCCTGATATATGTGAGCTAAATGAAACATATTTTTTTCAGGGTAGATAATATTGTATACAATACTTATCTGAAGAGCTTCAAATTATATAATCCGTACAGTGACGAAAAACAATTCTGGCTTAAATTAAGTCATTAAATAGTTGGAAAAAAATGGTTGCAAGTATAATAAATTTGATTGCATAAATCATTATTATCAAAAATTTATCTGAACATTTATAAAGATAATATTTTTCTCAAGTGCAGGATTTTGAAAATTTCATATTATATCTTTTATTGAGCATTATACTAAAAAATGCAGTTAGAATAAATATTTTGTATGAAATCTGAAAAGTCACGTAATTTTAATCATTTGTAACTTAGTTTTTGAGGCCTGGATGATTTACAACCTAACCAAACTAAATCATATTTTATAAATGTTGTTCATTACATATTAATTTATTTGTGAACTCATTATCTCCCCTTAATTTTCGAGTAAGACATAAAAATTTTTAGTGCAGTCTTTTCACACAGATATAGTGTCACTTTATAAACTAAAATAAGCAAGTTAATGACAAAAACTTCATTCTTTTTTTATTACAATACGAAATAATATACACTTTTACACTTAATATGCAAAATCTCGAGTATATTCATCCTAAACATATTTAAAACTTCCATTCTCATGTCTACTTTTTAATGAATTGAGCGTTATGCATTTTCAGGTTAATTGACCACATTTAGTTCAGGCAAACTGCAGCCTTGCCGAACTTCAAAATCATTTGTTTATTTATTTTTTCAAATCACTATTTTAAACTGAGCGAACATTTCTCAAGCATTATACTGATATGATTTCGCTTCGTAATCTTTTTTTTAAAAAGTATCTCTACGGTATTCATTTTTTTAATAAATAATTTTGCTTAAAATACCCACAAAGTATAAAATATTATAAAAATGTGGTACCTTACCATTTAGTAAATTATTTTACCCGTATAATTTCTAGAAAAAGTGATGTAAAAACTGAAACATTTATAAAAATTGTGACCATTAAAATTCAAAACAAAAAATGAACGTTGGAATTGCAACATTATAAACTTTAGAATCGAAACATTTTGAAAATTGTACTACAAAAGAGTTTTGGAAGGAAAAAAATCTTTCTGAAGTTCTAAAAAGAAATGATATGGATCTGAACGAAAGATACTTCCACAACCAATAGAAATAAAATTTCACTTAGTGATAAAAGTTAAACTTAGTGAACAAACATTGAACTCTTTTTGGATTCCAAGAATTGCAGCTCAAACTGCTGTAAATCACTGTTTCATTATGCTGTAACTGCTGTAAATCACTGCTATGTATTAAAGGAAATACACGTAAAAATAATGAAAAAACAGTGAAATCTATAGTTCTTATGGACTGCTGGTATTTCAGAAATAATACAAACATTTTTCAAATAAAAAAAGCCACCGAAATGTGATACTTTAGTTTTGCTTAAATCAAGAAAACTACGATGTTTTCCCGTAGATTCAGATATTTCCGGAAAATACAGAAAGTTTCTGGCAACTTTTGCTGCCATAAAATTTTTGGTACGTTGCAGGATTATTTTTTCGTATGTCGAAAATTTTGGTAAAGCATTGCTGCTAGAATGTTCCGCT
This sequence comes from Parasteatoda tepidariorum, assembly GCF_043381705.1. Classification (NCBI taxonomy): domain Eukaryota; kingdom Metazoa; phylum Arthropoda; class Arachnida; order Araneae; family Theridiidae; genus Parasteatoda; species Parasteatoda tepidariorum. The sequence goes on from NC_092215.1 coordinate 42,240,123, forward strand.
CGGACACAAAAATAAATAGGAGCAAGAGTTTTATTATTATAGTTCAAAAAATATTGAACATTTTGGAAAGGTTCTTGAGACTTCCCCAAAATTTGATATTAAACATTTATTTTACAATCTGGTAATCATGATCTGGGATGCAATTTTTTTTATAAAGTTATTTTTGCACCAATGATATTTATTTTTACTAAAATTTTTAAGAACATAAATGAGCCATTATAACGTTTCCATGAGTTGTATTTAGTATTATGGCAATTTCGTGAAATAATGCTTGGTAAAATCTGCCTCAAATTAGTCAGTGCATTACTTTAACATGATTAACAATCCATGGTTATTATTTTTCTCATCATTGCGTTCAAATTAAAATATATCATGCGAGAGGGAGATCGAAAATTTCTCTTATAATTTTCACCTGGAAGTTGAACTTTAATGGAGAAAACAAGGGTAATATGGGAGTTTTATCCAATTTCAAAGGCACCTAGATTTCACCCCTTTAAGATGGATGAAATGATGAGGCAAGGAGTCTTCGTTTTGACATACGTAGGGATGACGCGTAAACAATTAAATATGAGGCTGAGGTGTCTTACTGATAAATGTTTTTTCTTCCAAAACTTACTGGGTTCATATAAGCATATACCAGTACAAGGGAAGAGTAGTGAAGAGAAATGAAATATTTTTCACATATCTGCGATATCATATTACTTTGCTTTTCTTTACATTTTACATATTAATTATGAGGTTGTGACCATATTAGTTGCGTTAGCGCAATATTGTTTTTGCAGGTCGGAAAATTACATACAATTTCTTTCCTCTGAAACAGAGGCAATGCATTAATTGTTAGGGATACTAATCAATGCATTAATTGTTAGGGATACTAATTACTTGTATGTTCCAAAAGGAACAAATAACGACAATAAATCGGAGTAGTACTGCTCTACAGTGAGAAAAGAGTGTAGCACAAGTGTGTAATAAAGATGGATAATTTCATTCTATGGCTGTCTATGTTCGATTTTGTGATTTGAGGGCACCAATAATTTATGGAAAATGTTAATTTATAAGCGAAACAAAGATTTTTTTTAATTAAACTGATAACTAATATCAGGTGCAGAACCATCCTCATCAAATTTGATTTCATTAATAATCAGTTTTGAAATATTATGTAATATTCTGTTAAATTAAAATCAGCTTATTTTTGGGAGAAATTATTTGAAGACGAGAATTGCGTTTTCTGTTAGTTTTAGCAAGTTTAGTTTTCTTTTGTATTCGTTGCAATAAAAAACTATCTCGCTTAGAGAAAATAAAATACTTCTGATTTTATGCACTTTTTATCATTGTCACATATATCTTCTTTTAGAATATAGCAAAAAGTGTTATTTTTTTAAGAAATTGAATAGAAGTATTTTAATTTGATCTGTGTTTTTTAAAATACATAAAGTTCCTTTTATGATAAAAGCATGAGAGAGACAATATGTTCAATTGAATTTTGATATGATCATGCAAACAATATTATTTTGATTCACGCAAACTAATACATTACAACAAGCCAACAATGGCGTTTAAGGGCTAAAGTGACAACGGTCCTAGGCATCCACTCAAAAGATCAAGAATTTTTAATCATTAAATGAATGCTTGGTTTGAGCAAAATATTTTAAGAAGAATTAAATGTGATTTTCTAATAAATTTAATGATGAAATTTGAGGTCATTAAAATTTAAGTATTTTTTACATTTATTAAAATTTGAAAATTCTTTTTCGTGAAAACAATTTTTTCTTCAAAAGACAAATTTCTGGGAGATGGGGGAGAGTGTAGACAAATGGAATATTTCAAAACAATTCTCTATACAAATTTTGGCGGACTGCCGAAACTTTGTTATCCCTTCCATAGTTGCAGGATAGAATACTAGAATATTAAGTAAAAAATTAAAAGACAAGATTTCTATATTGTGAAAAAGTAACTAAATATTTTACTATAATTGCTTGTTCAAAATATAATACGTAGTTGATTTAATTAATATATTCAATGTTCAAAGTATGTTTTTTAATCTTCTTCCACTAGGAGATTCTTCTAAGACAACACTTTTATTATCACTCTCTGTGATAATAAAGTGGGTTAATTATTAACGCATCGCTCATTAAGGTATTTATTTACTAAATTAGAAGAAATTTGAAACATAATTCATTTAGTAAAATATGAAAAAATGAAAAGGAATTAAACATAAAATATTTAATTTATTTACAATTTTTCTACATTTTGTTAATGAAATTAGATACATTTTTGCACAGTGGAAAATTCAGTGAAGACTCAAGATTTAACTTACTTTAAAATTTTTGTTTTTAATGAAAGTATTGATTATCCGTGAAATTTTATCATTTTTAAGGCATTTTTATTAAAATATCTCTAGGTTGACATTTACTATTGATTTTCCACATTACTTTATAAAATAGAAACCAAATACGATTTAATAGATGAATAGTTTTTTATGCAAAATAAAAATAAATAGATTCAATTTCAACTCAGTCGCTTGTCTTTTAAATAGATTTTTAATTTATATGTATCTTTTTATATGTATAGTAAAATAAAGAATTTTTGTGTGTGTCTATGTTTCCGTATACCGGATGGTGGCTAAACTGTATACTCTAAAAATACGACACTCAACATGAAACTAAATTAGTACAATTGTTAATAGATTACGAAGTCCGATTTTCGATTTTTTAATTACATATTTAATTCAGAGACATTTAAAAAATGGAGTTTTTTCATTGGTTTATCAGAAACCATTGTTTTAAAGTAAACTACAGTCAATTCGCTATAACTCGAAGTACGATAACTCGAATATTACTATAACTCGATTTTTTTATGAGGTCCCGACCCTTTTATCTTCAATCGATTTTTTGGATCTTTTAAAGCAGGAAAAAAAACCTAGGAGCTGATATCTTGCCCCTTCCTTTGCAACACACACACAATGTCTTTCGCACTCTTCAAGGAGAAGCTAAAGCTGTCCCTCTTGAAGTATGTGAACAGTGGTTAAATGAAACGTTAACAAATTTACTTCAGAGATGCAGTTAAAATGATGTTTTCAATATTAATGAAATGGGGTTTTTTTTTTAAATGTCTTCCAAATAAGACTATGTTTAAGGATGAAAACTGCTCAGGGGGTAAAATGAGCAAGGAGCGATTGACTGTCGTAGTTGGAGGAAATGCGTCTGGGACAGAGAAATTGCCCTTACTTGTTATCGAAAAATACCGAAATCCCCGATGTTTCACGAATGTAAAAACGTATCCTTTGCATTACAAGTCTAACAAAAAGTTTTGGATGACATCAGTTTTATTTGAAGACTATGTAAGAAAATTGGATCTGAAATTCTTCGCTAAAAAAAGAAAAGTGATGCTCTTTATGGATAAATGCACAGCGCATGGTGATCTACCTAATTTGAAAGCAGTGAACTTGCAGTTTCTCCAGCCAAACACAATAGCAAAGTTGCAGCCGATGGACAGGGTATCATAAAGCGCTTCAAACAGTCTTATCGTAAATGGCTTGTCAGAAAAATGATCTTAAATATTGTAAGCATTTAGAAGATTTGTAATTAATAAGCATTAATTAAATAATCCGACAATATTTTGAAAGTCCAAAACCGAAACTAACGGTAAGTCGAACTTCCGATATGTCGAAGTTTTTCGTCAGTCTTATCAGATTCGAGTTATCGCGAATTCACTGTATAAACGATTCAGCTTTGTCAAATACTTTAAAGATAACATCAATGATATTTGCTAACTTATATCTCTAATCAAAATTGCGCGTCCTGCAATTAATGCTTAATTAGTTTTTTATTCGTTTTGCCAGTTAACCTGAATGATCAACGTGATCGTTGTAGCAGATGTGAACTATGTGGCGAAATTAGTATTCCTAAGGTTACCTGAAACTATGTGTTTATTTTGTTTAAAGTTATGCTTTTAAACCGTGCTACTATAATACTAAATAATTTAAAATCATCGGTAATTGAAATTTAAAAAAAAATCAGTTTTGTATTGAAAAGCAAAATTAATGGAGGAATGGATCGTCGCTGAGAATAAAAGTAAGAAAGCGCCAATATTATTATCGACGCCAATGATAATTAATTTTGGTAATAGTTACTAATTAAAATTAAATAATAAACTATGTACTAAAAGGCAAAATTAATGGAGACACGGTGCTAATTCGTTTAATAGCGCGAAAAATAATCAGCAAAATATTATTGACATTAATGACTCTTAATTAATTTTGGTACTGATTGAAATAAAATAAAAATTAAGCTATGTATTAAACAGTAAAATTAATGCAGTAAATGTACTTGTTTTGTTACGGAGAACCGTAAAAAATCACCAGATTATTAATAACACCAATGATTAATTTTGGTAGTATGCACTAGAAGCATTGATTCAATTTTAATATGTACCGAATATATATAGGTACAAAACATTTTATAAATAAATTTGGTGCCTATTACAGCTGCATCAATATCGTATGATGGGTGTGGGTATAAATAAGATCAGAAGAAATAAACAAGTGCAGATATAATAAGTGATATAAGTGATAAATAAGATATAAATAAGTGTAGGAGAAAGTAGCTTAGCTTGATTGTGGCAAATTAAAAATCACGAGCGTGGCAAATTAAAAATCATTTTAAATACCACGAGCTGAGCAGCATTATGACAGATTATACCGAACACAGTGAGTTCTTATTTTGATGGTATGAATGACTAAGAACGTTTTTTGCTTAATTTAATAATGTAAAGTCACCGAGGAAAAAACGGAAAAAAAACATTGGAATTATTTTAGCGTTATTATTTGTGTCGGCATTCGTCTTTTTTTTTATCCCGTACGAAGAACAAGTATTCAGCTAGTAAATAATATATTAATATTTACATTGTTAAAATCCTGGAAGTTACAGATTCCTGCAGTATTTAAAACCGTAGAGTATAAACAGTTAATAGAAGGAATGATTGCACAATTTTTGTATCACGTATAAACATGATTATCAGGTTCTGAATATTTATTTAAATAATTTATAAACCGTGGTGGTTAAAAATATTAGTAATCAAGTTAACCAAATCAAAAATTAAATGGTGAAGAGCTGCATTTGTTACCACTTCAGATAATCGAGGAAAATCGACGGTAAAAACGAAAGTTGGGGTGAATATTTTTATTGCGCTTTAAAATTAATTAAATTAAAAAAAAGTGTTAAGTTATAGTAAACTGAATTAGTTTTTTTTATAATTAACAATAGATTAAATAAATAATTTTATGACTTGTCCACACTAACTCCATTAACCCCATCACATGTCTACACTAGTGTGGATAAAAAGATGTAAAAGAAATTTTTTTTTAAAGAAAGTGTTTTTTAGAAAGAGTTTTCTAAAAAAAAGTATACTTCCAAATTATTAAATTCATATTGTTCATTTGTATTATTCCAAATGAAGATCTATGTTCAAATTTTTATTAAAACAATACTATATATGATTAGAATCAGGATAAATATACTTTTTTGGGCCCCCCTCTCTCCTACATACACATAAAAGTGAACTTAAAAAAAAAATAATTTTATTGATGTACAGTGAGCCGAAAAAAAGAAAAAAAAAACTAAGCACCCTGAATAACTTTTGATCTAATGATCAGATCTACGCGTTTTAGGACTCAATCTTAATGTTTCGAAAAGGTGACCTGCAACATACTAATTAATTAGTGCAGACGATATTTTAAGTTATGAAATCAGACACAAAAGCGTATTTTCTCTGAATAAACATACCTTTTTTACACGGATTCGGATTTCTGAATAGCAAGATATAGAAGCAATCTGGGAAATATGGTGCCCATACTTTGGTCATTGGAGCACGCATTTTGCCACATCTTAAGAACTTTTTAAGCGAAATAAATTTTTTTTTGCACATAATGATATAATTCATTCATCCGAAGAATTCTATACAAAAAATAAATTTTAGTAATTATTTCTTATTATTTATTAAATAATAGTCCAATGGTATCATCATTTTAAAGTATGTAGTTTCACATGTCAAAATGCAAAATTTGAACAAAAGCGGTTGAATAGTTCCGGAGAAATCGAATTTTGAGTATATGACTTTTTAAAAATTAGATTTATCAGGAACTAGTCGACCGATTTTGCTCAAATTTTGTATTTTGTCATGCAAATTTACGTATTTGTAAAGGATGTAAAAAATTACATACCTTACAATTCAAAATTTTTTGAACTATTATTAAATAAAATAATAAAAATAATAAATATTTACTAAAATTTATTTTTTGAATGGAATTATCTTTGTTTAAACAAATTTTATAATTGAGTTTCAAAATTTATTCAATTCATTTTAAAAGCTCTTGAAATATGGTGAAATACGCAAAACGTAAAATTACCATTAAGGAGTCCAAACTTTGGATAGCTCTCCTGACTAAACTATTGGGACCCCATATTTCCCATATTGCGGCTACATCTGTATGTTTGGAGGTTCGGAAATTTGAATCTGTCGAAAAAAAAGGTATGTTTATTCAGAGAAAGTACATTTTTTGTGTCTAATTTCGTAACTTTAAATATCGTCTGCACTAATTAATTAGCATATTTGAGTTCACCCCTTCGAACCATTAAGATTGGGATCGTGAACATCCGATTATTAGATCAAAAATTATACAGAATGTTTTTTGTTTGACGCGCTGTACATAAATCAGATTTTCTTTTAATTTTTATTTAATAAAATCTCTTTCCTTAGAGATTACATCCCTTTTTTCAGATAGTTTGCTCCAGCAACACATCTTTGCTCGTCATTACAAACTCTTATAATTTGTTATTTAAACGAATAACTGTTATCGAATTGTAATTTAATAGTTTGTAATTGCATTCCTGTCAAATATGTTGTTAAAAAAACAAAAGTAAGATACATCAAAATATTTATAATTAAATTCACAAAATCAGAAAAATATAATGGTGAAATATGATACATCATTTTTTCCTTCTTTTGTTAAGGCATTTCAAAACATGAAGTAAATTTATTCTACTAAAAAATATTGTAGCGAAAAATAATTCTAAAACACAAATTTATCAAATTTTAATTGCATAGTGAAAATTAAAACTAATTTATTTATTTAAATGAGTCTTTTTGCTTAAATTATATCCGTAAATAACAAAATAAAGCAATTCGCTTGAATTTAAAAAAGAAAGATTGGTTAGCATGTCACGTTTGCGAATAATCATTTAACTTTAATTAACTAGTTTTACTATCCAGCAGAATCAGAAACCAACATCCAAACAGATCCCTTCAGTTTTATTTTTGAGTGGGGAAAAAAATTGGTTTGCTTAGCGATGATCTCGTGAAGGCGATAAAGAATCATGTCTACTACACACCAAAGACCTCAGAATGCGTACAAGACGATCACTCAAAGATTAATTACAGGACCTACAACATTCGACAGGTAGGGAAGGGGAGGGGGTAGGAAATTCGACTAGGTGGGATTATGGATAAAACTCCCAAGGAATGTCAACGGTTGGACGTGATCCATATACTACTAAGTCTCGTTCGACTGCGATCAAGCAGATGGCGCTGTCGCAGTTCAGTGGTGACAAATTTCTCAGTCTTGTCCCGGAGGCATATAACCAACCCTTACAACTACTCAAACTGAAGAGAGATTTTGAGCGAGCTTATTGGATCTTATGTCAATGTTATTTATGACGTATTGGTATTTCATTCTGCTATACTTGCTATTTTTTTTAGCATGAAACGAGTTTGTTTCTAACTTGAAATATCAGTTGTTTCGCTTGAAAACTACGCTTTTCATTTATAAATGAGATTGAAGTTATTTCTTCCAACATTGTTACCCTCCAAAACAGTGTTCGAAATTTAGAAGAATCCAATAAGTATTTTTATAATCATTAAATGCATCGACGCTTTATGAAACTAATATCGCACTAACTTATTGAATGAAACTGAAAGCAGAGTTTAACTGCCTTAATCAATTTTTAAATTCACCAAGGAATAAAACAAAGAATAGTTTAAAATTGATATCTATCGAATTAAATTTTAATATTATTTATCTCTCTAGTATTAGGAAAATTTGTATAGAATTTACTATTTTACACATTGTGCCCTCCTTTGCAATAAAAGATCAACGCACCTACTTTTGACTCATTTCAAGTGTTTCCACGAGTTATTTTTATGTTTTTTATATTTTAAAATATGTATAATATAAATTATATTATATAATAATATTATAATGTAATATTATATTATAAAATATTTGTCTTGAGTTGATAAATTTTTTTTCAGGGTAATCAAAATTCCTTGCTATTTATTATGTTTTTTATAATATAAATTCTCACGCAATGAATCTAAACTGTGTATTTTTCTTTGGGAATTTTTTTCTTTCAGTTAGCACGTATGGTATATTTAATTTAGGAACTTTAAAGGCATAATGTTGCTCCAATTTAAAATTGTTATTCATTATTGAACTTTTTGCTTTATAGTTAAATCTTTCAGTTATAATGAAATTGTTATAAGCAATTAAATTCTATTAATATAGTTATAACACGTTTCCATACTTTATGCAAAAGTTGAGTTTCTAAGAAAATAACTTTTATCGTTTAAATCTAAACTGCTTATTTTTCATTCGTTTCGTTCAGGTAAATTTAAATAATGAAAGCTGTTTAAGAACCTCGAAAATCTCATGATGCCCTTAAATTCGAACAATTAGTGCATGTTTGAAATCAATTCTTATATTTATTATAAAGTTTGCAAAAAATATAATAAAATTTATTTTTAATAATTATTATTGCACTAATTTTATGTTTTACCAGAATTGTAAACTTGTATTTATCTGGAATATGCTTGAAATATTTAAAAAAATTATTATTGTTAGTTTAAAAAAATGCTGTAAATGCATGTACTGTAGAAGGCAAATATATTAAATTAACAAAGAAGAACACAAAAATAAAATTTAAAATGAACTGGATTTCAATGAGTATGTTACTTAAAAAATTTTGAACACGCTTTAAATTTTGAGTTAAAAAACGCTTGACTTAAAACTATTTGTTAAGAATTTCAGAATTGATTCATAATTGATTTACATTTTGTGTAAGTAAGAAACGATAAAAATTTATTAGAGAGAGAAATGCGTCTTAGGTAACAAAACTCAAAATACCTCTTCAGTTTGAGAACAATATGCATCCCGGAGTTATGTTGCTGGAATTTCTCGAGTTTGAATTCTACATGTTATTCCTGTCGAGATTGAATTCTACGTGGTATTCCTGTCGAAATTAAATTCTGCGTGGTTTTCCTGTCGAAATTGAAGGAGGTAAAAAGCAGCCAGCCCTTCCCGTGTCGAGCGTTTCAATGATAGATGACAATCCTTCTCAGTAAACCATATTGAAAAGAATGATCAATGTGGTTGGTTGTAAGCACCTTGATCATCCTCCAAACAATCCTGATCTTGCGATGCTTCTTCCGAATGCAGAGCCCTGATATTTTCTAGAAGGGCTTTTCAAAGCTTATAAATTGATGTGACAAATGACTCAACGTACTTCGTAATTAGGTGTAAAAATAAAGTTATCTTTAATATATTATTTTGTCTCGCATCCACATCTTTCTCCACAGTCGCCAGGGGAAACCAATTTTCGGACTCCCCATCATCGAAATATTAAAATGCCCAAGTATCTTCTCTAGGATTATAAGTACATTTTTATTATTTATTTAACTTTTAAGACTTGCTGGTACAAAAGTAATTCTTAACCAGGAAACAGACCATCATGCATCCTTGTTCAGGATTTTTTTTTAAAAATATGAGTGTCTAAGATTTAGTGGTTCTTCAAAGGCTTTGAACTATTACAATAATTTTGTTTGCTCATATATTTTGTGTACATACAAAAAGTTCTAGCATAAAATTTTTGCAGAAACTTTTCGCCACCAAAAAAGACTCTAGTAACAATTGAAAACAGCTGTACAGTTTCAAGAAACAGATTTCTTTTTTAGAAACACTAATGCTGCATCATTTGATGTTTTAGAACTAGTTATCTGTATAATTACTTATGAGTAAAACAGACTTTTTCCCCCAAGAACATAATCTTTATAACTATTCGAATCATTAACAAAAAGCACTTATCAGTAGTTTAATTAAATAATCACTTACATACTTTAAAGATATACATGGATAAGTATTTGAAACATGAATAACTTCATGAAAGTTATTACACAAAATAAAAAATTAAATCAACATATTATTTAATGCAAAAGCATACATAGTCTTAAGTTGTGATTTAAAAAATGCATTCTTTTTCTTTTGTCAAAAGGTTATTAGAAATAAAAAAAATAAAAAGGGACGTTTAAATTGCCTCAAATGAATTTAAGACAATAGTAAAAATATTGTTGCTCGAGAAAATTTAAAATCGTGCAACATACATAAATGTAACTCTTTCCAACATAGTTAAATTAGAAACTGAAAAAAACAATTTTATGTATTTCAAGTTACAAAATACACACATTTCATAATATTTCAAGTATTATATGCTTATAATTATAAAAAGCGCAAACAATAATGGGCCGAAACAATTTTACCAGTTTCGATCGAATCTGCTGCAGTAATATATGCAAGCATTTTGTAATAAGTTACTCATATCTATGAGCTATAATTGTCTTGGTGTCTTCACTTAAATGCTTAGACTCAGCCTTTGGAAAAGATATGCACATAAATTTTCCCCTCAATTGGAGATTCAGATACAAAGGTTCACTTTTTTTGAAATTCCATGGGCCATCATCAAAAAGCATCTAAAATAGAGATATAAAAAATTACATTTCATAATTACGAGTAAATAATTTATTTCTTATACAATAATATTAAATTTATTTTTTTAAAATATCACTATATTACTGATGATGAAAAGATCATCCCGAAATGGAGAGCAATATTTCAGAATCAATTTAGCATGCTTATTTATTTTTAGCTAATTGAAAAAATTCGATTAGAAATTTCTCAAATGATGTACCAATTTACTTAAGTTTTGGACTTACAGAAAGTTTGTAAGCATAAAAATATTTTCATATTATTAAACAAAGCAAGAAATTATTTAAACAAATTAAAAATATACCACAATTTAAATAAAATAACAAATTCCTAATTGATCAAAACTAATGAACTTTTTAAATTGAATGATTATTTTATTGAAATATTCATAAACATAATATTAAAAATTGCATACAGCATAAAATGGAATAATATTTGTCATGCATAGTTCATAAGCAGGGTTCGCTTATTTAATCCAGCTCTATTAAAAAAAAAGATTAAACCTGTAACCATTATCCAAGAAGCGGTCATTTCTTTTAATAATGAATATTATTTACATTTATTATTAGCCTCAAAATCGAAGTTTCATTAAAGATTGAAAATTAAAGGTGAAACAGACTACGGTTGAAGTGGCTTACAGCAACTTAGTTTCCTCCGCTTCATTAGTATGCAACACACAATCTTCCACTTAGAAACGCTCATTTATCACACAGCGTTGTCTTTGATGCTGGTTTATTTATGTTTTTTAATAAATCTGACAACGTGATTTACTTCTGGCAAAAATAATTTTTTTCTCTCATGTCTTAAAAAACTTCTTTAATTTTACGTTTCCTTCAGGATCATTTTTAATGTTTTATTTATTTGCCCGTAATTTCAATTAAATCATATATTTCTTTTTTAAATTTTTGAACTTGAAGTACATTTGTCAGAGTCTTTTTACAGTTTCATTCATTATACTCTTAGGCCAAAGTTTAAAATTTAGAAACGCAATTTATTGCTGGAACTGTTACACTAAAAGGTTTTAAATAAATAATAATGATTGGATTATATCAACTTGCGCTTTTAAACAGACGAGGGTGATCAATATTTTTCAGAAATTATCAATGAATTAAATCGAGAAATTAAGATGAATAATAGAGAAAATGAGGTATCAAAGAAATTTGCGAAATTATTTTAAAATTCAGAAAGTTTAAAAAATTTAAAGTTTACTGTAAACCTTTAAGTGATCCCAAAGCCAGAATTTTTGTCTCATGAAAATGACAAAAGTCTTATAAATCATTACATTTTAAATTTCAAACAAGCTTTACACACAGGCTCTATAACCTCAGACGGGTCAGTGAATTCAGGTCAGCACATTACTACAGTCTAGAGATGGCAAATATTTTCTGGAACAGGTATTTCGTACCTGTTATTGAATCATATCTGTAATAGAAATAACATGTTACATGTAAATGCTTGTTTCAAAATACTAGGCAAAAATAATTCAATTATCTTGTCAAAAATGTATTTTTCAACTTTATTTTAACATATGGAAACTGTCTTTGACCTATCTTTGTACTGTTTAAAATAAGAAAAAAGAAAAAGCGCTAGTTTTATTTGTGTGATTGCTACAGGACCTTATGTGATTAGTTGTAGGGCCCCTCGCCAGACATTGAGAGGGGCCCTGCAAGTTTTCGATTTCGGCAAAGCCCCTAGGGAAATAAATTACTCAGAAACTAGTTAGATTTTTGTTTAAATAATTCTAATAGATAATGTGGTTTTTTTTCGGATTTAATTTCTGAAATTGGACAAAATAAAATTTTTATTCCATTATTGTAATTTTTTTGTGCTGTTTGAAATCTAATAATTTCATGAGTTACTTTGCTAAAATCAAAAGAATTGATCTAAAAATGCGTTTATGAAGCTTATTTTCTCTAGTTCAATGGCTTGTATTTCTCGCCGTACTTTTTTTTGCATGGGACCACTAGAACTGACTTCAAGAACCACTCCAAGACAATCATGTATATGTTTGATAAAGAAATAAAAAAAATTCCACGAAAATAATTTTGACAAAAACCACCTATGAAACGCGGGGCACTGTACGAATTCCCTTCTCATGTCTAGAAAACTTTGAATTCACCTTCATTTGGAAGGGGGGAAATTAGTCAAAAAATTCGGCTTATTAAAATAGCTCTTAATACGGGAAAATTCGATCATTGGAACAAAACTTTCTCAAAGTAAGATCCATTTTTCTTCTATGTAAGTATAAATATGATATTTTAAAATTTAAAATCAATTTACAGAGTTTAAAAAAAAATATTTATTTGTATCAGCAAGACATTGATCGTGGTTTTATAGTCTCAAAGATAAAAGAGCCGTCGTTAGAATGCGTAAAATATAATTCCAATAAAAAAAAATGTTGCTCCATAAACTTTAATAAATAACTAATTCCAATTATAAATTAATAATAGTTCTTAAATTTTGCTTCGTTGAAATTATTGCGTTCGAATTAAGGCATTAAATGGTTTTTTAAAATTTAACTCATAAGAAAATGATATTTTTGCAATTATATTGTTAAAATACATATAAGGCATTTTAAATTTCTTAATATGTATATAAAAAAAACAACCCTTTCAAAAAAAAGAGGAAATAACATTATTAATGGCACATACTATTCCCCCCCTCCCTTTAAGGCTCTACTTCTGTCTCTTAATCTGTTTCTAAAACAACCACCTAATATTTTAAACATGTTGTATCGTAACAGCCTGTTATTTTATCACAAGGCAGGATTTCGGTATAGATTGGATTTTGTCACAAATTGGTCTTTTGGAGGAGACAGTATTTTAGAACAGCTGTTATTTTGCTACATGCTAATATTTTGGAACAGGTGGGATTTTGTCGCAGACTAGTACTTTGGAACAGCCTGTTATTTTGTCACAGGTTAGTATTTCGGAACAGATGGTATTTTGTCACAGGCTAGTATTTTGAAACAAGTTAATATTTCGGAGCAAACTTTTAGTTAGGAACAGACTAGCTAGTATTTTATCACAGTCTACTATTTTGTAGCATATTCGCCAAGCACCGTGACCTGCTGGTGGGAAAAAGCCCTCCCCCTGCCCTGTTAATGTTCGGTCATATGGTGGCAGCTTGTTTATAATTGCATTTTCAGTATTTTCTGTGATGAAAAAGTAAAAACATTTAATTATTTTTCCTCATTTTGATATTGATACATATTTCCTACATAGAAAATAGTTGTGGGGGGTGGAGTTACAGACCATGTCAACCTTCATCTATGAAAAGGTACCCCAACATAGAATCGAGTTAACATGTCTTATATACTAGTGAATTGTAGTTGTAATTTTGTAGTGGTAGATACGCTACAGTACTCCCCCACTAGAATTTTACCTGTGATAGAATTCGATGAACGAATACCACTAGTTGATTCATTGCTGTTTTGTGAGAAGCTGGGAGAGCTGTACTATGATCACCGTATTTTTTTTTTGAATGCTGAATGTGAGAGATGTATTAACTTCACGGTCGTAGTCGCTCCTCTGTTGCCGTTAGCAGTCGAGTAATCACAAGTATGCAAGCCGACGTTGTGCGTGATCGAGACGAGACTGAGTAGCAACAGTGCGAGGAGGTGGATAATGTCGCAGTCACAAGTAGCAAGTCAACTGTTCAATGTGGTTATCCATCTAAGTAGGCGTTACTGTCTAGGTAGGCGTTACTGCCTAGGTAGGCGTGTTCACATCACGTCCGAAGGTCACCAATGTGGGGAGAGGAGTATTAGACCATGTCAACCGTCATCTATGAAAAGGTACCCCGGCATAGATTCGAGTTAACATGTCTTATATACTAGTGAATTGTAGTTGTAATTTTGTAGTGGTAGATACGCTACATAGTCTTATTGTCTTATTGCATTTGTCTTGTTGTCTCCTTTCTTCTCTTCTCAGCCTTGCACTCTCTCTTTCGCAAATTTTTAAAGGCAATAATAATTTCCAGAGGCTTTTTTAAAGGCGATAAAGATTTTAACTTTGTATATCCTTAAAAAGGGGTTGTTAAAACTATATTTAGAAGTCAAATTCAAGGGCTGAATTCGCAAACACTATATTTTTTCTCCCTAACTTTATCCCTTTTCACTCTGAGTATTTTAATATACAGACCTCCTGTAGACACTAAATCATTTAAACTACTAAGTACAATATTTTTATATAATTTTTAAAATTCATGAAAAATTTTGGCTATTGATTTTTAAGATATAAAACCTGCAAGTTTTACAGTTGTGACTTTCGATATCTACGCTGAAAACGAAGAATGAAGGGTAGTACTATAGTACAGAGAGGATGAAGGGTAGTACAATAGTATGTAAAGATTATTTTGTTCTTATTTATCTATCAAAAGACATTTTGTGAAAGATAAAATTACTGTTGTTTATTTTATCTATTGAATTAGAAACGTAGATTAAACTAATGACAGGAAAATTGTGTTATTTTAAACAAAGTTTAGAGTTTGCCTTTCCCTAAAGCCGTTTATTCTCGCTCCCTTCAATAGTGGGCGAAGGAGAAACAATCCCTGGCATCCAGTATACATGTATAATTGGAGATCAAGGAAATTAAAACTAATTATTACCCATTGACAAAATGGTCTTGGTTTGGATTTGATGGCATGCACACACTTTTCAACTGTGTTCAAGAGTTATAATAAACATTGCGCATGCGTCGTAATTGCATGCGTTGCTATGGCGACCGCTGCTGTTTTGATTTTCACTAGCAGGCATTTTTAATGTATTTACATAATGATAATTTAAAGTATTTTTATATTCTTTTTATTATTATCGTATAATTACTGGCTTGACGGTAATTTCAATATAAATTTGAATGCTGAAGAAGCAGAAGTGTTTTGTGACGTCTTGAAACTGGGCAGGATTTGAAAACCAATCTGACGACAGACATCAATTGAGACAGTTTTTGCAACCCATGATTTGAAATGTTGTGGCGTTTAACGGAGTCAATCTAGAAAGAAAAAGCATTTGACCAATGGATAACCAGAGGTTGTAATAAGGCGATCACAGCTTTTTTATATTGTATTTTCTATTTTTATTATTTTTATTACGAAATTACTTAGAAAAAGATGGTTGACTTAAGCAAAATTGTTTATGAGAAATAAAATGCGATTTAATAATGAAGCAACAAGTTTAGTTATTAAGTTTTAGGTCATTAAATTTTAATAATTTTTACATTTAATGGAAAATTCAGAATATTTTTTTGGAAATGGTAAATTGCTTAAATTAGAGTAACTTGGGCTTGCATTTACATAAAAATGAATCAAAAGCTGATTATAAAAAATAAAAAAAACTGAATTAGAATTTTTTAAATGCTGTAAATTTTTAATAGGCTCTTTTTTGCCCCCCTCCCCTACAAAGTTCACTGCATTAATTAAAATCGCCTTTCGGGAGACATTTTACCGAGGAGTTTACTTCGAGAATCTATGCATCTCTTTACGCCATTGGTCCTCTAACTTTTAGGTCACCTCTCTAGCTTTCACTGCTATCCGTGCAGTTTTCTTTTTCGACTCTTGAGGTCGAGATCGACTCTTTACACAAAGGCGTGTCCTTTATTTCACTTGTAGTTATCTGTTGTAATTCAATCAATGTTCTATGTGAAGAACTATTTTGTCATTTCTTTGAATTTCATCCACTCGCATGCAAATAGTAGTCTCTCTGTCATTGTCTATTATTTTGTTATTTAAAAGATTTATTTATTTTGAATTTTTGAAGAAAATAAATCATATATATTCTCAAAGAATAATTTTCTGCAGGAAAGGAAAAAAAAAAACTATTACAGTTATATATTACTTAGCATGGTAGTTCTGCCAGTTACTTCGAGTGCATTTTTTCAAACGCTGGATACGTAGTAAATGACTGACGAACTTGCCTTTACAGTAAACATATAAAAAGAATTTTATTTGTAAATACAAATTTGCACTTTATATAATTGCAAGCAAATTATTCAAAATTTCTGTCCAGCTTCATAATATAGTATATATTACTTGAATTCTAGAACATTATTTTGCTTACAAAGAATTTATCGTATTTTCTATAATTTTATGTATAAATTATTTGTTACATATACTCAATGTAATTTGTACTTTTAATTTATTTTTCTTTTAAAATAATTAAAAGCATACTAAATTATGAAATTAAATAGATTTTTGATTACCTCTTCTTTTTTTAAATTTTTAAGCAAACTAGTCTTATTTTATTTCATTTTATTACCGCCGTTGAACAGCCGACCCAATTTTGAGTTTACGACTACTAGTGCTCAACCCCGTAGCCTTGTAATTTTGAACCCAATCCAGAAGACAAGAAACTGCTGGATTAATACCCAAAGAGTTATTGATTTGTCATGGGAACTTGGAGGACTTTTTGACTCCGACAGATTTAACGTGCGCCAGTCACCATTTAATACACGGGGATTCTTCGGCCGGCTGGATTCGAACTCGCGTTCTCACAAACATGAGTTCAACGTCCAACCAACCAGGCTATCCCGGCCCTAACGTTCTAACCTAGTAATTTTAAACCCAATCCAGAAGATAAGGGAACACCTGGATCAAGTATTGCCAGAAAATTTTGCCTTCTTGGATTAATTTTTGATTGCACTAACCCGCATTTGCGTTATAAAGAAAGGAAAAACACGAAAACTTCTCATGGTTAGCCTGACAGCAAAGAGACTTTTACACATGATCCGTATAGCTCTGAGGATATTTTACGTCAACACAGCTGTCGGTGTGAGCCGGGTGTGGAATCCATATCGACCAGCCATCCGTGCATGGGATTCGAACCCAGGTTCACCTCATTAAATGGCGAACGCTTTATCAATTGAGCCACCACGGCTTAACTTGTCTTATTTGAAAGCACGTAGGAAATTTTTTTTTTCAGCAATTGGACGAATTCATTCAGAATTTATTTCATGCACTGCAGCATTGAATATTTTATTTAAAATTGTTTAAATTTCATTTACCTAAAGATTGTTTGTAAAGATTAATTTATGTTTTGTTTCTTTTTGTAAAATGAGAAAAAGCTGGTTATATACAAAATGTAATGTGTAACTTCTAAATTGTTTTGATTTAAAAATAATGACACGCAATGTTGTACTTTAAATTCAAAGATTAAATTTCTTTAATTTCTAATTTGTCTAAATAATTATGTTTAAGTTCCATTTTTTTCTTTTTGTAAAATGAAAAAATTCTGGTTATATTGTCAAACAGAATGTAATAGGAACACTTAAATTCCTTTTTTTAAAAACAATACATTGCAATAATGAAAAACTTTTTGAATTCTCTATGCTTTCTAAATTATTTAATACCTGTTTAAAAAATGCAAATTTTGTAGAATAATTTTTTCTATGCCTGTCATTTCTCCTTAAAATGTATTCATTCTATAATGGAAATTATTCTTTCTATTATTTTTCATTACATTTTATTGCACTAACGAAAATGTTTTTGAAATGTTTTCGACAATAATAAATTATTTCTGAATTGTATCTTTTGAACTGCCTGCTCTCCTAACATATAATCATGAAATATATTATTATTATTATTATCTTCTATTAACTTTCGTTTTCATTTTGTTTCCATTTTTAATTCATTTTTCTAATTTCGTGTGTTTGTATCGGCAAGATTGACGCCAAGTCGGCAAAAATGGCTTCAAACTGAGCAATCAGTAAAATATGTGTAAAGTGTTATTTCCTGTCTAAAATTATTTTAGAATTCTGCGATTTTCATGAAATTTTTCTTATTAATCTGTTTATTTAGGACTGAAAAATTTTGCCTCATTAAAAAAAATATTCACAAAATTACACATATATTTACAAATTCGTAACAATTTATCTTATTTCTCGCTGCAACGAGATTTTGAAATTGAAAAATGGAAAATAACGCGTTTTGGACTATTCGTAAAATTTATTAGCACATTAATTGTTTTGATAATTTTAGACCTCTCCAGCATTTTTTATATTATTTTGCATTGGGGCACATTTTTGAAGCGATTTTTTTAGTGCCGGTCTAGTTTTGATTTTTTTATGCTATTGTACCAAACTAAAATTGCGAACAAGACCTTCAACAAGTCATCTTGAAGTATTTTTAAAAAAATGATGTTTTTAATTTTTGGTGCAACTAAGAATAATATGCGTTAAATTTATGATTATTATTATTATTTTTATTTCTTCTAAATAAGCATGCCTATTTTTGTTATTAATGTTTAAAATTGCTAAAATATATGAAATTAAAATTTCCCATTTTTCCAAAATATTATTTTTTAAATTATTATATTTAAAATATTACTTTCCAAGCAAAAATATAAAGTAAAAGATAAAAAAAAGGCTTTACAAACTTTCTCAAGACAGATTAAATCAAAATAACTAAAATATATAGAAAAATATAATTTCATAAAGTTATCTTTTTATAGTCTATGCATTGTTATTTCGTCTTAAAAATAGAAAAAAGTAATTTCAATGCAATATAATGTAATTTTGACCATGAAGTAAAAGTTGAATTAGTTTTTTTAAAAAACATATCATCTAGTTACATCAGTTTTTTTCTGAAAATTAAACAATTGGAAACATAAGCTAGCTTGAATTAAAATATTTACCTACTTTTTTCCAATTTTTATCCAATGTCAGCCATAACAATTGTGATAATGTATTGAAAATAAATATATTAAAAATAATTCGCAACTTTTGATTATTTTTAACAGAAGAATAGTTTTTTTAATCTGCATTTCATTCCAATTAACCCAAATTTTAAACCAATTATCTTCAAATAAATATTACAAGATATGAATTTATTAACTTATTATAATAATAAATACAAAAATTGAAAAAACGAGTGAATTAACTGTGAATGAGAGAATTGGTTCAAAATATTAGTTCTAGCCATAGAAATCAGACTCTAAAGGTCACAATATCAGTTTTTCTTTTCGGATTTAGAAAGCGACAATTGTTTTAAGAGAACAATATGATCGATAAATATGATAGTCCACGATAAATATGATAGTCCACGATATGATAGTCCACGAAATTTTCTCCAGATACTTTTAGAAAATGTAAGTGACTATGTGAATAAATTGAACGCTCAGTTACGGATATTAAATTATTCTCAGTACATTTTGTAGTCCTTCAACTACTCAATGCTATTAAATTTGAATTGAGAACAATTGGTTGAGAATTCTGAGTGAATCAATTTGAAACCCAAAAATACATTTCTCATAATTAACATTTAATGAATTTTAGAAGTTGTTTAGAAAAAACTATTTTGAAGATTTAATAAATTAATATCCTATCACAACGAGATCTTAAAATTTAGATGAAAACAATAATGCTTCATGAATCTTATAGTCGTGAAAGTGTCATAAATCGGTTTATTTGGAGATAGAAAAAACATGTTTTGCATATTTTTAAAAGTAATTAAAACACGAAATTCTTCTTAGATATTTGAATATTTTCCACGCAGTTCTTTTATTTTTCAAATTATTTTTAATTGATATTTTTTGACCAGAAACAAAAATTATCCTGCCTGTTACCATAATTCAGGTTACTTTCTAGATATTATAGACAAATATTACCTCAATGAAACTTTAATATTATAAATACTATGTACATTTAAATTTTTAAAAGAAACCCTTATAAATAATGACGGGTCATAACAAAGTGTGTTATGTCTGTTAGTAGGTAAGATATTAGAATATATTTTCGAAAGTAAATGTGTTAAAATGTCACGTCTGTTTCACTAACTGTTAGTAGATAAGGTACATCAAACAGATATGACATTTAAAGAAATTCGAGGAAACTAAATATTTCTAAAGGAATGTATTAAAATTTTATTTGATTTCTATTAAAATCCTAATGAGCTAAATTATCCAGTTGAAAAAATAACAACTAATTATGGTAACAAATACACGGTGAAGGAATTCTGGTAAAATTACCGAACTGTACGGTAATAACATTTCTAGTAAAAAAAAATAATTTTGGTTAACAAAACCAAAATATACGGTTTTTAAATTAATCATTTGGTAATTTTTCAGTACAAATGATAACGGTTTACCCGTAAGTCTGTTTTTCTAAATTATAGTTTTTATTACCTCACATTTAGAAAAAAAAATACAAAGCAGAAAAGTAAATTTAACCAAATAAATGGATTTCATGCCATGCTCTAAAGTATCATGATAAAATTACCTAATTTTATCGCATTAACTAAATTCTATCATAGATTATAAAACCATATTTTGTGACTTATTTCACCAAAATGATTAACAAAGCGCTTCCGTAAAAATTACAGAGCCCTTTGGTGTTTCCATAGAGCCAAGAACACGGAAACCATATTCTGGTAGTTTTGACTATACTTTTTTTTCTCAGTGTATGGCATACTAAAAAAGTACTAATGATTACTAGTACTAATGATTTTGCTTCACCAATAAAGCATAGAACATTTAAAAGAAACTGCTTATATTTTTTTTGTCAATGTTCACTGTTTTCATACTGCACAATTCATTCCTGAATTTTACAATATGACATAGGAGTATGGTAATAAACATGACATAGCTTTCCATTGATTTAGTTATGCAGACACTGATTTTTTTCTTTCTTTTTTGGGATTAAATATTCCAATTATTGTTGTAATTTTGTTTTCATTTATATATTTTCCTTTTAATTTTAATGAAGGAATTATAGTCAAAAGAAGAAATTGTAAAACCTATTTTCTATCATTTGATGTGTTCATTTTCTTATTTAAATATTTTGAAAGATAATAAGGATTACATCCATGATATAATTTCTCAACTTTCTTAGTGGATTTGGTTTGAAACCACTGAGTAGCGAAAGAATAAAATCGTCTAGTTTTATCCCAAATGGTAAATCTCGAAATTTTTGACTGATGACAGTAAAATAAATTCTGATTTTACTCACAACTAAACTAACTTGCCGTAAAAATTTTGATTTTTTTTACATCTTGTTAGTTTTATTCAACTTTCTTTTTATTCAATTTCAGGTGAATAAGAAAATAAGGAATAACCGAATCAAATGAATCAACTTTTCCTGCTATGCAGTGTGATATTGCTGGCTCAACTCATTATTAGTGTTGGCAGCCGTACACCATACTATCAAGGATGTCCTATGGCATATCAAAGGTTTAGTTACCATCATACGGCTTGCAGACCTCCTAATCCAAGATGTACAATTTATTCTCGTGGTATCAGCAAGTATGAAAAAGACTATATACTTTGGAAACATAATTATTTAAGAAGTTTTGTTGCTCAGGGATATGAGCGTACAAATAACCAACCAACTGCGGCAAACATGATGCAAATGGTATGTACGAGATGATTTTTTTAAAAGTAATTATTGATAGACATTTGGTTTTTAATCTTAAATATACTCTCATTTAAAGTACTTTTAAGTTCATAAATTATTAAAATCTTCATTATGAAATTTATTTAAAAGCCTTGTTTGAATAGTTGGTCAATTCCTTTTACTGAAAAATGAAGTTCTTCTGTTTCTGATATTATTAAAGTATGTTGACCAGAATAATTTCATTTGAGTTTCAGTTTTTGAATTGAATATAAATTTTGAAAAACAAAACAAACGCATTCTTCATACAGAGATTGACATACATTTCGAAATATGTGAGCAAAATTAATTATATTCCTCAACATGCTCCCACCATAAAAAAAAAGAAATAAAAATATTAAATACATTGAGTTAAAGAAAATATTCTATTTTCTTGTGCTGCGATTGATAACAAAATAAGTTTGAGTGTCATATTTCTTTATAATAAGGCTCCTATACTATTAGAGCTGACCTATTAAGCAATATTGGAGCAAACAAGTTCGCAAGTTAACGTTATGTTAGTATTGTGTTTATGTTAGTTCTTTGCTCCAAAAATAGATGATAAGTCGACCTGTCTAATTCAGGGGCTCTACTTTATAAGAATTACTTCTCTATGAGGTAAAAATAAAAAAAGAAGAGATGGTATATAAGAAGCAACTATTTTTTTATTTTAATTTTATAACCGTTGTTGAACAGCCGACCCAATTTTGGGTTTACTACTACTAAACCTTGTTCAACTCCATAGCCTTGTAATTTTGAACCCAATCCAGAAGACAAGAGAACTCCTGGATCAAGTATTGGGAAAAATTCGCTTTCGTGGAGAACTTTTTGTTGGAACTAACCAGCATTTGCTTCACATGGAGAGGAAGATCACAAGAAACTCCCACGGTTAACCTGACGGCAAGGGAACTCTAATCCATGAGATGTCTACCACTGAGGATATTTCACGTTAGCACTGTAGTCGGTGCGAGTCAGATGTGGATTCGTATCAACAAGCCATTCCTGGGATTCGAACACGGTTCGCCTGAGTATAAGACGAACGCTCTATCATGCGATTAACACACTCAAAATATTGTTTCAGAGTGTTCAAATTTTTATCGACACAAATATTAATTTTTATCGATTTGTGTGTCTCAAGACACACAAATATTAATTTTTATCGATAAATACAGCTACAGGCCCCTTAACTACCATTTAGTTGCTCATCCTAATTATTAATTTAATCCATTACAATATAGATACTATACTTAACTATGAAAGGCAACTTGATCTTAAGCTCGCTTGTGTACTAGCCGAGGATAATAGCATAATTTTATATTTAATTCTTTGGTAATCAAGTGAACAAATGTCGATTATTATACTTTTTAATGATCTGATAATGATCTTTTTAATGAGGATTGCAGAATCCTAATGGTGAAAATTGTGCCGCATTCATTTGTCCGATGAGAAACATATTAAAATAAACTTTAAAATCAAATTTTGGAATTTCGTTTTAAATTAGACATATACTTAAAGATTGAATGACATTCTTAAGTGATTTTATTAAGCGAATGTTTGAACAATAATAAAAAACATTGAATCTTGACCAATATTGAATATGAATAATATTAGATATTAAACAATATTGAAATATGAAGAATGATGTATTAGTTATATATTAGTTAAACATTGTTTTATATTTTCAATTGTTATAATTATTATTTCCTACAATTATTGTTTCCTATCTTCTTTCAATTCGACTGATTTGTGGTAAAGTAGTGATTAAAAGTGATGACTAAAAGTGATTTGTGGTATAGTAGCGATTAAAAGTGATGACTAAAAGTGATTTGCGGTAAAGTAGTGATTAAAAATGATGACTAAAAGTGAGTTGTGGTATAGTAGTGATTAAAAATGATGACTAAAAGTGATTTGTGGTAAAGTAGTGATTAAAAACAGTTTTCAAGGTGGGAAAAAAAGAAGCACTGTTTTATTTTGTTTGTTTTGATAATCGAATTATTAGACATAAGGTTTTATGCTAAAATTGCTACAAATCTCTAGATAGGTTGAAATTTCAAGCTCTGAAACATTTAAAAATGTAGTGGCACATGCATTGAAAATATGATTTAAGAAAGAGAACATTTGAAGTTGTAAAAAATATATTTCAAGAAAACTATTGTAAATAATTATTTAACTTTTTTATTAGTCAATTTAATATAAGCAAACGTTTTGAAATCTCAGAAGCAAATACAGCAATCGATACTGTAAGAAATTCCAAATCAAATTACTGTAAAAAGTATAGGCACCCTGAGTACAGCATCTAAAAATTCTATTTTACCATAAAACCCATTCTTACAGTAAAATTTCATACCGTAATTTTACAGTAATATTCATTTAATTGATTCAGTGATTTTACACTGACTATTATAAAAACATTTACTGTACATCAGATTTTTTTTGTTCCGCAAAACTTTGCAATGTTAAAAAATTTTACGGTAAAAAGTACTTACATCCTGAGTGCTTAATTTGATCCAGGATTTTTTACTGTGTATACAAAATATTTCTATTTGCCACAATAAATTTTAAATAAATGAGTTTCATACAGTCAGTTGCTAGTTTTTCTTGGAAAATAATATTCTTTTTAAAATTAAGCATGTATAATGTGTTTATCAAAGCATTTATAATTATAACTTAAAAACCTTTTCTATGATTAAAGAAAGTTAAATACTTAGTTATTTGAATTATTTTATTAGTTTTTATTTAATAGCTTTTCTAAAACTCACAACAAACCTCTTTAGTGACTGAACTATGGGAACGATTTTTTTCCAGACATGGTCAACGCCCATACAATTGGGTGTAGAAAACTGGTATGTTCTTTTTGAGAAAGTATGTAATTACGGAAGCTCATTTTTTTGTGTGTTTCCGCCTCAATTAGTATTCATAACAATGAATAATAATTATTTAAGTGACACAGCGCTGCTTCTGTACGAAATAGGAATCCTATTTTAAAGAAAAATAAACTTAAAATTTAGGAACCAACAGAGGACGTTTTTCTGAGATTTCTTAAAATTAGTCTAAAAGATGGTTGAATATATCTTCAGTATAATCAGTATATTCAATATATTCAGCATAATCTTTCAATATAATCCCCTTGAAATAATGCATCATCGTAAGTTTCACATAATTTCTTT
This sequence comes from Parasteatoda tepidariorum, assembly GCF_043381705.1. NCBI lineage: Eukaryota > Metazoa > Arthropoda > Arachnida > Araneae > Theridiidae > Parasteatoda > Parasteatoda tepidariorum. The sequence goes on from NC_092215.1 coordinate 42,265,460, forward strand.
TAATGAAAATTAATAATCTGCGCGGAGAAAAAGAAATCTGGCAAAAATACCGTACTGTATGGTATTGACATTTTCGGTAAAAAAAACAAAACATAATTCGGGTAAATAAAACCAAAATATACAGTATTTAAACAACCATTTATATGGTAATTTTTCCATTCAAATGGTAACTGTTTATTGTTCCCAAAAAATTGTAGATCTTATTACCTCACATTCAGGAAAACATATGAAAGTGAAAAGTAAATTTAACCGAATAAATGTTTTTTATACAATGCTTTAAGGCCTCATGATATAATAACCAAATTCTATCACAATCATTAAATTTTATCAGATAATATAATACCATATATTACTCTTAATTTTACCAAAATCATTAATAAAGCACTAAGTACAAATTACCTCGCTTTTTGGTGTTCCTATAGACCAGAAACACGGTAAATTTTACCATATTCTGATACTTCAGAGCATACTTTCTTTCTCAGTATGGTACTGCATAACGTAATAAATGATATTTTGTTATTCCTAAATAAACACATCTTTTTTTATGGATTCGGATTATTAATGAGTCGAAAATTTGGACAATAAAGCTGAAATATAAGTAGAGCAAGCCTGCTGTTATATTTACCCTTCTCTATTCGTCCCAAATATCAGAGTCTCAACAGTCTCCCTCTTATTCGGTGATTGGCGTCGTATGACAGTTTAGATGAATTCTCTTTTCAAGTAGATTTTATTTTATAACCGTCGTTAAACAACCGACCCAATTTTATGGGCTTACGACTACTAATGTTTAACTCCGTAGCCTTGTAATTTTGAACCCAATCCGGAAGACAAAGGAACTCCTGGATCGAGCATTGGGAAAAATTTGCCTTCGTGGAGCACTTCTTGATGGAGCTAACCCGCATTTGCGTTACATGGAGAGGAAGACCACGAGAACCTCCCACGGTTAGCCTGACCGCAAGAGGATTCTAACCCATGATCCATCTATCACTGAAGATATTTCACGTCAGCACTGAGGTCGGTGCAAGCCGGATGAGGAATTCGTATCGACTGGGATTCGAACCCGGTTCGCCTCATTGGAAGGCGAACGCTGTATCCCCTGAGCCATTTTCTAGTAGATTCGTGTCTATACAGGAGGAAAAGGCCGGGATAGCCTGGTTGGTAGGGCACTGGGTCAATGTTCTAGAGGTCGTGGGTTCGATCCCCGCCGGTCGAAGACTCCCCGTGTGACTGATGAACGTTAAATCTGTCGAGTCTTCGAGTCGAGAGACAAAATTTTCCATGTTCCCATAAAAAATCATACCTTTGGGGGTACTGATCCAGGAGATGCTTTGTCTTCTGAATTTGGCTCAAAATTGCAAGGTTACGGAGTTGAACATTAGTAGTCGTAAACCCAAAATTGGATCTGCTGTTCAACGACGGTTATAATATAAAATAAAATATACAGGAGGAAGTTGGAGAGTTGCAGCTTCAGAAGCGTTAAGATTAGCGGAACAGTAAAGTAGTTAATCATTTTTCCATATGACTTTGCTAAATTAAAAATTATTTTAGAATTCCAACTTTCTATGATAAGCTTATTAGAAGTTAGAAAATTATTAAAATTTAGAAAATTATAATTTTTGAATGGTTTTAGAAACGATAAAAACGCATCTTGTAATGAATATACCTACAGTTAAATTTTAAAATTTAAAAATGGTTTGAATTTTTAAAATGTTTCACTAATTCACAATGGCAAAACAAATTTCATATTTAAAATTGAAGTCAATCTAAGTTTTTCCTATTTAATTTCAAAATATTAACTTTAATAATACGTATCCTTTGCTGAAACTTATTTTAGCATTAATTTCATTTAATAATGTTTTGATATTTTAAAAAAGAAAACTACAATGAATTGAAATTTTATTTTATTTTTTAAAGTTATTTCATATTTGTTATTTATCCTTGTGGTACAGTGCACTAAAAGTAAAAAGATATCTGCCTGAACAACTTTATTTCTAATGATCGGATTTTCACGTACTAAGTGTCAATTTTAATGGTTCCTGGGGCGATCTCAAATATGGTAATTATTTAGTGCTAGCTATTAATTAAGTTACGAAATCGGACACAAAAACGTACTATCTCTGAATAAACATAATCTTTTTTTTTACATATTTGGATATTTATCTTTCAAAATGTAGGGGTTAGCAGCAATCTGGGAAATATGGTCCCCATAGTTTGGTCAGGAGAGCGATCCAAAGTTCGGATTCCTGAATGTTAATTTCTCTTTTCGCGTTTTTAGACGTATTTTTAAAACTAATTAAGCAATTAAAAAATTGGCTCCACTCATAAAAACTATTTGCCCAAGGATAATTTCCTGCAAATTTTTTTTTTAATAATTATTTATTATTTTTCATTTTTTTAATTTTATTGTGGATGGAAAAAATTTCGAATTATGAGGTATTAATTTTTTATATTATATTAATCTACATATTTTTCTATTGAAAAATCTAAAGTTTAAAGTGTTTTTATTTAGTAGAAGCCGAGAAAAATTAAAATTAATTATCAACTGAACTTAAACTGAAAAATGTGCAAAATTACAGTATATTGATTAAACCTCCTTAATTATAATTAAAGACCTTGGAAATTAATCTGCAATTTAGGAAAAATAATGACTAATCAAACTCAAAAATCAAAGCTAAAATCTATGATAAATGAATATTTTTCAACTAATAAGCAATGTGAGACTACAGTGGAATTATCGAATTGCACAATATGAACAATTGAAACCAGAAATTTGCGAATACAAAAGAACGTTAATAAAATTTGAATTTTGATATTGGAATATTATAACTTATATGTTTTGTTATTAGATGATTTTAATAACTAGGTGGATGACTCTTAAAAATGCATAGGCTTTTGTTAGATACATTGATATTATTTTTTCAAATGATTTGAGATATTTTAAATAATAGCTGGTCTTATCAATATTTTTATTTTGAAGTTTGTTTTATTAGAAATTTACTAAAATTTTAATAACATAATTTTAATAACAGAGTAGAAGTTATAGTATCTTTTTGTTATTTGCATTAAAAAAATAATCAGATTATAATCTTGCCCAAAAAATGTAATAAAACTCTGTAGAATATTTACTCTATGGTAGAAAATGTTTGTACATGAAAGATCATTGTTATTGGTGAGTGTTTCAGGTACCTTCCTACCAAGAAAATTATTACCTAATGTCATAAATAAATATAAAGATCCAAATAATTGTTAAATTAAATAAAAATTTCTCTATAATACATAATAGGTCAAAAGATATATGAAATATGCAAAGTACAAGAGAGAAGATTCTTTTTCATAGTTTTAGAGAGTCATTCTTACTATTTTTTTAGATAAAATAGCCCATAAAAATATAAAAAATATTTAATACTATACTATATACCATAACTCTTTCGATATTTAGTTCATCTATTTAAAGTTTTAAGATCATATAAAAACAAATTAAATTTTCGTTGCACGTCAGATGGTCTGTATTACGCTTATATGTTTTGATTGATCAATATTTGTTTCATAATAAACTTACGTAGCGTAATACGCTGGCGTAACGTTGATGCGTTAAAAACTTACACATCAACACTTACGTAGTCAGAGCATAAATTTTGGTAACATACAAATAAATATGACGAGCTAAATACAAATTTAAAAGAAAAGCTTTGTATGCTGAAGCTCGTAATCATGTCGAAATTTTCCACTAATGAGTATCGTGAGATGGCACGTTGAATGTGGCAGCCAGGCAAGAGCAACGCAGCGACTATATAATGAACGTTTACCCGGAGGTCAAAATCCTTCATGTCAGATCATAATAAAGACAGTGAAACAATTCAGGGTAACTGACAGTGTGACCAGCAGACCTCTACCCAGCAGACCAAGAAAAGAGGGCGTGCAACTGGAAGACTCATTAGCGTATGCCCATCCTCAGAGCAGCCCAAGATAAATCGATAAACACTGTGACCCTTCTTAAAGCCCCATCTATACTATCTAAAATGGACTAGGCACTCATCATTTCTGATAACATTTATGTAAGTCAGGGGATGCTCAAAGATGATATGATTGGTGCAACTTCATCATTAACCACTTAGAGGTCCAATCAACGTTTCTAACCAACATCATAAGGACGGATGCGGTATGCTTTTTGCGTAATACTACATACCATAAGCAGAACATCCATTTCTGGTCTCTGAATAATAGTAGATGTTGAATAATCCACAAGTGTCTAACAGTGCATTTAGAATACATTCCAGAACCAAGTCATCGGGTATAGTAATTGCGTAGAATGGTCTCCACCTTCACCTGACCTCGGTTCTTCTATGGGGATGTATCAGGATACATCAAACAGCGAGTGTATGCAAATCCTCCAACAACATTGCAAAAACTTCAAAACCGTATTACTGATGCTTGTGTCAACATGTTACCTGCCATGTGGTACAATGTGCAGCGGGATGAGCAGTTCTGTGTCTACACATACATTGTTGATGAAGGACACCATTTTGCGCATGACAAATCGGTATCCTTTTCGGGAAGTGCAACGCATCAATTGTGCGTTATGTGCTTTGAATTTGTATCATTTTTGAGGGAAAGATACTTTTTTATAATAAATTGATGATGAACAACTTTGTAATTGACTTTTTTCCCCGTATGTTTTACCGTTTTGAGATAAGAACTCCAACTCCGAATTTCGTTGCAAGTCGGAGCTGTCGGCGATTTCCTTGCGTAACTAATGGCAACTTTGCTATACATACACCCCACTTTTATGACTTTAGCTCTTGAAATTCAGAAATTATTGGGTTGACAACGGACCTTAGCGGGCACAATGTTTATTCTTTCTCCAATTAGAAAATAAAAGTTTATCATAGTTTCGAAAAGGGAACTCATTAGGAGATACAGGGAACTCATTTGCAGCTCTATTTTTCTTTTAAAGAACATTTAGTAAAATTACATTTGTTTATTTCTAGATAATATTTTTAGGTATTTACAAGGCACTCGGAAAGTGTCAAATCTATTTAAATAAGACCAAAAAAAATTATTCTTAGCTGACAGGGCAATATTTCGTTTGCAATATAAAAGCGTCTCATAAACCTCAAGTGATTCATGGATCACAAGTTGGAAATCACTGATCTTAAAGATATCAATTGAAGTTAAATGCTTAAGTCAGACATCAATCCAAAGATCCTATTGCATTTTGATATGAAAGATTGATTGCCCTGAAAATTGTATATTTCAATAGAGAGTGAATATTTGTAATGCATTTTTCATATTAGGTCTGACTACATTACCTTTTTATTTAATTGTTATCTAAATGATATCGGCCTGATTTCATTAGCATTTTTTGCGGCCTAAAATTTGCACTGGCCTAATGTGAGAATAGGTCGAGTACTCTTCGAAGCTTGTTGTCAAACTCACACCCTGTGACCATGACCCGTCACTTAAACAGCCAAATTGACGATTAGAAAGAGTCATGGTTATTCAAAACATTTACCTGTTTTTACATTTCTTCACTACATCATTCATACCTGCCCAGCCACCTGCACTTCCTCGAAAAATTAATTTTAATGAAATCATCTTGTCAATGTTTTCTTAATTGTTCTTTCATTCCAAAGTCGTTGATCTTAGTTTCATTTGAAATAAAACGTGATTAAAATCCACGGAATGAAACAGAATTATTGTGATGCTTATTCCGATTTGCTTCGGGATATTTCTATTTTAATACCTGAATTGGCTTTTTCTAGTGCCGCAAATTCGAGTGCAGGTGTTCTGCTTTCTAGACATGAATGAAACTCAATGTGACAACATTCTGATTGCACGCATTGACCACATCAAAGAAAATAAAGTCCATCAATCAGGATGGTAAAAAAATAGCATTTTTTTAATGGATTTATTAAATGGATATATCAAGCATTAGATATCTGAAAGTTATATTTTCATCAGATTAATTTAAAAAGTATAATTTATGCATATTTAAGTTTAATAGAAGTCCGCGGACTTCTATTAAACTTAAATATGCATAAACTAAATATCTAAAACTTCGTACACGCGTGTACGAAGTTTTAGAAAAAAATTAGTTATGAAGTTATACTAAAAGTATGGTTTTTAATTGTTGGCAATGAAAAAGTTCCTTGCGAACATATTTTAATTTTTTTACTTGAATTTTTACTCAATTAGGTTGTAAATGTAAGTGGTCATGGTAAACGTATATCGTAATTAGACATTAAATTTTCATTTTGTCCCCAAAAATTTCTTCGAAACACACGTTTTAGTTATGTTTGTTCAATTATTAAAAAATTATATTAAGATATTGAGTTAATAAATTGCATTTAGAATTAAGCAAGACACATAGAAGAGCACCTGAAAAATTTTAAATAGCAGAAAAAACGAAAACTGGTGCACAAGGAACTTTTCGAAGTTGTGAAAACATTGAAAAATTCCATTACGAGAAAAGGTAACTTTGTCAACGAGAACTACGTTGATGTATGGACCTTTACAAATTCATAATCTTATAAGTCGGTAAGAAAAACTTTGATTTTAACACGAGACTATTATTTCGCAAAGCGTAAATTTTTTTAATAAGTCAAATAATGGATTTTTGAAGGTTTTTTCTCATTCTGAATTTCCAGTGCCCCCTTAAACTTATGTAATTAATAACCGAGTCACTTGCAATAGAAAGCACAAAGTAATCCACTGCTTTTATGCTTTCAATTCAGTAGGTGATTATATTAATTGCACATAAAGAATTATAAGATATTAATTAGTAACATATAACCGAATAAAAATTCCTACAAACTTTACAATAACGGGCATCAAAGCTATGTGTCTTCTAGTGCAATAAAATAGTAAACTCTCAGAGAAGCACCAACAAATATGCCATTGCTTAATTTTATTCTTACAGAAAATTTGATTTAAAGGAAATATCTACATTAGCATTTAACATTGAGGAAAATGAGTAATCAGTTTTGCTGTCAGCATTCAATATATAAATAATTTATAAATAATTTCAAATAATCAATATATAAATAATTTTAAATTGATGAATTGCTTTGTTTAAAAATTAGGTAAAGTTCAATTTTCCTTAATGCATATTTGAAATATAACTGTTTTGATTAATGCAAGAAAAGGACACAAATGCAACATCTGTATCTTAAATAATAGGGGGAGGGATACTACAATATATGCCTATTGACTTTTTTAATTTTATTTGACTTTAACCCACAATTTGTAAATATGGACAGACCTTGTTCTTTTACCAAAACCATAAATTACTTTGTTACTTGCCTTATTACAACCATTTTATTTCTATCATTTCTTATATCTCTTTAAAACAAAATAAATGGCGTATAAACATCTAAATTATTGTTAGCAAACACACTAAATTATTATTATTTTTATAAAATTCGTGCATTAAAATTGGCAATATATTGGAAAGCATTTTCTTTAAAGTTTAAAAAATATTAGTTGAGAAAAACTTAATTTTTAAAATAAAACAGTAAATCGAATGGTTTTTTTGAGTAAACGGTGTTCAGAAAACAAAAGTTTTTTATAAATATTAATTTAAACAGTCGTAACTTGAGAGCTATAACTGTAACTTTATATTTTCATAATAATTTTTTATTGACGAATTATATAAAAACATCGATATTATAATTGAAAGAGAAGCATCAATAGGAAATTTAAAATATTTTTTGATTCATGGAAATTTGACAATGTGAATATAATTTGGCCTCGTATTAGAAAATATATAACTCAATTTTGAATAATATTAGCAGAAATTTGTTTAAATTCGAAAAATATCGCACATTATACTTTGATGCCTATTTAATGAAATACTTCAAATAGTGTTTCTTTTTAAACACACGATAACGTTTGCAATTGTGAACCAAAGTACCTAAAATTTAACTGCATGTATTGTTTAATATTTTGGTAGTTTTGATTGTGTCTATAACCTTTGATCAACTAAGTTACAAGTGCAACTTATCAGAATTTCTTTTTAAAACTAGTTAAAAACGTGCGCTTCTTTTTAAAAAAACTGCTTGTATTTTTAACTATTTTCTTATTAAAAAATTGTATAATGTTTATGCAAAGCGTTATAATAGCATATGGAAGTTTACACCATGAATGGCCTCTTTAAACACTTATAAACAGCTTTTAATTATGCTTTTTTTGTAAATAGTTATTGATATTTCTAATGAAGTTCAATGGAGAGTGTAGCATCAAGTCAATTTTATTCATAATCAAGGCCTTTAGGCCCTGTGGCGGCTTTTTATCTCACAATCTTGTGATACTTTGTCTAGTAGTAGTTTTAATCATGGATTAAAAGAAGAAATAAAGAGAAAAGATTGGCTTACAAAATCATCCAATAGTTAGAAGAAAATAATTGGTTATTGTACTGCGATTGCAGTTCCTAAAAGCTGCCACTGCAGCGCCAGTAATTATTAAGATGTGATGATTAAAAATCGACCGCAGTGCCATTGAGCGCAACAGTAGTGCCTTTAAAATTATCAATTAAAATCGATTATAGCGCCATCAGCGTGTAGTGATAAAATAGTGAAGTTTTTTGGCCGTGGGGCAAGCCTTTATTGAAAAATCTATTAATTAAAGTAAAATTTATTTTAAAATTAATTTGATTATTTGAGAGAATTGCATCACTTGTGAAAAAATGAGCTAGGATCTAGTTTTTGAATCTTCTTTGAGCATTTCAGCATCAAAGATTTGAGCATTGAGCAAAAATATGATCAAAGATTAGTGCGATATTGGGAGTACAAATTAGTTCAATCCATTTTCAAAAGATGTCTCTGGCTGTTATGAATGTTTCATAGTGACAGCTGGTTTCGTTGGTTTCAGAGAGGTTAGACATCTGTCCATAATATTCAGTTTTTATCGCTTTGAATTTCATACAAAAACCCTGTTTTTTAATTTGTTGAATATGTCAAATTTTGTAGTAACTAAACAGCATTTGCGGGAGGTTTTATGTTTCTGCTTTGATTTTAAGAAAAGTGCAGCAGAAGAGAATCGAATGCTTGTAGAAGGTTATGGTGACAATGCTCCAACTGATAAATGATGTAGGGAAAGGTTTCGAGGCTTCACGAATCGTGGATGGTGATTGTAGAATGGTGAATGGTGACTGAAGAATGGAGAATGGTGTTGCATACTATTAGCTGCTGCAACCTGGAGATTCCATTACGGGCGATCGGTTCAAGAATTGATTCATTTGAGCCGCCATGCATTACGAGAAAAACGGCCGGAGTATGAGCAAAGATATGTTAAAGTTAATTTTCTGAATGATAACGGTCGGCCTCATGTCACAAAAGTCGTAAAAAATTACTTGGAAGCGCTCAAGTGGGATATTTTACCGCACCCACCATATTCGCCGGACATTGCTCCTTCTGATTACTGGTTGTTCCGACGGTTGCAGCATGATTTTGCAGATCACCGGTTCACTTCTTTCGCAGAAATCGAAAATTGACTCCTAACTTAGATCGCCTCAAAAGACGAGACATTTTTTCGAGATAGAATTCGAAAATTGCCTGAGAGTTGGGAAAAAGTAGTAGCCAGCGATGGACAATACATTTATTAATCTGTTCATTCATTTCGTTCTGAAATAAATGAATTTTCGACCACAAAAAAACGGACCGAACTAATTTGTACAGGTCATAAGTGAAGAACTTAGTAACAGAACCGGCTAAGTGACACTTGAGAGAATTTTAGTAAATGAACCCAAAATTTTACACGTTCTCCTTTTTGTTTTTTCGTTTAATCTTTATGTTTTCAGTACGTTTGTGAAAGCATAACTCACAAAATTTTTGAGGGTTTATTTTCTTTATTCTAACTCTTTTATAAAGGAAGATTTTTGTGTGTTGCATTTGCTTGTTTTCACAAACGATTTTAGATGTTTTTAATCGAATTTAATTTTGTTTAGAAAGATGAAATAAATATGCATGTGTTTAGGCTTACATTCATAGAATAAAATTTCAGCAACCTTAATTTGGAACGTATTAGTATCAAATTTTATCTAGCCTTGTCGTTTAGAAAACCGATCAAAAACGATTCAGAGACCTCTCAACTTTCGCTAAGGATGTTTCACCGGTATGAATCGCTTTAATTGGCGAAATTCCGGTACTTTTTGATTTTAAAAAAGCATTTTTTTAAATAGCGTTGATTGTGGTAAAAATGTTATGTCAATTTGTTACATCTAAAGGTATTTCTGATATTAAATAAAAGTATTTTTATTAGCTTTAATACAAAAAATATCCATGTACAGTTGTTGAAATAAGAATTATTTTCAATTTTTCATTAAAAATAATACTTTCATACAAAGATGACTGAATGATTACAAAAGGACGAATACAAAAATTATTGAAATGGAAGGCTGAATAGTATTTATTTTTGAGCCCATCTAATTAAATAATACGAGTTAATTGTTTCGTAGTGTTTAGCTCCCTCCTGAATCCAAATTGTTCATTGGGGAGCAGGTGCAGTTTATCTAGTATCCTATTCTTGATAATTCTTTCATGAATCTTACTTAGTGTGGGTAATAAGCTTATGGCTTAGTGATTGTGTGGCAATATTGGAGTTTTTTTTATAGGTTTTGGGGCTTCTTTACACTGATCGGGAAAGTGACATAATTTAAGGGAGGATTTATTAATATGTGATAAGAGGTTTAAATAATTATCAGGGATGGCTCTGATCATTTTATTTGATATTCTCCTTCTGGTTTTTTTCTTATTTTAAATTGTTTAATTATGTTTTTAAGCTCATATATATCTGTGGTTGTAAGATTGCGCAGTAGAATGGCATTTCTAAAGTATGTGCGATTTTCCCTGAGAGCTATTTCTTCAAAATTAATATTTTCACTTTCAGTGTTCTCAAATAATTGCTCTTATTTCATGTCTGCAAATGCTTCTGACTTTTCTTGGGGTGCATAAACAAGTCCCCTTTTCCTATATATAGATTTATTAATTCTGTTTTCAGTTTTTAGTGTCTTGGTATTATGAGTAGTCTTCTGTGTTGAAGCCTTCAACGTTTTCCATCTATGTTTTATTATTGTGTTCAAGACAGTGCTTTCTTTTTATTTGTTTATTTAATTTATTCATTTGACTTTTTACCTGTGGGTCGTGTGATTAATTGATTATCTATCTTTATTTATGTATATGATTAGTTGTTTCATGTGTAACGGTAGTTTCATGTAATTTGGGATTGTTTGTTTTTCATTTGTTGCTTTATCAAAAGTTTTGATGAGTTGTCGATTAAGATCAGAGATTGTGTTATCCACATCTTCTGTATTTGTTTGTTGGAGCTCAATTCTATTATTTTGTGTGAGAATATTAGATTCCAGTAGTCCATTTTGTTATTTTAATTTTTCGTCGTGTGCTTGTCAATTTTTATTGTTAACACTACACTTAATAATACAGTTATGTTATGAAAATACTGGTGCTCAAAATAAAATTGTCATATTTTGTCTATAACTCTGAAACAGGAGAACCGACTTATATGAAATTTGGTATGAAGATAGGTAGATGTAATACAAACAGGATTTGAAATCAAATTTAACAGTCGATCGTCAATGATACATAAATATATTTTCTCAGTTGCTTAAACGATCCATCTAGACGTAGTATTGTAAACTTGTATTTTTAACCACAATATTTATCCTTTTTTTTATAATTTTCAGTAAAAAACTTTTTCAGGATTCATTCCAGGCCCTGAAATGGGCAGGGTGCTAAATACTGAAGAAAAAACAATATTACCCTAAAAGAAAAAGGCACCTGCCACAAAAAAAGATATTGCATTTATTTCACAAAAGTTTATGTAGCTTTTGAGAAACCCGAAAAATACAAACTTTTTAACTTTATTATTCAAAGAAATCACTTTCCCAAAGATACATAGTTTAACTTAAAAGTAATTCCTCAGTTAAATTCGTAATCGGTTTTACAATGAGCGTAATTCCTGATTCTTACGTGTCGTAATAATAATGTATTAAAAATAACGGGCTTTTAAAAACGACACCGAAATGTCTGGAAAAATAACTGTAATAACTACCGAAAAAGTAATTGGATTTTACGATACAATCGTCACGAATTCAACACGTAAAAAAGGATTAATTAATAAAATACGAAATTTGTAAACCATAACATCATAGTAAAGTTATCGGATTAAAAAAAAAAACGCCTCGGAAATTGCCAAGAAATGATAAGTAGCAGCAGAAAAAACAATCAATAAACGACGTGGACTTGCGATAGAATCGTTGCCGAGTTGAGCGTTTTACAAAGTGATTCCTTAAATTCAAAATACTTTCTTGTAGTAATAGCATCGTATAAAGGCTATCAGAATAGGAAAGAAAAACAAAAAACAAGTGGAATGGACTGAAAAAAAAGAAAGGAATTGTTGCGAATCGAACGAGTCAAAAAGTGATCATCAAAATTCAAAATTCGCGTGTCGTAATAATGTATTAAAAATATCGGATTTTGAAAAATCACGAGGAAAGAGTCGAAAAAAGGATAAATGGCAGACAAAAAAATATCACCCAAGGACGTTAAGTTACGATCAAAAAGTTACGTATCGGCTGCGTCAGAGAGTGATAACGTATTAAAAATATCGGAATTAAAAAAATCACATGAAAAGAACTGGAAAAAAAATAATAATAAGCTCAAATTCGAAGTTCGTAACTCCTGGTCTGGACACCCGCCGTGCCACTAGCAAGCGAAACGTGTGAGATTATACTCGTAACTTCTCATCCGTCATGGAGATCGGCCTGGAGTTCAAGGTCAGGAGAGTGACACTCAGGAGAGCAAAAAAATTTTTAAAGTTAGGCGTCTGGATATAATTTTCTAGCCTTCAAATTTAAATATTTTGGCTCAAATTACGAAAGAAAATGGCCAGGGGATAGAGCGTTCGCCTTCCAATGAGGCGAACCGGGTTCGAATCCCAGTCGATACGAATTCCGAATCTGGCTTGCACCGACCACAGTGTTATATCCTCAGTGTTAGAAGGATCATGAGTTAGAGTCTCCTTGCCATCAGGCTAGCCGTGGGAGGTTTTCTTGGTTTTCTCTCCATGTAACGCAAATGCAGGTTATTTCCATAAAAAATTCCTCCACGAAGGCAAATTTCTCCCAATACTTGATCCAGGAGTTCCCTTGTCTTCTGGATTGGGTTCAAAATTACAAGGTTACGGCGTTGAACATTAGTAGTCGTAAACCCAAAAATTGGGTTGGCTGTTCAACGACGGTTACAAAATAACCATGAATACAAATAAAATAACTAGCATTCAAAATTTCTAGTGCTCACTCAAGCTCACGCGTAACACCCATTAGAATCGAAAGAACAGAAATCGAGCAAAGATGAGGTTAACGGTGCCTGATTTAACGGTTCCGTTTCCAGAATTGACCAATATGGCAACAAATGATCTTTCACCCTTCCATGTCTTTTGAAAAGTAACAGTGACTGCATGGCGCAAAAAGTTTTGTAAAAAATAATTAAATATGTAAAAGATTGTAAAAAATAATTAAATATATGAAATTGTCTGTTGAAAGTATCACACCTGATTACATACTGATCAATTACATACTGGCAATAATAATGAAGAACCGAACATTGTATTTTTGGTAAAGTTAAAAATCTGACAATGCTGAAAATCGATGAAGTCTGAATTGATTAAAGACTTCAAATACTGCTTTGTACTTGTGCACAATGACAAACCAACCGACAAAGTGTAAAATATGAATTTAACTAGTATGATGAAGATTTATTAGCATTAGTTCAAATTAATATCTTGAATTAGGTTCATATTTTATTTGGTTTCCCTTAATAAGAAAGGCATAGATTTTTATCAATAGCCGTGCATTATTAGGAATAACCTAGCAGGACGTATTGCCCCATATTTTCTACACTTCGTCGCTTTGAAACTAAACCGTGGTAACTCAAAAAAGCAAGTTTTTCCGGAGAGCGATTTCTAACTTTTCAAGAAAGCGAATTTATCTGCTCTCTAAATTAATTTTATGGAACTTATGAAGATAACACGTTGTCTCTTTAAAAGGGTGATTTTTTTCACACAAAATGACCCAAATATCTTTTTTCGATTTTTTTGTGTTACTACGGTTCAGTTTCAAAGCGACGACTTGTGTTCTCTTAAGGTAAAAGGCCATTGCCCGATATTTCCTGCGTTGATGTTTTTTAATGTTATTTTAAGACTTGTTACCTACTTAGAAGTTGGTTTACTCGCTCAAAATTTTTTATTTTCATATGAAAATTTTAAATTTTTATCTGCTAATAGACTTGACATTTTTTAATTTCCAGATGTCTGATAAGATCCCCACAGGTTTAAACTTTTAGTCATTCTTAATACTGACTAAAAAAACATATACAGGAATCCATGTTAATTACTAGTAATGATCGACTTTAGTCTAATTTTTTAAACTATTTCAGTTTCAAAAATATTTCAGATATGAAATTGTTCAATTGTCAATTGTTGAAACTGTCACTTTGATATTGTGGTGAACCTGATCCTCTTGTTTCAACTATAAGCTTGTATAAACTATATTAAATATATGCAACTAACCATATTAATTATATGCAACTAACTATATTAATTATATGCAACTAACTATATTAATTATATGCAACTAATTATTAACAATTATATTAATTATATGCAACTAACTGTACCCCATGCATGGAACACTCATCCAAACCATTCAGCGATCTCAAGAATAATTAATATGTCTTATTAATTGCATAATTTTTCAGCCTGTCGGAAGTCATTCTTTATTTTTTGTTCGATTCTGTAACTCTTGTTTTATACTTTCCAACTACGCATAATAACGCGTGAATTCTAATTGTGTTCAACCTATCTTCATACCAAATTTAATTTAAATCGATTTTAATTTTTAAAATTTGAATACCAGTGTTAAAAAAATTTTACCAAGAATTTGTTGCTGTTAAGTATTTCTATTCATTCTATTAAAAATATCTGATTACAATCGAAAAAAATCGCTGAGTAGAGAGCTCAAAAGAAATCCTTTTTTGTAAGATTTAGTTTGAGCTTTACAATTAGATTAAGTGAAGTGAAAGAAATGTGGTTTATTAGTAGGATATAAAACCTTAATCCAACCTAGACTCGATATAGAAATCAAGAAAATGAGTTTAGAATTGATAATGGTAGTATAAAATGAAGGTTTTTAAGTAGATAATGGGGAATGTTACATTTCATGCATATTTTTTGCTGTTACTTTGGATTTCATACTTAAAGTATTTAAAATTATGCCTGCCATTAGACTTTTAAAAAAATTTAAATTTAGTCTTTTAAAAAAGTTAAAATTTACATTTTTGTTCCTCCCGCACAGAAAAAGGGCACTTTAATTCTCTCCAGGGAGATTTAAGTAATTGTAGTGTGTTTTTTTATTGCAGAAAGAAGTTATTATCAACAAAAAATAGAGGATTCGCAATTAAAATTTTTTAAATTTAAATTTAGAAAAATTTTTCATAATGTACAGTGCACAAAATAAATAATGGACCACTCTGAAAAACTTTTGGATCTAATGATCGTATCTTCATATTCTAGGACTCAATCTTAAAAGTTCAAAAACGTTACCTCAAATATGCTAATTGATTAGTGCAGACGATATTTTAAGTAGCGAAATCATACACAAAAATATATTTTCTTTGGAATAAACATACTTTTTTTAATTAACTGATTCTCATTTCTGATCCCAAAAATATAGGATGCAGCCGGAATCATGGAAATATGGTCCCGATAAATTAGTCAAGAGAGCGGTTCAAAGTTTGGACCTTCTTAATGTTAATTTTACTTTTTGCGTATTTCATCATATCTCGTGAAATTTTGAGTGAATTGAAAACTTTGTTTATCCAAAGATAATTCCATGGAAAATATAAGTATTAGTAAATATTTATTATTTTTTATTATTTTATTTAATAATAGTTAATAATTCATTGTTTCGTTTTATTTAATAACTTTAATTAGTATTCTAAGATATACAATTTTTGCATCATTTTGAAGAATTCAATTTTAAATGGGAAAACACGAAATAGCAAAATCGATGACTAAAAGTTAAATTTTGCATGGAATTATCTTTGGATAAACGAATTTTATAATTGTGTCCAAAAACTTTTCAGTTCGCTCAAAAGTTCTCGAGATATGGTGAATCACGCAAAAAGTGAAACTGACATTAAGGTGTCCTAACTTTGGACCCCTCGGTGGACCAAGCTATTGGAACCTTATTTTCAAGATTGCTGCTACCTTCTATATTTTAGAGGTCAGAAATCCGAATCCGTTAAAAAAAGATAAAGTACTTTTAACGTATGTACTTTATCTGAATAGTTAAAGATTTAACTATTCAGATAAAGTACGTTTTTGTGTGTGATTTCGTAATTTAAAATATTGTCTGCTATAATTAATTAGCAAATTCGAGATTATCTTTTTGAACCACTTTAGAAAGTGAAGATCCTATCATTAGTTCTTTACTGTGGTCCGTTTTTCTTCCCGCACTATACCTCATTACTCAATGCTTCGTAAAGGGAAATATCACCCAAAAAATTCAACTATCTCTATTACCACTTTTTTAAAAATTAAACTTTCTGTAAATCGGTTATTTATAGCTGAATTTCGTGACGAAACTGTGAAATACCGACAACTAGCTGATGTTAATATTTCTTTTTAAAGTAAACATTTCAATTTGTAATCATAAACAATTTTATAATTTTCTCAAACTCAAAAAAAAAAAAAAATAAATAAATAAAAAAATCGAAATTATTTAAATGGTTTTAACAAGACTAATTATCAAACTTTCTCAAGAGAACTCTAATTAATTATTCATGATCTGCATTTTAATCAGTTTTATCAGCTTTTTATGAAATTGTTCATAAAGGGCGAAATATTTACAATTATTTCACAAGCCTAATTAATGAAAATTAATCCATGTCTGACCTCATTAGACAAATTTGACTAAAGTTTGAAATTAAATTAATTAACACTAATTGGGTGCCACAAGAATTCTGTTTCTACAAAGTTCTAAACAAGTTTAGAGAATGCAGTTAATAAGAGCAATAAATCATTATTTTCAACAAAATTGAGTAAAATGAGTGATTAATTCTTTTCTATTGCTGTTACATTATTACAATAACTGTTTCTAAAATAATATGAATAGAGTCTTTTTCTCATCTCATCCTAATATTAGTATCTTTTATACAAGCAATTTGCTCGGTTTTTTTTAATATTTAGATTAATAATAAAATTTTTAAGGCTGAATAATTTGAACCAATAAATGTTTTATCCACATAATTATGTGGTTATGGATTCAGAGGAAGTTTTTTCTTTAATTTTATGGAGTTTTAGAGCTCGAATGTTAAATCTCAATGAAATTGTTGTTATAAACACCAGGAAGTAGTATTTTTGGAAACTTTTCATGTTAAAATAAAAATATAATCAAAAAGATGAATGTTTTATGTCTTTTTAAAGAAGGAATGGGTCATATTTAAAAAAATTTTGTAAATTAAAAGATGACTTCTTTGCTTTTTTAAATTTTATCACATGTTATAAAACCATATTTTGTTGTTAATTTTACCCAAATTATTACTAAAGAGCTTTGGAAGTAGTTACCGAATTTTGTGATGCTTCCATAGAGCCAGAAACACAGTAAATTTTACCATATTCAGGTAGTTTTGACCATACTTTTTTTTCTAAGTATAGTAATTAACTAATTTTTATCAATTGATTAAATAAAGTTATTAGAATTCATTTATTATTTTAGAATTATTGTTAAAAATTAATTATAGAATTTCTAAACCTGTATATTCCTATTAACTAAATTACATTAGCATGACATATATTAATTTATCTTTTAGGTTTGGGATGAAGAACTGGCAGCAGTTGCTCAAAAACATGCTGATCAATGCATATTTCAACACGACTGTCCAGATTGCAGATCAGTCGGTAAGCCTTATACCACATGCAAAGAAGATTGTTCTAATTTTATGTTTATGATAATAACTATTTATAAATAAATATATCAACAATGAAGATAACCCCATAGATTAGATCACTTTAATCAGTGTTACAAAAATATGCTGATCAATGCATATTTTAACACTACTGTCCAGATTGCAGATCAGTCAATAAGCCTTACACAACATGCAAGGAAGATTGTTATAATTTTATGTTTATAATAATTAACTACTTCTTCATTGTTGATATATCTATAAATAAATATATCAACAATGAAGATAACCCCATACATTAGATCACTTTAGTCAGTGCTACAAAAACATGCTGATTAATGCACATTTCAATACGACTGTCCAAATTGCAGATCAGTCAATAAGCCTTACACAACATGCAAAGAAGATTGTTCTAACTTTATGTTTATAATAATTAACTATTTATAAATAAATATATCAACAATGAAGATAGCCCCATAGATTAGGTAACTTTAGTCATTGTCACTTTCTAAGATATCATTCTACTGAGAAAGTCCAATGAAAACCTTTTTTATGTTTGCCTCCAAATTAATTAACGCAACTTAGTTGAGATAACTATTATTTTGAAAAAATTAAAGAATCAATAATATCTCAATGTTATTTCGTTGATAATGACTCAGCAATAATGATTTATTATTGATTTCATTAAATACTTTTTTTATTTACATATTAATCATCATCTACTTTGAAATTTTATCTTTTTCCTAAAATTTTTATATCATTACATTATACGATAAAAATTATTTCCTTTTATCTTGTAAAGATAAATTTGTGTATTAAAATACAATAAAACATATGAAAATAAACTTGCATATTTTAAGTTTTATCGGATAATATAATCTTGAAACTTAGTTATTTGCTTAGTTATTATATTATAATATTTAAATATTCTCTAAATTTTATTTTATTTTGTTTTATAATTTTTTAAAATATCTATAATAAAATGTGACAACTGAGAAAAATGACAGAATGACCCGTCGTTATTAAACAGCTATAATTTTCTAGGACATAATAAAATTGAACAGTTTATAATTTTCTTTTCAAAAGTTTATTAGAAAATAGCAGGTCCACTGAGCATATCTATGCTGTATATGCATGCATACAGAATGAAAGTTGTTGCGCTTCTATAAATACTTCAGTAATGTTTCGAATGATTTTAAAAAGATCTTTAAAAAGCAGTTAATAGCTAATTTAATTTTGAATAAGATTCAGAAGAATAATTAATAACGATAAAAAAAAATATAGCTAGCAACTAAGTAAAATAGAATTTTTTTATAATATAGATGATTTATTTTTCAAAAATAATTATATATTGTCTTAGATAATTTTTTTGTTAAATAACAATCTGGGCATTTTAAGTATACTAAAGGATAATTCCATGCCAAGTGTTGGCGCCGATCTTGGTTTTGGATACTATTTTTTTTTATCTTTGCTTGGGCTTAATGGACGTTTTGTATTTAAACGTCTTGGTTGAATGGCGTTATACATTTGTTTAAAATAAATTTGTTACAATTGTTACTTGTTTTAATATTCTCACAGTCCATTTAATCGACGATTCAATCGAAATAACTTACTTCTATTATTAGTTGGGTTTCAAACAACTTCATATTGCGTCAGGTACTTTATAAAACTTTTTAACTCAATTGGGAGTGTTTTCATTTACTAACGTGATTACAGCATCTGCCTACAGTCCCAAAGGTCTCGGGTCCGATCCCAGCCGATATCAAAGAAACTCTTTCTCACACTTCCCCTATAGTGGCGAACACGAACATATCCTTCTCTCATTTCTCAACAGATGGCAGCACTACATTATTTCGCCTTGTTCCAAGTTTCACCAATGATCCAACAAATAAATTGTTCGAGTCTCAAAAATTACATAGTGTTAATTTAAGGTCAGGGACCATATATTATACGGGAAAATTTTTTGGGGGAGACTTGTATTTTAAGGTCATGACAGCTTTAGGGACATAATTTTATTTTTACGGTTAGTGGCTGGAACACTTTTTGTCGGTCATTGACCGTAATTTTTCTGTGTAATTGTTTGGAGTAAACCATGTCTTAGAAAGAGATGTAGTATCAAAATTATGATATTATACACTGAGTCCGTTTAAAAAAAAAAATTTTCTTAAGGCGTGCAATTTTAAAATGAAAAATATTGAGAAGGGTCTATTTCTAAAATAAAATATTTTTTATTCGTTTGAAGATAAAAATGATTTCCGAAGAGCCTGTTTTAATGATAAAAGCTTTTACAGGAGTAATGTATTATTTAGAACTGTTTCTATGGAATTTTCAATTATTGAGAGGGAATCAAATAGTTTTTAGAGTATAATATTACCATAAACAGAAAGTGTAGTGACACTTGAGTCTATAAAAACAATGAAACTGCTATTCTTAATTCAAATGATATCTAATGTTTCTCTTATGTAAAATGTCTAACATAGATCCTATTTTAGGTAATTATGATCCAAAATAAATTTGTTTAACGGGTAACAAGAAGTATTAAATTTTAACCAACCTCTTCTTTTTGAAATTTTATAATGTGTAAAATGAGACGATTTCCTTTCTTTTAAAATGACCTTGACAACGCATGGTTAGATTTTGATAACTCTTTTCTTTATTTTCTGGTTCAAATGGTCATTGAAGATTCTTACAACGTAACTTCCAAGACATTTTCTTGTGTTGACTTTTATGAACCATAATGGTTTAATTTTTAAGAATCGGCGTTTTTTTGTTACAGACCAAAACAGATGGATAAATTAAATTAAAAATGAAATTAATGCTATTAATTAAAAATAAAGAAGATAAATTTAAAATATGTAAAATTTATTTTTGATCTGTTTTTGAAATTCCTAAATTACTGCTCGTAACAATAAAAAATAATTCTCAACAATATGCGTATTAAAAATACTTGTTGTTTCCAATGATGCTTGGGCAAGCCAAGCTTGCCAACCATTGGCTTCTGCAAATTAAGTCCGAATGGGGTTTTCGTTTGACAAAAGAGTACCGCAAGAGTAAAATTGGCTCAGAATCCCACAGATAGATGGACTTCATCATGGGTCTCACCACTCATTCTTGGGGCCACTTCTTTAATTTATACATAGATCTGTAGATGGTGGAGATTTTCCACAGATCCCTGTATCCATGGTACCGCTCAGCAAAAGAACCCAAGACGTTTGAATCCACAGATTTTATGAGCGTGTATATCGCATGTACTCCATGGGCCTTATCGAAGTTCGATTCTCTAGCCACTGAGCTGTCATAGTCCTTAAAATATTACTCGATATAATCACTAAACTTTATCCTACTTAAATATAATCAGTAATCGTCCTGAATATAATTTTAGAACAATCTCTCAACAGTTTTAAGTAAAGTATTACTATTAATAATAAAATTTAAAAAAAATAAGTTGATTGGTAATAGTTTCAATCTTTTAATGTCTTAGGAAATGATAACATGTAGATTTTAATGGTGGAAGATGGCTGGAATAGCCTGGTTGGTAGGGCACTGGACTTACGTTCGTGAGAACGGGTGTTCGAATCCGGCCGGCTGATGGTGACTCCTCGTGTAGTAAATGGTGACTGGTATACCTTAAGTCTGTCGGATCACAACGTCCTCTCTATTTCCATAACAAATTATACCTCTGGGGGTACTGGATTTCAGGTGGATCGTTCTCCTGTTCAGGTCAAAATAACGATTTGTGGATGAATGAATGGATCTAAGAATGGGTCCGCCCTGTCATTGGATGAGACGCATGTGTGTGGCAGAAGCTGAATTATTGGCCGTAGATGGTGCCACAGGAAAACAAGAGAAATCGCACCCCCTCTGCCTTAATGGCAGACGACAACAACGACAACTACACTGTGCTAAATTCAAGATACAACTTCATTGATTTAATGTATACAAAATAACATAAAAATGATGTTAGCTATCTAACTCAAGCTATTCGTTTAAATGAGGCTTTGTACAAATGAATTCTTGCCCTCGTTAGAGGTGAGGCAATAGAGTGTTGAATTTTATTTTAATGCAAACAGATATTGAGAATAGTTCATTCATAGATACAGTTTTTTTCATTTACCACTTCGTTTTACTTGTCTTTCCTGCATATATGAGTTTACGTTCGATTATTAACATTTGAACATTTACGATTCACCTGCAAGTCATAAATAAATACTCCTTTTCACTCACTTAGTTTCACGCATTTTTATTTATTCTAATGATTCAGTTATTTAAGACCATTTGAACTCAGTTAACTGGCAGCATATCAAGATGTAGGATTATCATAACTACATCTATCAATAAGGAAAACGAAGAAAAAACAGGAAAAATCATCCAATTCAAATTATTTATAACTTTGCGTGCATCATTATGCACAACCCATTATCAGTAATTTGGAATTAGTAGGTAATCTAAATGTTGAAAAATTTATGGAGCAGTCCTGAAGCAAAAGCTAAAATGTGGTTCCGTATAGTTTCCAAGTCAAAATCAGAAAAGCTTAAGCCTGGGAAATATGACAGTTCCATTTCTTCATTACTAAAGCTGGGACAATCTGATCTCTGCATGTCTGCCACATACTTTTTCCCTCATACTTTTTGTTATTGAATCTATAAATGACGATAATTGTAACCTATGTTGATTATACAATGTTCATTGCTTCTTCGGGAGAGTATCCTCAATGGCTATATTTGAAATATACATAGCACAATATCCAAGAGTACATATACCGTTAGATTCCTTCCTGGTCACAGCCCAGAATGCTATTTTCCAATCCAGCGGCATTTCCCACCAGCTCTGCAGTTTAGTGAGTTTTCTCTAAAAGCGGGTGTGATTCTTTGTTTCGCAGCCGCAAGGAAGGGTGAGTGGAGAGATTCTCCATACTTGGAATTGAATTTTGTTTTGTTTTTCTTTTCTTAAAAAACGACAAAAAATTGATTTTTGATTTATTGTTGTCAGTTGCAGGTTGCAAGTAGATATTTTTTAATCTTTCAAATTATTAATTATTTATTCTTGTATTTGATGGTACAATAATAATATCAAGATTTTATAAATAATTACATAAAATTTAGTATTTTGTGGAGCACAATAATCAAATTTATTCAGGAATTTGAAAGATATATAACATAATTGATTCATAAATTTTAAGTTCCAAAAATTAAAATGTTAAACAGTAACTTACTAATTAAGAAAGCATAATCGATATAAACATTTTTCCACTTTAATTAAAAAAATAAGCTAAAAATGTAAAGAAATGTTAAGTTCTTCTCAGTTTTGTTATAGACAGTCAAGTATTCATTACATGCATATTGTTTTAAAATTCAAAAAACTCACAATCTAATTAATAATTTTGAAACCAGTTATCTATGAGAAAATGAGTCTATACCATAAACTTTATGGGAAGATATATTAAAAATTATGAAAATCATGGTTTTTCAATCGTAATATTTTTTTTATTGTAGAATATTTCTTTGAAAGTGTGATCGATTTATATATACATATGCTAAGGCAGCTTAATGATTGTTTTAGTATCATAATAACGGCAATCGACACTTTGTTTTTTTAAAAAAATGCAACACATAATTTGAAAAAAATAACATAGCAGCTTTATAAGAGTAGTTTTTATTTAATTGTAAAATAGAAACGAAACGTTAAATAAGAAAAGAAGGAGAATTATTAAAACTCTGCTAAATAATATTGAAGATCAAATTAGTCTTTAAATTTTTTCAATTAATTGAATTTGAATTTCTTCGTAATACATATTACTGACTACATAGTTAAATGTTTATTTTTTTATTTCCTAGGGGAAAATATTTTAGTTAGAGATTTCATATTGATAGCAGACATAAAAAATCTAATTTCATTCCCTAAAAAAGGTAAATTTGGGTAATAGGTTATTGCAGCAATAATTTTCCACGTGATTTAATGATGTGAAAATATTGTAAATTATTTTAAGGAATGCAGACTAGGTAATAAGATATCAGTTTTAGAAATTATCAGTAGATATTGTCTTTCTTATCAACTAAGTTTTTGCAATTTGAAAAAATTACTTTATTAAACACCAGTTAGCTTCGCTAGGTTTATGTGAAAAATGTGTGACAAAATCTTTTTTCTTAAGCTTTAGAAATAAAGAAGAGAAATTTAAAAATAATACTGACCGACATAACCGAGAAGAAACAGACTTGTCCGATCGAAATTTTGATGAGAATAATTTCCTTTTGATGGAAGAAAAAGCGTCAGAGGACGATATGCAAAATATTAAAGAAGAAATGAATAAAATCTCATAATTAATTTACACAAATTCGGCAAAGAACACGGCTAAAAAAATTTAAAATTTAAAAAACAAGAAAAATCAAAGCCTTTAATGATTTAACAAATACAGGGTGGTCCTAAAATATATGTCAAAAATGTAAAGGTAGGTGGAGGGGACCTACATAAGCATATTTCATATAGGATTGTGTGTGCGGTAATGCCGACTTGAGTCGGTAGGGAGCACTGATGACTGCGGCGTATAAAAATGCTTGCTAGCGGGATTCAAACATCATACATCGTTTCACCAATGTTGAGCTTGCCGACCTGCATTTCATGTATGGGACTGCAAAAGGAAACGGATTAGCAGCTCAGAGGATGTACAGGGAGCGATTCCCGGATAGAAATCAGCCGAATCGTCGAACATTCGAACGTCTTCATCGGGAGTTACGCACAAGTAAGTGGATCGTTTTATGCTTCCAGACGTGGAGCTGGCATTGGAAGATATCACAGAACTCCTGCAGTGGAAAGCAGAATACTAAACACAGTAGAGAAAAATCCTTCGACAATCTCGATAGCTGTAGGACGTGCGTTGGGTGTGATAGCCATCAAAGTGTTTTGAGAACTTCACATGAAGACGGAATGTATTTGCACAAAGTGCAGGCAATGACCCCTGACGATTAATCTTCCACGTCTCAATTTTGCTCGTTGGTTTCTACAGCAGACGACAGCCAATCCAACCTGCCCAGCAGATGTTTTATTTACTGATGAGGCTACCTTTATGCGGTCGTGTGTGTTTAACATCTATAATTCTCACCTGTGGGCTCATGGCAATCCACATGGCACAATAGCACACGCGTACCAAGAAAGGTTTTCTTAATGTTTGGTCAGGCATTGTGCATAATAACTTACAAGGACCGTACATTCTACCTAGTCGTTTAACTGGCCATACGTACAACATCTTCCTACAGGAGGTTTTACCCGAACTTCTGGTAGATATTCCTCCAGCTGTTCGCAGAAGAATGTGGTTCCAGCACGATGGAGCCCCAGCTCA
This sequence comes from Parasteatoda tepidariorum, assembly GCF_043381705.1. Lineage (NCBI taxonomy): Eukaryota > Metazoa > Arthropoda > Arachnida > Araneae > Theridiidae > Parasteatoda > Parasteatoda tepidariorum. The sequence goes on from NC_092215.1 coordinate 42,290,768, forward strand.
CTTCAGTCGGAACGTCAGGAATCACCTGGATGCTGTCTACGGCCAGCATTGAATAGGACGGGGAGGTCCAGTTCCCTGGCCAGCGCGTTCTCCTGATTTAACCTGCTTGGTTGTTGTAGTTGTAGTTGCAGTTCATTTACGTAGCACTAGAGCTGCACAATGGGCTATTGGTCTGGGAAACATCCCTCAGGATGATCCGAAGACATGCCATCACAATTTTGATCCTCTGCAGAGGGGATGGCACCCCCGCTTCGGTTGCCCGACAACCTGCACGCAAAGTCGAGCACTTAACGGTAGAACAGTTTAACGTGGACCCATACCTCACATCCTCGGTCCCAACGCAGACTGATCCAAGTGATCACCCACCCGTACACTGACCGCAGCCAGTGATGCTTGACTTCGGTGATCTGCTGGGAACCGTGTCTTAACGATCAGTCCTCTGCGGGACTTAACCTACTTGAATTTTTTCTTTTGAGGTCATATTAAAAGCCTGGTGTACAAGAGTCCCGTCATCTGAAGAAGATCTTGTTGCCCGCTTGTCTGCTGCTGCTTTACATGTGCTCGACATGCCTGACGTCTTTTCCAATGTACGTTGATACATGCGCTGTCTCTGTGAATCTTGTATCGCTGTTGGTGGCTGCTCTTTCGAGCACCTCTTGCAAACTGTTGATTAATTTTTGTTTTCTTTTGTCTTTACTTGTCTTTTCAGTTTCCTTTGATTCATACTGCTTTACAAGCTAGTGCTTTAATGTGCTATTACCGCGCACACATTACGAAATATGCTTATTTATGTCCCCTCTACCTACCTTTACATTTTTGACATATATTTTAGGACCACCTTGTATATTGCAATCAAAACCGAAAAGAAAAAATTATTTCACCCAACATGNAGGAGTTGGCACTAGGCTCTCCCGCAAGTGACCACCCACAATCGGATATAAAAAGCGACATTAAAAAGAAAAAGATGTTACGGATATTATTGAAGCCATGCCAAACTCGAAATCACACGGCTCAAATCATTAAATAATTATCGAAAATAATTAAATAAAAGTAACAGATAAATAAGTAAATGAAACAAAAAATGTGTAGTGTATCTACCACTACAAAAAAATAATTCCAATTCACTAGTATATAAGACATGTTAACTCGATTCTATGGTGGGGTACCTTTTCATAGATGAAGGTTAACATTGTCGATAACTACCAGCCCCGATTTGGTGATCTTCGGACGTGATGTGAACACGCCTACTTTGGCAGAAACTCCTATTACGATTTGAACACGCCTACTTCGATGGATGGTTCACACTGAACAGTTGACTTGTTACTTGTAATTGCGACATCGTCGTCCTCACGCTGTTGTTTCTCAGGCTCTATCACATACAATGTATACACTCGACTGCTAAAGGCAGCACAGGAGTGACCACGACCGTGAACTTAATACAGCTCTCACGATCAGCAAACGAACTTAATACAGCTCTCACGATCAGTACAGCTCTCACGATCAAAAAAGTACGGTGATCTTAATAGAGCTCTCCCGGCTTCCCACAAAACAGCAATGAATCAACTAGTGGTATTCGTTCATCGAATTCTATCACAAATATAATTCTGGTGGGGGAGTACTGTAGTGTATCTACCACTACTAAAATATAATTCCAATTCACTAGTATATGAGACATGGTAACTAGATTCTATGGTGGGGTACCTTTTCATAGATGAAGGTTGACATTGTCGATAACTACTAGTCCCACAATTGCAACGCTACTAAATCAAAATTTATAAAAATGACAATAAATTAAACATTACTACGCTAAAATATCGATTATATTAAATAAATTTAAAATATATAAATCAACTTAAAATATATTGAAATATACACATTGAATTATATTTAAAATATACTAGTATGAACTTGTAATAAAATTAGTGAATTTTAAAAAAAATATTTAAGTGAAAATAATATATTCAATTAATTTACTATTTGTAACATGGTGGTAGAAAGGATATATTTATATTTGACTCGATTTATAAATAATTAATAAATTTTTTCATGTTAATTCCTTAGATGCTCAGAATATTTTTTTTTTTTTGTAGAACTAGTTGGTTTTTTTATTTATTTATTTATTTATTTTTTTGCTAACTTTCATATTTGTTTTATTATATAGCTAGTTTTATTTATTATAGTTTTATTATTTTTGTTTTGATTATCTTTGTATCATATGTCAAAAACATACCTTATTATTCTTATTTAAAAATTAAAAAAAATATTCGTATTAGAAATGTTAATACTTTTTTATAATTGAAGTCAGTGTAAAACAGAGATTTACCGTAGCAAACTTCTTGGCGGAATATTTCTCGATTCAGCCATCACTGCGAATTTAATATGTCGCAATAGAAGAATATCAAAACGAAATCTAAATATTTTGTTTGCTATAATTATTTTTGATTCCTGCTTTGTTAAAAAGCAGCAAAAGGAAAAATTCTAACACCTTTTTACATTTGCAAGGAACATAAATACATATATATTAGAAAATAAAATTATAAATAAATATCAAGAAGGTGAATCATTACTACCTCACGGTAAATCTTTTAACTATAACATGCATCCTAATTTATTAATTGCTATATTTAAGATACGAAATGCAACAAAAAATAAAGAAAAAATATTTTTATATAATATCATTGAGAATGATTCAAACAAACGAACATTTCTTATAAAAAAGCAATCGTTTCATTTATATGCATTTAATAATAATAAAATACTGATCATGAGTTAGATTTAAAATAAACGAGAAAAAGTATTGAGTTGTTAAAATTTTTATTCCAGGTAATAATTGTCATTAAGCTTTTAGTTACAAAAAGGATAACTAAAATGTTTGCTAACAGATATGTGCAACCCAATGTTCGTAGCTTTTAAAAGATACAATCTATAAATTGCTTTGTTTGAAAAGTTATCGATATACAATTGAGTATTTGAAAACAAATTATTAAAATCGTGAAGAGGAAGGTAAAGCATGTAGGTTGCTCGTAAGAAATTCCGATCAAGGCGACTCCAAACAAGTCGTTTACCCAAAAAAGCGCCAACAGCTAGGAAGTGATTCGCCAAACAAGAGTCGTGAAACCCTGCTGGATTGAAAAATCGCGCCCAGGATCAGTAATCTCTTGATGGGGTAGGGGTATTATACTTTTACAGAGATATTATTAAATCTACATGAATATATTAAAATTAAGGATTCGTTAATTAAAAATTTCTAATGCATAATTATGATTAATGTAGGATACGAAAGATCATTGTGCGATTGATGGTACTAAAATGTCAATTCAAAAATATGCTTTGTTTTGTATAATTCCTCTCTTTGAATTCACTATTTTCTGTGAAACATCAATTAAGTCAGTTTCTATGATTCAAGCAATTTAGTAAATAAAATTAGGGAGTATATTTAATTTATATTTAATATCATATAAAGTCAACTTTGTAACTATCAAGCAAAATTTAACATTCCGTATTCGAAATATTGTTCATTTATTAAAAATCAACTTGTAGTGTTTTGACAAAAGGTAAATTTCCTCGACAGCTTTTTTTGCTATTCAACCATTTCAACCATTTGCTTTCAACCATTGTTTGACAGCTTTTAATCAATGGTTCAATAATTATGGAGACAGAATAAGCTCTAGCTTAAGGTATCGACATAATAATCGATTAATAAGGTGAAATGACAAGTCACTTGTCGGTAAATAAATTGTTTTGCTTAAGCTTATTTATTTTATGTGATATTTTGCTATTTTTTAACTAAAAAGTAACTTGGAAATTCTATTGTAGTAAATAACGACAATGATTAAACATTATCATTTATTAAAGTTTAAATTTTACAAGTTTCTATTTAAAAACTATTACTTAGTTAATCGTATTTAAAATAAAATATTATCTAAAAATCAGCTTTTTTTTGCAAGCAAAAACAACTAATGTTTGTTAATTTCCTTCTACCATAAATTTTTTTCCCCGAGAATCTACCATGTCGAATCTATTTAAAATTGGAAAAATGAGGCTTAGTACATAGTTATATAAAATAATTTTTTTCCCTTGGCCAAATTATTAGACACCCTATAAGATTCCATGCAAAATCTTAATTATCAGGTGATACTAAACAGCTTTATTATTTTCACGAGACTGAAACCGGTTTGCACTTGTTTACGTTCGTGTATCAATTGGTTATCATTGCAATGCAATACGTTAAAAATAAATACAAATAGGAAGTATATAAAAAATATCCTGAATAAAAACCCATTTCACGTATGTTTAAATATAAAAGTATTGAATATAAACACGTGCAAAACATGTAATTATTAAGAAACTACAGTGCCTCTAATAAATTGGTCTAATTATTATAATACAATAATATAATACCTGATATAATAAATATTCTATATTCATATAACATGCATATCTAACACATATCTAATATGTCAAATTTATATTATATATAGTCTAATTTAACCAATTGATATGCGTACGTAAACAAGTACAAACCGGTTTCAGTCGGGAAAAAACAATAAAGCTGAATAGCATCACCTGATAATCAAGACTTGACATAGAATCTTATAGTGTGTCTAATAATTTGGCCTGGGACTATAGATTTAATTAATAACATTTAAGTTGCTTACATGATATTAAAAATTTCGAAATAATATTTTTTAATTTGAGTATAATTATTTTCACAATTTTATCATCTTTTAGATGCTTTCTCTGTTGGTCAAAATATAGCAACTAGAGCAAAAACTGGAAATACTTTGCCATCTTCAGACTGGGATCAAACCATTCAAAGTCTTTACGATGAAGTTAAAGATTTCTACCCTAAATGGATTAGTCCTTTCAGAGCTCCAAAATATCCTATGACAGGTCATTATTCACAAGTGAGTTCTTCAAATTCTAATACTTTAATAAGTTCTCGTTGAATAAATTATATTATCCCTGTCTATATTATAGTTCGTTCACCAGGAGTTGGCACTAGGCACCACCTCCTCGGACGCAGAGTTCATTTCAGCGCGAGAGTAACAGGAGAAACCTCTCCGTGCTTAAAATTGAGACAACCCTTAATGCGCGCCAAACCCAAACAGTGAATTCTTTTTCAGTCACTTATTTTTGCTTTATCGTCTGCTATTATACTTTTCAATACTCTAGCTCATTAAACATATTTTAAATTTAAAAACTGCTGTTTTCCCAGCAAAATTTCTCAGAAAGGGCAAACTATTTACTCAAAGAGAAAAATCTTATGAAATTTATGAAATATTTAGCACTAAAAAAATGCACACGAAGATTGCGAAATAAGTATTTTTGCTATATGATCGCCAAATAGCAACCTTCTTCAGGATTGTTCACATCCTTCTCCCAACAATAGTGAAATAATATCGTCTATACCACGTGATGAAAGCGGAGCCAAGTGCCAACTCTTGGTGAACGAACTATACTCAGGATAGTTTTTCTAGCATCAGAGACAGTATATGAATCGATCCTCTTTGGGACTCCAAAGTTTGTTAATTCGTGTACTGTTACTGACTGCAAGATTACTTGCAGCTCTAGTCCTTCAATTCCAAAATGTTTTCCAATAGGACTGAACTTATCCATTTCTTTTGCATGTGGAGAAAGTAGGAGATGCGAGTTGGATTTTTTTTCTGAAACAGACGGAGCAGACGCAATTTATTTTTCATTCGAGAATTTGAAAATCGAAAATAAAATGACACCTTTCCAATAACAAACAGCAATTAAAATTACGCAGATGTTTCGAGTTGGCCACGCTTAGCATTAATATTTATTTTATTCGATTATATTCATTCATCTTTCTTCAGTAGTTGGGATAATAATTTTTGCTGTTATTATTAACTGCTCTTAGGTAGCTACGAATCTTATATCATTTAGATTAGAAAAATATCAGTGCAAGAAATATATGGCAATGGCACTTTATTTAAAATTTAAAAAAAAACAGCGATGTCGGGAATACCTTGCAAGAGCGGATCAAGCGATGGATCTTAAACAACTAAAACTTAAAAAACTTTAAAAAAAAACTTAAAAAATAAAAACTAAAAACTTAACTTAAAAAAAACTTAACTTAAAAAAACTTAAAAAAACTTAAAAAAAAAATATATATCAGTGTTAGGAAAAACAGTCAAAGTGTATATTAGAAAATGACAGCATTAGTGAAGTGTACACGATACACTTTTCTAAATTGCAAATGATCTATATTCCCAGTCCTGCGATAGGCTTCAGCTCATTCATCTGTACGGGGTTTTATATAAATTTGCTTAAGCACATTTTTTTTCAGTATTAAAAAATGTGAAGATTCTCTGATTAGGAATCAGAAATAATAAAGGAATAGCATACGTCTCAACATTTCCCTGTCTCGCCTACCCTCAAAGATTTAACCCCGATTTTCAATGCTGCACTGGGAAATGTCTCGGCCAATTAAGAAATTAAAATGGAGAAATTATCCGAAAAACTATTTAGATACATATACAGTGCTCCAATATATATATATATA
>NC_092215.1:42297590-42354360 GCF_043381705.1 Parasteatoda tepidariorum
AGAGAGATTCTATTTTGGGAATTCAAGGCTGAAAACATACCATTGAAATATAAATAGATTTATATTTCAAAGGAAGAGTTATTTTTAGAATCGTTCCCTTTTTCACTTCCATATAAGGAAGCAGAAATGATTTTCCTTAATGCGTAAGGTTACAAGGAATGTACGAAGTGTGCCTTTTTACCTCAAATCTGTGTTGGTATAAAACGTAAGAACGCATAGTTTTGCGTGTCCTTTTCATCATGATGTGATCCAAATCAGCTGTTCCGGAATTGTCCGGAGTCTTGTCCACTCCCCCTCCTTTGCAGGAGTGGGGACGTGAACTGTCAGCAATACCAGCCTACCTTTAAATAAACCTGTTTAGAACGTGTGATGGCTTAAGACTGCATTATTTCAATCTAAATACAACACTGATAACAGGGTTGTAGCCCTGTTATTACAAGCGACAGGATTATTACAAGCAACAGGATTATTACAATGTAGGCTGGTATTGCTAACAGTTCACGTCCCCACTCCTGCAAAGGAGGGGGGAGTGGACAAGACTCTTGACAATTCCGGAACAGCTTATCAGGATCAACTCATGATGAAAGGACATGCAAAACTACGCGTTCTTACGTTTTATACCAACACTACAACAACATTTTAATACCAACACCACAACAACATTTTAATCTACTTATTTTTCTACGGAAAAATCTAAAGTTTCAACTGTTTTTATTTCGTAGAAGCAGAGAAAAATCAAAATGATTTAATTTTCAAAAAAATAATTTGGCGACAATGAAGAAATATTTGAATGGAGCTATTTATATTTAAATGTGGCTAACTTACGAGGAACTTGACTTGCGCACGCGTAGCGTAAAATTTCATTTATTTTTTTTCGCTAATAACCGATTGCTAATCCTTTTTTATTATTATTGACTATAATGTTTCTTTTTTAGTCGCCTATAGATTTATTCATAATTTTTCGTTCAGAAATTCGTAATAATAATTAGTAAAGAAATTTGAATAAAACATTTCATTGAATTAAAAACATTTTGTTCAATGAATGTCGAGTTTCATAAAAGCATTTTTCAATAATTGATACAATTTCAATAATGTACATATGCATAGATTTGGAATAATATATTTATTAGTTATTTTTTAATATATATTGTATAATTATTAATACGAATATGTACTCAACATATTTAAGCATCTTAAAATTTCTCAACATCTATAAGATAGTCTTAGACTTAAAATAATTTTTTTTATTACCTGTCCGCGCGTGTTTCACAGAACTATTTTACCAACTATTTAATTAAATCTTAACATTTCTCAAAATCTTTTTCTTTGCGCTACTACGCATAATATTTTTTAATAATATACTAATAAATTTTCTTATTACTTTAATTTAGGTTTTTCCTTAAAGTGAAATTCTTTTTCAAATTATTGTCAAATGTTTATTGAAGAAAAACCTGCCAGATAGTTATTAAAAAATAAATAAAACAAAACAAAATGAAAAAAATAAAATAAGATAAATGAATAAACAAAAATGTGCTGCTTTGATTTCTTTTTAAAAAGTTTTGATGAATTATATATTATTATATATTTTTTTCAATCCAAGAGCCTTAACCATTATCTTACGTAAAACTAATTTTAATATCACGTTCAGTATTTTAATTTAATATACTGCGTCACTAAATCAATAATCCCTACATACTGAAGTGGGAAGATAAAATTTCATTATCTTCGAAAAATATGAAAATAAAAGTCAAGATGTTTTGAGTGCTCAAAAATTCACGTCACGTGTCATGGGCATCTAGCGACCTCTGAGAATGGCAACGTTTGAAGCAAATGTCAAAATTAGGCACCATTTTTTAAGACTCGGCAGACGCGAGCGAAAAAAACTAAAGTGATTTGAAATGAAAAATGCATGGTTGCTAATAAAAAATGTAAAATGAAAGTGAGAAAAAAAATAGAGAAACCGTGGTATCCGAGAGCGAAACGGAGATTAAATTCCTTGCCAGTGCTACCTTGGCTATGTTGTATAAGCCAGACGGGTTTTAAAATTTAGGTTAAAGGAACACAATAGATAAGTCTTTTTTCAAGAATACGATAAATCTATTGCTACACATTCTTTGCATCTTCGGGATAAATTTTGTCTCGATAATGACAAAATTCTAACCATCCCTGCCACATCAGCTCATCTTGGTACCCGTCAATCTTGTTTTATTCATATGGATGCCGATTCCCTTGTTAACGATATTTGTTTCACACTATCTCTCTATAGCACGTGGAAATGCATTTTGCCCTGATTTGTGTTTTCCGGCTATTGCGGTTTTTCTAGTTTTGTTGAATTTTTTTATCCTACTTTTCACTCTTGGGGTACAGCGGTTTCTCCAGTTATATTTCCACTTTTTATGTTTTCTCCTTGGCAACTTCACATTTCTGCGTCATACGGTTTTTTTATTTTATTTTTTTCCCCCTTAATTCACGTCATGCGAGTCTTAAGAATGGGCGTTTTTTTCTTGATATTTTTTGAAGCCCATGATTCGATCTTTGGATTTTTTTGATGAGAATATTATTCTGAAAGAAGCAATTATTATTTCAACGGGGTTCATGTGGCTCTTAAGACATTTAAAATACCATGACACCTATTTTGAAATAAAGAAGTTAATTTTTAATTTAAAATTAAAATTTCGAAACTTAAGGTTTGGTTACCAGATATTTGAAGTTATTTATTGAAATTGATAATTAATACTGCGGTGAACATAACTGCAATAAAATACATTTATCCTCTTAGCTTTGCTGCCACTATTACAGTTTCTTAAGGGCCTTACGAATTCTGTTTTGAAGTATGTATCCAGCAAAAGTTTGGTTTTAAGGTTTTGAAACCATGTTAGTTGTAAATAGTTACAAAACCGTATGGTTTTGCATTCACGTTTAACCATACCAGTTGTAAACGGTTTAACAACCGTAAAAGTAATTAAATGTCCCCGAGCGTAAGCCTTACGGGTAATTAGGAGGACAGACTGCAGTTGGTTATTTTATCGTAATATTCGAATGAAAACTCTAACAGTGGATAATATGGCTCAACTAAGCACCTTAGTAAGTTTAGTGAAAGTTTGAATAATATTTAGGTTCAACATGCTAAGAATTTCAAATATTCTATCAAGAGAAGTTGACGAGGTAAACTAAACATGCTTAAAAAATTAATTATAAATTAATTTAAGTGAAGTTCAAAATAATTATAACATTTTTTTAAAAAAATTGTATAACATCATAAAAAATTAACTATGAAATGTTTTGATATTTTAGGCAATGTGGGCTACGACGTGGAAGGTTGGATGTGGATATACTGTTCACAGTTACTCTAACGATCCAAGGTTTCAATATGTTGAATTATACACCTGCAATTATGGACCAACGTAAGTTAAACGAAGCTTCATTTTATGTATTTTTAAAATTAAAACAAAATACAGATTTTGATTACCAGTTAAAAAAGAAACATTCCTGACTAAAATTTTAAGATATTTTTCATGATCAAATATGCTTTATCATTTATTTGAAGAGAAAGAAGTACCCAACTTAAAATTGTTTTAATCGATCGTATTGTAAAAAAATTGGATTATATCAGAACCCTTATTTTTGATGAAAAAAAGTTTTTATTTTATTTAATAATACAAAAATGTGCTTGCTAGAAGAAGAATTTATATGAAATATTTTAGAAGTTTATGATTAGATAGTTTCACTTCTAAACAAACCAATCTTGTTCATCGAAGATGAATAATAATCCATATTTTATTCAAAAGTAACATTTAAGGGGGAGGAAAAGCAAATTTAAATAATTTTTTTTTCCTTAAAAGAATATATATAGTTTCGCACCTTTTTTGAAAACAAATTACGTATTGCTTTATTTACTTATTTTTATTTATTAATTAATTTATTTTTTGAAACAAAAAAGTGTTTTTTTGGGAAAAGTTTGATAGAATCACGTATATTTACGATTAAACCACATAATTCAAATGCACGTTTCGAAGTCAGCGTGTTGTAATAATAGTATGTATAAATGTAATGAATAGTATTAAAAATATCCAGATTTCAAAAACTATGCGAAAATCAGAATTGAAAGCTACAGAAAAATCGATAAAATCATCACGAATACTCAGATGCGTAATTCAAATTTCCCGTGAAATATATAAAGATATCTGTGGAGTATATCAAGAACATATGAAATATATCGCGATTATATCTGTATTTTAAATAATGATGTGACAGTCTACAGCAATGACTGCCGATAAAAAGATCGAAACACTGCATGGATTCAGCGCTATCGGGTGTTTCAAAAAGTAATTATTCAAATGCGCGAATTTTCATGTTTCGAATTTCTCTTGTCATAATAATATCATATGGAAACATCGAGATTTAATAACCACGTGAAAATCAGTTGCATCTCAAAGATAACGTCAATATCGTCACGTCAAAAAAATGCCTATTCTAATGCGCGATTTAAATTTCGTGTGTCTGAATAATATCAGAGTTGGTAACCAGGAGAAAATAAATAGAATAACTGCTTAAAGAAAATTTTTAAAAAAAATGATAGAAACGTCGCCTGGATTTACAATGAAAGCAAACGTGTTGAAAAGTTATTAGTCGAATGCAGGATCCGAAATTTCTATTTTGTAATACCTTATTAAAATATCAATTTGATCTGATTGTGACCTTGATCTAATTGTAAAGGGAGTCTTTATTTTTTTTAAATTTTTTTTTCGTACGTACGCGTGCATGCACTGGAGGTACGCGTCCATGCACTATGTGATGTTTTGTATTTAATTTTTTCATGAAATTCTCGTGTTCTTCTTAGATTAGGAAATTCTTTTAAAATATAACTGTATTTCGAAATTAAGTCTTAATTTGTAAACCTTGTCCCGTAAAACCTTTAGTTGACAGTTTCGTTTCTGGAACTATAAAGCGCTTTCGTTTAAGTTCAATGATCATCTCGAAATGATTGAGAAAATCAGAACCAATTATGGCATATTTGATATCTGCCATAACGAAATGCCATGGAAAAGATCGCCTTAAATTCAAATCAAGTGTCCCAAGTGACCAGACCCGGATTATACCTTTCGTAGACCCTAGGCATTCGTAGGCCCTAGGCATTTCGTAGGCCTTCGACAGCATAATACAAGATTTCGTTGAATCTAAAAATCGCAAAAAAGTAATATATTAGATCATAAGATTCTGCAAAATAATTTATTACCGAAAAATATTATATTTTTATTTGTATCTTCATAATTTTGTGCAAAATACACTTGTTGTTTTTAAAGCTGAATTATTTTTGCCAACAAATTTTTTTCTCCCAAGTTTTTCGTAGGCCCCTGAATTTCGTAGGCCCTAGGCACTTGCCTAGTGTGCCTATAGGTTAATCCGGCCCTGCAAGTGACACAGGGAAATTGTTAGATACTGATTAATATCGATCGACATTGTGAACGTCGAAGGATATCAAAGCATTTGTGACAACTTGAATACAATAATTGTACGACATCTATCTATAACGCGATTTCATATAATTTATTCCTGTTAGTTAACTTATTTCATAAGGAGCTAAATTAGCGATAAACTTGAAGTAAAATATTTAAGTTAACATAGTAATTCAAAATATTTAAGTGACCATAGTAATTCATATTTGTAGAAAAATGCATAGAGTCAAAATTAAATATCTTTTAAGAATTAATTGTAAACAACATGCCTCTACATTTCATATGAGAGCTAAATTCGTTCGTGAACTAAACTTTTTAAAAGGATGAAACTGGTGCCTTCTGCGTATGAAGATAAACGCCAGTATTGGAATAGCAAAAAACGGTATGTATTTTGCTGCTAAGTTTTATTATTTTTCTGTGTTGTTTTAAAAACTATTTTACTATCAATAACTATAAAAATAATCATTTATTCATTCAATAATGTGAATGTTTTATATATTTTATTATCCGTGTCGTAGGCTTAATCCGTAACATGGTGATATCTTGTCAAAGGGCGCTTTTAAAGGAAACTTTTAAAGGGAACTTTTATTTCAAATAAATTTTTTTTTAAAGTTTCGAATGCATTTTTTTAATGTTTTATTAGAATATTATTAAGAAATGCTGAGTGTAAAAAATATATAATTTTAAGTTACTAACAAAAAGTTTGATTCGTGGAATTTTTCAAATGTTTTTTTTCGTATCAACTAACATTTCTTATACGTTTAGGTAATTATAAAACAAACTAATCCACTCAAATGTGTTGTTATTTCTAATGCCACTTGCTAATATCAGCAAGCCTGCTTTGTGAAAACCAGTGAATTTAAGACAGAGGGTGCGTTTCTTGCTTTTCAGTGGTGCCATCTATGGCCAAGAATACGTCTTAATCAACCGCAAACACAAGTCACAGCCCGTTTTTAAAGACGGACCTCCTCATGCATCCACAGATCGTAATTTTGACCTAACCCAGAGAACGACCCATCTCCAATTCAGTACCTCCAGAGGTATTGTTATGGGAACTTGGAGAACTTTGTGACCCGACAGATTTAACGTGCCTCAGTCACCATTTACAGCATGGGGAGTTTTCGGATCAAGGGGATCGAACTCACGACCTCTTAGACATGGTCCCAACGCCCTACCAACCAGGCAATCCCGCCCTTAATGAAATTTTAGTGTGTATAGAAAATATTTTGATCAGTTGTTTATTAATTACACTCGAAATCACCAATCACTTAAAACATAAATAGAGGTTCTTGAATATTGGTAACACTCCCCAAAAAAGTTTTGTGAATACTTTTCCTGGCAAATTTGCAGAATGTTTAGAATTTTATCTATACTATGCGTTTTTAAAATACCATGCATTTTTCATATATCTTCAGTTATATTTATTGAATAAAATTATTTTACATGCTTATTATCAAGGTCCTAAAACAGGACATGTAAAGTACCTTTTACTTAATTATGTTGCTTTGTATTTAAAAAAAATGCTTGGTAATAACTAAGGCCCGGATTTTGATGACATTTGCATTTTTTTGCATTTTTTGCATTTTTGGACATTTTTCGTCTTTTAGAGCATTTTTTTAGATTTATAGGGCATTTTTCTTTAAATTGTAGGGCATATTTTGCATTTTAATGCATTTTTTAAAGTTTTTTGTTAATTTTTTCCAATGTTTATAATTTTTTATCAATTTTCATTATTACACTGGCTTCCAAACAATGAAGAAAATCTATAGGATATTAACAAGTGAAGCAAAATCTTTTCAAATTGAAGAAGAATTGTCAGTAAGTGAGACCGTCTTTTCCAAGTACGCACCTATAACATCAGTAGACGTTGAAAGAAGCTTCTGCAGGAATGAAAATTTACTTTCAGACAAGAGACGCTCGTTTACATTTCAAATTATCAAAAAACATTTAATAATCCATTGTAATTCTGATATTTAGTAATATTATGAGATGGAATTTGTTATATCCATTAAAGTTTCTATACAAAATAAAAATATTTTGGTGTCAATATATTTTCCTTTTTTTTGTTATTTTAGGATATAAAACATATTTTTTAAACTTTAATGAACGTAGAACAAGTATTGCCTTGCTTTATATTTTTTAAATGAGTCATAATAATTTTAAAGAGCAAAACATTTTTTTAATTCAATATTTTTGCAATTATTTAAATTTTTTGCGCAATTTTTGCATCTTTAAGGGCATTTTTTGCCCTTTTTAAGGGCATTTTTTGCGCTTTTTAAGGGCATTTTTTGCACTTTTTAAGGGCATTTTTTGCACTTTTTAAGGGCATTAGTTGAGATTTTTTAGGTCATCAAAATCCGGGCTCTAGTAATAACTCTTTAAAACATTTAATACATAAGTCGATGAAGGCCATTACGGTATGTAAAACCATGTTCGGTTAGTTGATCAAGAGTAATAAAGTAATACCAAAATTTATGTGTAACAATAATCTAAACACCAGTGGTTTCCAAATAGCGTTCCACGGATCCCTAGGGTACTGTGGAAAAATTTAAAAGTTCCGAAAGTTAAGACTTTTTTTAAATAATATTTTTTTAACGTTTTTGAGAACTAAAATTGCATTTAGATCCGATCTAGAGTCATTATTTACTTATATTTTAGTTGCCTTAAGAAAATTATTAAAGTAAAATTCCAATACGAAAGAATTGGAAAGTTTTTGTTTAAGAAATGTAATTTTTTTTAATTACACTTTATTGAATAAATTATGAAGAACCTATGCATTTTTAAAAAACTGCAATAGAACTTTCCATCACGCTTTTCAAATCAATATGAGATAACTAAATTCATTAAAGAAATATGGTTTACTAATTTTACCATTTCTTAATTACCATTTTTCAACGTTTATTGCTGTTATTTAACCTTTCCGTCTTATTTCTAAATATTCCCCTCAAAAAATTCACTGAAATTTGGGTGAAAAACTTGAGTTGGATTGGATTGAAAAAGTTGAGTTGTTGCGAAATAAAAGTATTTTCAAAATAAAATATTAAGGTGTAATCCAAAATATTCACATTATATTAAGAGCCCATTTGACATATAGGAAAGCATATACAGTGAGCAAAAAAAAAGGCTAAATATTGTTCAAAAATGAATGACACATTAAGACACAGCGCTAAAAAATCATTCATTTATGATTTTCTTTTTGATTAAAAAGTTAATTAAATTAAGAGAAAAAAAATTCTGATTGCTTACCTAAATTCCAAAGCAAAAATCCTACCTATTTTCATAAAACTAACATGACATAACACATTAAATTGAAGAAAAAAATTTATACAAGAGTAAATTAAAAGTGACCAAAGTCCATATGGTCATTCTCTAAGGTCACGCTTCCCTTTGTTTTTGCCAGGCTACGTCTTTGGGAATATTGGTATGAAGCTTAAGTAAAATTTTTACATAAAGAACATTTAAACATAGAAAAAGTTAATCTAAGAATACAAAATAAAAAAATATGTAAACATATTTTTAAAACAAATTATATTTAAGAAAAAAGAAAGAAAGAGGAACTCAATAATTTAGTGAACATTAAATCTCGTTCCCCCCCCCCCCCTAACTGGCTTTCCCCCCTCCAGCCCTGTATCTTGTTCCTCCTGAAGTTGTGCATTAAGGAAAATACTTAGTATACTTAGTTTTCACTATTGGTCACTATTTAAGTTCTGCAATCTTCATCAGATTGATTGAAAAACAGAAGCGAAAGCATATTGCTGATTTTGCAACATCTGGGAAGCTCATAGTTGTTTTATCAATTGAATTCAATATCCCACCATTTTTTTTTTTTTTTTTTTTAATAACTGAGCGTTTACGGCACCTTATAAACAGCCGTCGTTTCTCTTGTCGAAAACCTTCAGCTGTGCATTAAGGAAGAATAAGTATACAAAGTTTACCATATGCAAAGAGCATGGTCGGATTTAATACAACAAATTATTTATATTTTATGTACGATAAGAAAATTAGAGACCACAAAGCAAACACAAAAACGTACTTTCTCTGAATAAATATTTTTATATATTTATTTATTTTAATGGCTGTCACTTGGGTCTGTTACCCTCAAGGTATGTAACTTTTTGTAAAATTCTAAGCTAAATAATTTTAAATGACAAAAAAAACGAAATTTAAAAGGTGTCAGTCGAATAGTTTTAGAGGAAGTAAAATTTAGAAATTTGGCTTTTTTTCAATTCTTTAACTCAACAGTTATTCGTTCAATGATGCTTGAGTTTTAGATTTTTGTTAAAATTTCTTTGTTTAAAATGATAAAAATAATAGATAATAAATAGATAGTAAATAATAGATAATAAAAAATAATAAATAATTATTGTGAATTATTTTGACGCGGAATTATTTTTGGATAAATAAATTTTACAACTGTGGGCAAAAATATGGAATTTTATAATTGTGTGCAAATTGGTGCCCGAAACATAACTAAATACGGAGAAAGCAAAATTAAAATATTATTAAGAAATGCTGNCTATGGCCAAGAATACGTCTTAATCAACCGCAAACACAAGTCACAGCCCGTTTTAAAGACGGACCATGAAGTTGTTTGCTTGATATGCAACCGTGTTAAATGGTTTTTGATTATAGCTTTTAATTTTTTTTTCAGGGGAAACTTGTACATGCAAGATATGTACAAAATTGGTTCGCCGTGCAGTCAGTGTCCAGATAATACTTGCTGTGGTAGAGAATGTGAGATGATTGGCGTTCGTTCTGATTATGAAGGCCTTTGTAGTGAGTACCTTATTACATTTAATATAAAATGGAGGCCCTGCTTCAAAGCAAATTGCTGTGTCAAAATGCAAAATAAACCGGCAAAATAAATATCAAGATTTTGTTTCAACGAATCAGAAACATTATTGTGTTTCAGATTGATTTAATTTACGTTGGCATTCAGAATTATGTTTGGGATATTGTTTGGAGCTTTAGTGCGGCTTGTTTATATAGCCAAGAATTCGCGAAAATCCATCTCCTATTAAACTGGTGCAAAAAATAAAGAGAATTAGCAGACTTGGCCGTGTATACTATGGTATATTAGTAATAAAGATTACAAATATACCATAGTATACACGTCTTTATACCATCCTTAATTTAATAGATTTTGAGTGACACCACAGCTCGGAAATAATTAATTTTTGTAGTTCCAATAACTTATAAATAGTTAATAAACAAATTTCTTTACTTTACTTAGTTAACGAAGTTAGGGGTTGACGCGTTAGGGTTCAAAATGGATTCGTTTGGATTCTGAAATGCTCTCAATTACATTAGTGAGTCACACTCACAATGTCACATTATGCATAAAACTTATTAAGAAACCGTTATTTTCCTTTACTGTTTGAGTTTTCTACAAATGAAAGATTAATATGGAAAATCCATCATTGCGAACTAATATTTACAGATTTTCAATGTAAATAAACTCAATAAAAAGCTGTTTAAATACTTTTTGTTTAAATATTCTTTTTTACGTCTTCTTTTTATCATTTAAACTTACTGCAATTTTTATTAGCTTTTATAAATTTAGTTTTATTTTATATTTCATAACCGTCGTTGAACAACGGACACAATTTTATAGGCTTACGATTTCTAAGGTTCAACTCAGTAGCCTTCTAATTTTGAACCCCATCCAGAAGACAAGGGAACTCCTGGATCAAATATTAGGAGAAATTTGCCTTATTGGAGGAATTTTCGATGAAACTAGCCAGCATTTACATTACATGGAGAGGGAAACCACGAAAACCACCCTCTGTTATCCTGACGGCAAAGGGACTCTAACCCATGATCCGTCTACAACTGAGGATATTTTACGTTAGCACTGTAGTCGGTGCAAGCCGGGGGCTGAATTCGTATCGACTAATCATCGCTGCTATTCGAACCCGGTTCACCTCATTGGAAGGTGAGCGCTCTATCCCCTGAGCCATCGTGGCTCAGAAGCAACATTTAGAGTATAAGTGAATTGGTTAAAAGAAAAAGAACCGCTTAAGATAAAGATCAAATTATAGCATATGAAGTCTATAAATGTTTTCGCGCATAAATATTCAGTTTCTTCATTAAAATTTATACTAAACCCATTGTAAATTTTGATTTTTTCGTACGAAAACAAGCTCTTTGACCCTATATACAATATGATTAGCGTAAACAATGTAATTAGTGTCATAAAATAAAATTAAAAAAATTACTTTTCATTAAAAACTAAAATTTTGATTTTCAATACATGGTTAAGCCAGAATTTCGTAATTTTTGCGTAACTGAATGCGTTAATTACTTTTCCCCAAATCTCATTTAGCGTGCGAGCGCTAATCAAAAACTCGTTTAGACATAATTATTATTTTAATAATCCTTTTTAATATTTTAGCATTTATTTTGTGATAAGGCAAATTGTTTTTAAGTTTGTTACATAATTCCTGAGTAAGAAAATAAAAATTTCATTAGTTTTATATCACTATTTTACCGATTTCGTTCTTATTTTATGTTAGGAATTATTTAAGAGGACAATATCGATCCCAAAGGACTCTAAATAATATTTTTTAAGGTAGGTCTGGTTTTGGCTGTAATAAAGGGGCTGACTGATTATTAGGGACTAATGATATTCAATTGTAAATTTATTGATAGCATTTATTGAAACATGATTATCAAAAAAGCTTCGTCGATTCTGGTTTAAATTTTGTCAGTTTAAACTAAATGATTGAAAAAAATGTCAAGATGTGTTTCATTTACTGACCAACACTTTTTCGATCTTCATTAAATTAAATTATAAATAATTGTGAAAAAAAATTTCTTATTAATTCCTTTTGCTGAGGTAAAGCGCAATATGTAAAAACAAAACTAAATTTTCTTCAGGATAATTTTTAAATATATAAATAATTTCTAAATGTAATAATTAATAATAAATGAATAATAATAATGAAGGAAATAATTTCTAAATGATTGAAAAAAATGTCAAGATGTGCTTAGTTTACAGACCAACACTTTTTTCGATCTTCATTAAATTATATTATAAATAATTGTGGAAAAAAAATCTTCTTATTAATTCATTTTGCACAGGTACAGCGAAGTATGTAAAAACAATATTAAGTAACTAATTTTTCTACAGGTATCTTAACTAAATTATTAGTAACAAAACTTCTATATATATATATATATATATATATATATTGAGTAAATTTCTATGCACCCCTTTTTTTAATTAAGTTGTGGTCTACACCAATTATAAAGATATTTCTTGAGGACCCCTCAAATTGTGAAGATAATATCCTTTAGATCCAGAT
The DNA here is from genome assembly GCF_043381705.1 of Parasteatoda tepidariorum. Lineage (NCBI taxonomy): Eukaryota > Metazoa > Arthropoda > Arachnida > Araneae > Theridiidae > Parasteatoda > Parasteatoda tepidariorum. The sequence continues at coordinate 42,310,354 of NC_092215.1, forward strand.
TCGAATCCTATCTTTGACTGCTCTAATCATATTCTGATTCCGGTTCGCATTAACCACAGTGCAGATGAAAATTATTCTCAAAGGTAGATTGGTCATATTTAAAAGTCCTCCTGACGTCGGGACAACGAAAGTGTAGTCTTCTTCTCTCTATAACGGAAAAGTAGGTGAATTCTTAGACTTTCAAGGCAAGTTTGGCCCTATTGCTTGATCCAGGAGCTTCCTTTGTCTTCTGGGTTAGGTCAAAATTACAATGTAAAGAAGTTTGAAGTTGCTAGCCATAACTCCGAGAAATTATCGACTGTTGAAGCCAGGTATAAATAAAAAATAGTTAAGAGCGTAGTATAGTATTGTTGTTTTTTAATTTGCCTATTATACCCATAACTGCCCAATAATTCGAATTACTGACATTTTTCATGAAATATTTTTGATTATTTCTAAGATTAAAAAGATTGCATATTTAGATTCTAGTTTAAGGTAGACTAATCTTTGGAATTAAGTAATTCAAGCAGCGTTCTTCGGTAAAGTGAAGTGAATGAAGTGATAAATTATAATATTTTTTTTAAGTATAAACAGACATCACATCAACAAGTTGACTGTTATTTCATCAACTGTTATTTCTAAGTCGTTTGTAGCGTTATAAGTTGTATATTATAAGCATACTGAATCAAATGATAAATTAATGTATGCTATGAATCTCAGCAGATGAGATCTTTTCTTATGGTTTTTACTGCGCGTGACATTTTTTTCCCAGACAGTTTTATCTCAAGGTCATCTTTATCCTCAAAAAACTAACAGTTCTGGCATTTTGAGAGATTAAAAAAGAAAATTATCATAGCAAAAAAAGAATCCATGGAATTAATCCTAATAATCTATCCTCATAGGAAGAATACAAATAACCTCACATTTTACCTTACAAGTGAAAAAAAATATAATCATCTAGGGAAAAATTATAATCATCAGGAAAAAAATAAAAATCACCAGGGGAAAAAATAAATGCTAAAAGGTAGAAAAGATCTGTATAGCTTAAACGAATTTCAAACGTGCCTCGAAAACAACCAACCATTTCTTTATTAAAATCGATGAATAAATATTCTAAATAACATTTTAGTTATTTTAAGTAAATTAAAGTTTTCTTTTTTTGTCTCTTCATTTTTTTCAGACTTAGTAAACAAATTGCTTGGGTTAAATAATTTGATTTGTCCCAAACTGTTTGTGTAAGGGGAAATTTTTAAGGAGTTTTCAAAAAAGCATCTGCCTTCATTCATGTATTAATTATTACAGAAACACACTTTCCATTAAATGAAGGTGTGAATTTTAAAAAAAATTATAAATTCCACATTTAAAAAAATGGCATGTGTGTCAAAATGAAGACTATACTTTCCCTTTAATTACTTCTCCTCAAGCTTCAAGTTAGCGAAATTTATTATTTTTATCGCCCATTAACCGTTTTCGTCTTGGCGTTCACATACATCTTTGGCGCCTTTTGTATGTTGCCAAACAAAATACTAGATTCTTTCGACTGTCAGTTGCGAAATGTACCTTACACTTTCTTCCATTTCGAAAACAACATTGTAATGCTGATGCGTAGTGTTTTCACCCACTGCAAATTTTAAGACGTGAAAAAATATCTAAATGTTTCGTTAAGTAAAACTAAAATAAGATCTTTCTTTGAGAAAACTCAATTTATTTTAAGAATGTCACTCAATTAAATGTCACTTAAAATATGTCACTTAGACACACTTAGACTATAGATTATGCATGCCAAATATGAAACTACATATATTGAATAAATAAAATTCTGACGTTCTTTCTTGATATTCTATTATTTTAATTATTCTTTTGAATAATTATTTTTATCACAGAATTAAATCAAAATATTACCTATAATATTCTATTGTATTAATTAGAATAATAGCTGCTTGTATATATAGTTTTTTTAGAATTATTTCTTTGAAAATTGATTTCATCAATTGGATAATATTGAATCCAATCATCATTTTCGTTATCCTTTCACATTTGTTTGAATCATCGGCTTGAGCAAGGGGGTGGGGAGCAGACGCCTGAATAACCTTTAAAATTTTCTTTGTAAAGAAATGAAAAAAAATTAAAAATTACTTAAAAAAATAAATTATAATAATTTCGATATTTCCTTCTTTTTTTAGCATTAGAAATTAGAAGCAATTCTTATAAATTTATTTATTTATTTTTTATCAAAGGGATCTTTTTGCTCGATGTATCATTTAGAAAAAATGAAATATCACTAACAATTTAAAATAAATATTAAAAAAAAACTCTTTAAGAAAAGGATTGCTGAGTTCCTTTTTAGATGATGGGACAATATTTTCCAGGCTGTGGCTACGGGGATGTAGGTAAGGGCTCAAACACCCCATTGTATGCGGCAATTTTCTGTTTTTTCGTTTATTTTGGAGGATTTTTTTTCTATTTAGTTTTAGAACATTTGTTTAAATATTTTATTGGGTGCAAAATAAAAATTAAAACCCCTGGCTTTCCCTCAATATAAATGTTTCTTCACAGATCAAAATAAGGTGATCAGCCTGAACTTCGCAGCGAAATCTACTTTTCGCATCACAGACATCAATGAGTAATACCCTCACGAAAATTCGTCACAGAAGAGAATCAAAATTAATATACCTTCTTCCCCCTTGATTTCTCAGCAATTCTCTCACTAAAATTTGTCAAAGAAAGGAATCAAAATTAATATACCCTTTTCCTCTTTGATTCTTCCGCAATTCTCTCACGAAAATTCGTCAAAGAATGGAATCAAAATTAATACACCTTCTTCCCCCTTGATTCCTCAGCAATTCCCTCGCGAAAATTCGTCAAATAAGGGAATCAAAATTAATATACGTTCTTCCCCCTTGATTCCTCAGCAATTCCCTCACGAAAATTTATCAAAGAACGGAATTAAATATCACCTTCATAATTAATTAATATCACCACAATTAATATCAATTAAATATCACCACATATAATACACCTTCTTACCTTGTTGTAACATACGAAATTTTAGACAAAAGTAAAAACAAAATTAAATCAAATTAAAATGATTAAAAATGAATTAAGCCAAATAATGGGATTGCTCTAGACTTTCGAAAGCACTGGCCTAAGGGCCAGTGCTTTCCAAAACTGCCAAATTATGGGCACTTGTTTTACCAAATGTATGTACCTATCAAAAATAATATAAATTTTTACATTTAGATGTACCTGAATAGTAAATATTTTATAATTAGAAAAAAAATATATTTATTTAATCAGTAATAATTCGATCAAAAATTAAAAACAGGATACCCAGATTAGTTGCCTTAAAAAGTTTAAAATCAGGTAATTTGGAAGAAAAAAAAAGGAAAAAGAATTTAAAAATTTACTTTTTCATGTGTACTGCATATGTAATGCTAATTAGGTAATAAAAAGTTCGCTAAAACTGGGATACAACAGTGAGATATCATTAACATCTGGATGGTGTTTACAGTGTGAACTCCCTGAATAACTTTTGATCTTATGATCATTTTTACAGTTCCATGTTCAAATCTTTATTGTTCGGGAGCTTAGCCTTAAATAAGCTAATTAATTTACGATATTTTAAGTTCCGAAATCAGATGCGAAAACGAACATTCTCTGAATAAACACCTATTTTTGGACAATTTTGGATCTTTGAATATCAAAATACGGGGGTAGCCGCATTCTGGTCAAAATAATTTTAGCAGGAGAGCAATCGAAATTTGGGACCCATTAATGCAAATTTTATTTTTTGCTTAGATCACTATATCCCGAGAGCTCTTTAAGCAAATAGCAAAACTTTTACACATAATCTTGAAATTCATTTTTAAAAAATAGTTTTTTATTTTTTTTAATTTTTTTTATTTAATTGCAGTCTAAAAATGTTTTAATTGTAAGGTATGTAAATTTTTACATAATTTTTGAGCATGTAATTTTAAATGACAAAATACAATATTTAAATGAAATCATTAGAGCTGTTCTCACGAAATCAAATTGGAATAAATAACATTTTTAAAATTGAATTTCTAAGAAACTATTTCGATCGACTTCATTCAAATTTTTAATTTTGTCATTTAAAATTTACTTCAACATGATGTGAAATGATTTATGTACCCTTTACAACTCAAAGTTATTCTTAATAAAAATATTTATTAAAAATATATCATCTCAAAGGAATTATATATATATATATATGTATTTTATAGATCTTACTGTCAAGCATATATAAAATTTTTGCATTTTATTATGAGAATTTAGTTTAGTGCTGTCCCACCGATGTAAAATTTCTGTGCTCGCCTATGGTTTGAATAATATTTATCTATATCTTTATTTCCTATTTATTGAATTTTTTCACCGAAAAATATATTTAGTTTATTTAATAGTATAGTTATGGAACGGAAATAAATTGGATTAAATACTTATCACTGTTAAATCTGTGCTAAAGATTCAATCTTAGTAAAATTGATTTTATTTATTTCAGTTGTTCGTTAACAGATGTCGCCACCACAACACGCTAACTAAAAATGTTTCAACGTAATGGACAATTAGAACCTTTTTGTTAAATTTTTTTTTATTTTCCCTCATTTTTAATCTGAACATATTGAAAATTCTCTCCTGAAACAGAATTCAAATTGTTTTTTCCCCCTCAAACGTTCAGTTATTTAATTATTAAACATTTAAATTGCCTGATAAAGGCTTCCGTATGTGATGCAATCAAAAACGATCCCTGATTAGTTACGACGTCACGTGCGTTAAATGAAAACGTGCCGCCTCCATCCGCTAAGGCTATTTCAATGCTCTTTTAGTTTTGATATTACTTCATCGTATGTCGTATGAACATCCTTTGTATATTATTGGTAAAAATTTTGTGAATTAAATTTATACGGCTTTGAGAGTGCGTGCAAAATGAAAGAAAGATATTTGAAACTTCAAACTGTATATGTATCACTAAAATAGCTAAAGAAATAAATATTCAGCTTTTCAAAGCGAATCAAAATTTCTTTTCGGATGAAATTAGTGCTGTTAAAGTTCATAAAAAATATTACTTTATTCCACTTATTTTTAAGTTAAAAAAATGCTCAATTACAGTGTGATTAATTAATTAAAGTTTGTCGCAGATTGGATAGAAATAGTATATATTTAGATATAGTATGCCCGATATACCCAAGACTATTTTTTTTAAGGTTAAGTTCCATAGATATGGCTAATCCTACGTCACCTGACAACGTCAATAATGACGGGTTCCAATAGTAAGACGGAACCGAACTCGTAACATGATGTTTTTCAATGAACCTGAACTGACAAATGTTTTTCGTTGAATTTTAATAATAAAATAGGTCATTTAAATATATTAAAAGACTGGATTGGATTGAAAATTATTGGTTAGAATAATTGGTAGAAATAGAAATAATATAGAAATAATAGCAATGGTAGAAATAAAATAGAAATAATTTGTATAATAGCATCATTGATTTTTAGTTTAAGGCTAGTTAAATTGTAAAAAAATGAAAGATTGGTTATGAGTTTCGCTTATATGAGTTTGGTTACGGATAACAATTGTAATGACATTCCCCGTTAATCTTACGAAATTTATTATTTCATCATTTTTTTTGCTCATGAACCAAAATGAGAGACATAATTGCTGTTTAAGCTTTTCATGTAAGTTTGTATGATAAAACATAATTAAGAATGTAAATACAAGCAAACATAAAAGTTATTTACTGAAATTTAACAAAATTATAATAGATTTATAAAAAAAATAGTGCATAGCTCTTACCACTCTGCGTGATTATACGGGCAGCGTGATTATACGTTCTGCATGATTATACGGTCTGCGTGATTAACCGGTTCTTTTTATGAGGGTAAAATTTATGAAGATTATAACATACATTTTTTGAACCTTAAAAAAAACGGAAGAGGAGATATTAGGGGTTGCAAGTTAATATAAATGTTAAAAAAAAAAAAATCTCATATTATAATGACTCATTGTAGAGAATATAAAAACACATGCGATTTACTAATTTATTTCAATAACATATACTCAATTTTTAAAAAAAATTATTATTAATTATCATTAAATCTAACTATTAATAACGATAATTAATTACGATTAGATATTATAAAACTTTTTTATGCATGTAATATTTTTAAAACACAGTCTTCATAATTACACAGTTATACTTCTTTATTGTTTTGTGAAATTTAACAACAATATGTGAGCTTAATATAAATATTCAAAGATGATGCTGAGTAAATAGAAAACAACAGAAATAGTATAATAATAGAAAGAGTATAATAGAAAGTATAATAGAAAACAGTACTTTGTTTCTGTTTGTAAATTAATTACTTGATAACACACAATATATTTAAATGCTGGGCTGTATGAGGTATTAATGTAAGCGAGAATTCATAATTGCCTGAGAGGCATTCTAACAAAAAAAATTCAATCATTTTTGTAGTTCTAAAATTCTTATATATTGTGTATGACTTATATATTGTGTATGAATGTAGACTAAAGTAAAACACTGCCGATGTGCGTTGAGGGTTAAAATTATTGTAATGGGCAGCAGTCCAAGAGGAAGTGATGGGAAATAAATATTAGTCCGTTAAAAGGTTTTCATTTTGTTATTGTATTTCAGATAATATATTTTGATACTACAAGTGAAAATCCAGTTAAAATTAGATCCTTTTAAATAAGATAAGTTACAGAACGCTTTGTTTCCAACCAATTGCATTCTAATTGAACTATCATAGACTGATTATACGTCGATTGCACTGTCACGCACCATTTTTAATTAATTAATAATTATTATTAATTTCCTTTTGTTTTCGCATTATCTGGCACATGCTGAAGTGATTGAATTTTTTTTATATATATTAACCTTCAATGCACCACAATCAGTAGGGTAGAATAACAATTGTCTAGTTCCAGCTTAAAGATTATTAATGTAACCGAGATTTCTCAAAATATATGTAACTTTTTTTTTATTTCCTTGAGAATCCCGAAAACTTCAAACGTATGAATAATCTTATACTATCTTATTTTGAGAATTTTTAATGCTTCATAATTAGAATTTGAAAGAAGGATTAAGATATATAAACTAAGTGTGTTGTTATTTTAAACAAATTTTTTTGTGGGAACTATTAAATATGTATTATCATATCATAAAATTCTTTATGAGAAAAAAAGGATTAGTATCATATTTTTTTAACGTATACTAATTATAATAATAAAGCAAACAAAAATTATGAAATAAAAGTTATGATAATGTTTAATTTTTAACTTTGGAAAAAATAAATTAATATTTTAGAAACAATTGTGCTCGCTTAAAATAAACTCGACATACATTAAATAAATACTTAAGTCAATGCAAGTTTTATTTTAAGTGCCGTGAGACTACTTGGTGCAATATTATATATCGTGAAAAGGTTCTAAAGCTTCACCTTAAAATTTTTGCATTAAATTTTTTTAAGTGGGTAAAAAAAATTAAACAATGAAATCAATTTCAAAATAAACAAATAAAATACATATTTTAATTTATGATAAAAAGTATTAAGAACAATACCAAAGTTTCTCCAAAATATCTATTTTTTAATTGAATATCATTGAATCGAATGATAATCTCTACAGAAATCGTAATTCTCCAAAAAGTCGTAACAGTCTTTCGAAATCATAACTAATAACCAGTCCTTAAACCTGATTGTCCTTAAACTAAAAATCAATGATACTATTGCAATCAAATATATTATTTTCTATCCAAACCAGTTCCTTAATGTAGTTAAATAAATGCTTTAGTTATAAAATTTTGACGAGAAGCATACATCACTTCATGTTTATTGGGGAAAGTACTGTTAAAAGTACATGAGTGTTGTAAAAGTATGTTTATCGGGGATTCAGTTCAAGACTGTTAGGGAGACTGAGGGGTTGACGTCGTGATGTCATCATTAACTCTGTATAACCCCTATACCGTTGATGTGAAGTCTTTGCAGTTCCGAATTAATTCACCGCGATTTAGTGCATTTTAATTGCCCTCTTTAACGGAACCCAATATATCCGCAAATGGAAAATTCCATCCATACGTAATCCCTCGTTTCGAGCTTTTACAGTAAGGCGTTTTAGGTTTTATGCAAAGGCTTGATAAAAGTTTGAAATGGAAAAATTTAGGATTTGTCATATTTTTACAGTAATACTTGAAAAACTCAGTTTGTTTCAAAGAGTAAGCTTGGCTTGTCTTAACCCTTACCCACCCCCGTAGGAAGCATCCAGGGAATGCTGGTAACCCGAAGTGCGCGTATATGACTACATCAGTTTGAGAGAAAAGGAACACTAAGTCCCTGATGGCAACACTGTCGGTCGCTGGACTGACCGGTGATTTGGTCTAAGCACTAAGTTACTAAGCCCTGGGTCTAAGGCAGGGACTAATATATGTATCTATGGTCTAAGGGAAACCCGGAAGGGATGATGCACAGGATATAAATGTAAGGTGGTAAAGATTTTAAAAGTAACGCATAGATATTATATTATCCCTGACGCATAGATATTATATTATCCTATATTAGTCCCTGAAGTAACGTAAGTAACTTATAGAATTAGGGAGGTCTAGCGGAGCAGCAACTGCTACCCATTGCCCCACCCCCTGACCAGAAGGCTACAAAGAATTTATTAAAGAGTATTTCAAAGAATAAAGAAGGATGGCGAAAGATTAAGCTCTTGTCCTTACTGCAGTGTTTCCCAAACTTATGACTTTTGTGCACCCTTTCTAAATTTTCCTAACGCTGTGTACCACTAATAAAAAAATGAATGTATTTCTTTAAAAATATGTTTATTTTTCTTTCTCGGTACAAAGTTTTGTTAATAAGTTTGTTTGCATCAGTGAGCAGGATGATATTGTTTTTGCTGTGATGACAGCTGCTGTGATTAAAAAATTTGCAGAAAAGTTAAAAATCACAACTGGCTGTTGACACCACTAATTATTAACTGTTAACTCTGCAAAAAATAACCAATAGAAAAATACGTAATCTTACATTTTCATGGCTAGCTTTATTTTTAAATAAAATTTTTTGAAATTTTCATTTGTTGCAAAATATTTCAGATAGGAACGCGTACCTCTGCTAAACTGTTCCTGTACCCTTGGGGGTACACGTACCACACTTTGGGAAACACTGCCTTACTGGACTAGCAGAAGTTTCTCCTGATTCAATTAAGCACTTAAACTATTCGTAATATTATGGCTCATCAATAATTCTCTTTTTCAGTTAAAATTTAAAAGCGATGATGTTTAAAATCATTCTATCAAAAAATGAAAGAAAAAAAGTTATTAGACATTCAGAAGCAGAAACAATTGTGCATTTTCTTTTTTCTTTTTTTTTTTACTGCTGTTTCTATAACATCTTATAGAATTCTGTGAAATAATTGTTTCAGCACTGATAAAGAGAAACTTAACTGATAAACTGAAACTCTTTAAACTGATAAAGAAAGTATAAAAAAAAACAAGCTTTTGCGTGTTGGTAGCATATTTAAATATTTATTATAATTATTTACAATATTACAGACAGAATATGCTTTTCATACAATTTATATTTTCAAAAAAAAAAAATAAAAATTGCGTGTAAATCAAACTTATAGCAAATTAAGGGTTTCTCTTTCAGACTTTTTGAAAAACTATTATAAGTTAATCTAATTTCTAAGTATTATGATTATTTTCTTTAAAAATCACTAAAAGAAAGTCCACCCCCTCACGAAATGGTCATTTTTACGAAAAAATAAGCATCTCAGTAGCGCCTTCAATTCAAAATTTTTCATGCTCGGCTTTAAAATCTTTTTAATTTTGATGAATGACAAAAAATGGTAAACATGGATACGCAAATATTTCGAGTGATCTTTTTTTATGCTATCACTTCTAGAATAAAAATATTTTTTTCTGCTTCTAGAATATAAATTTTCCGATATCACTTTTAGAAAAGAATAAAATTCTGAGATGTTTATTGATGCCTAGAGATTTATTGTAAAAACCATTTCTAGTAGTCGAAACATTTTCATGTGATACTCTTGGATATTATAATTGTATTCTCGAGGTAATTTTTAATAAGAGATATTGACGATATTTTGAGGGGAGTTTTAGAATCTTTCTTTAATGTTCAGAAAATTTTTATTTGTAGAATATTTTGTACTATTTTTACTTCTAAAATCTGGGGGGGGATATTTTTCCAGACAAATTTATTAAATTCATAACTTCACAAAATAACAAATAAGAAAAGTACATTTATAACCATCGGTTTTGTTGTTTAGACATTTTTAATTGGAAAGAGAGTTATAATCTTTCTAAGTGGGCTGTGTTTTTATTATAATTACATAATATTTTTCTATGATTTTACTATTAAACTCCTGTTATATACCTATTAAAATTCTATCGTTTTTAATGGAAAGTAACTGAGAAAACTTTGTTTTCAGAAACAGTGAACTCTTATGGACCTCAGCCAGACTTTCCACGTGGTAATGTTTACTACTGGTGCAATTTTAGACATCCGAACACAGAATGGTGCGAGTTTGTTATTGAAGGAGCTCGGCAGTGGAAAAGTAGAAAAGTAGGCACAGGTAAAATATTTTTCATTTTTCATTAATTTCAGAAAATTCAAAAGAACAAAATCTGATGCTTACAAAAATGATGAAATTTTATATGGTTTTTTACAGAAAAAAATAGAATCCGGTAGTAGCATTTTTTTATTATTTTGTTAGTTCGTAAGGATTTTGCCACACGCTCGCTCTCTATTTATGCCACATTAGTTGCGTGGTTCAACAATTTACAGTAAAATAATACCTACTATAAAATCCTATTGGAGCAATAGAGATTTTTTTTTCTTTTGATTTTTTTTCCTTTAAGTATTTATTTAATTAGTTATTTACTTTTTTACAATCACCCTAATATGCTTCATAAAACTGTGCTTTGAATAAGAGCATTAAAAATTAATAAAATTTTTACAGCATGTTGTATTTGCGTATTTGATTTTTTTAATTATTTTTCTATTTTGTGCATAATTTGAAATGAAAAATGTTTTAATTCATATCTAATCAAATGAATCCCCTGGTTTATATCCGTATTCATTATGCTTAAAGAAAAAAGGATTTTTTTTTTTGAAAAATAGTGTAGAAATTCATAGATTTAAATATTTAATAACTGGGAAGCTTTTATAATTTTTTTTTATTTTTAAAAACATTAGAGCCATTTTACTTAAGTGCGCGTAATGCAACTGAAAAGGTGTTGATTTTACTTATATTAACAAACAAAAATTCTGAGAGGGTACGTTGATTCCTTAATTATTGAGGAATTAAAATCAAATTTGCATATTTCAGATTTGGATGAGTTCATAAATTTTATATCTTATAAATTTTTTCTCATATTTTTATGTGCAGTGTAGCTCATAAATTACTCCCATAATATTAAAAAACTAAACCATACTAATGATAGAGATCAAAAAGAGTACATATTAGGGGTTACAAATTAGTATTTTTGCAAACAAAAGCAAAAATAAACTATCGAAATCTGACAAATCGCAGTTGAGAGAGGCAGTTGAATGAAACACTAAAACCTGTTTGATTGCATAGGAGATGAAAGACGTTTATTAAAAAAAAACGCATTCATATATTTACCTGAAATCAAGCAAGTTTTGATGTTATGTACGTACAAACTTTTTTTTAAAATGTCATTTGGCAGAAAAAAAAACTGAAGAAAGGAATTTTCTGAAAATAATTGTTTTTTTTTTGTTGTTTTTTTTGTTGATTTTTTTTTAGAAATCTAGAGAGAAAGATAGTAATCAAAGAAATTTTTTTTTAATACTAACATACTTAATATTTAAATACATTTTACTTTTTTTACAGTAATCTCAAGATGAAAAAAAAGCCTAATTTATTTTAGATAATATTTTAAAATTTTATAATCTTAAAGGTGATTATACTTTGCGAAATCATTTTGCCTCATTTTTATATTATATGCGTCATTTATTTGTAAAGAAATGTAGTGTTTATGTTTATATTATTTCCACTTGGAAATTAAGTGTTTATCGTACTGTTCTTAAAGAACTCTTTGGAACCTATTTTAAAATAGCAATTTTATGAATATGCCAAAAAAATTCTCATTTTTTTGTTGCCTTTTTTGATACGACACATTCATATGACACATATCATATGACACATTCTTATTTTCATATGACACTTTCTTATTTTCTAATATATGAGTAAATCCAATATTTAATTATTTATTTAAAAAATTATAAATGATAAATTTATATGAGGTTCATTCTTTTGTTATTGAAAATAATTAGGATGAATCATGATTTAAAATTGAAAGAAAAACTTTTCTTATTAAATTATTTTCCATTATGAAATGCAAATAATCATGCTTCATAAAAACATCAAACAGTCCTTCATGTTCATTTTATTGAGTTATAGCGTGATAAATAACATTGATTTATTTTAACAAAAAAACTAAACCTTCACCACTTAAAAATATTTAAGTGCTAGTATATTAGCTAAAGCAAAAATATTTTTCCTCACTCGAAAAATATTCGAACTATATATTATAGTTTTCTCTTAATACAAATCTGATTACCTCGTACCCTAGCACTTCCGAGCATGACGTCACAGATTTACTGACAGGCCTTGGCTCTCAGTGGCTATGATTGGGCACACAAGAAATCAAACATGGTAGACAGAAGACGCTCTTTATTTAGACATAATGAAGAAAAGACAACAAAAAAATCACACTGAAAATGACACGCATCGTCTTTTACCTAATGGATTTTAAAAGGGAAAGATCACAAGTTATCCGGAACACGAGTCTAATATAATAATTATGATAGGATAGAATACTTTGAAAGAAGTGTCTCTCGGGATTTCAGATTTCCCTATTATGATTATAGATATTTATACTATAACGATAATTATTATGATAATTATACTATTATGATAATTATTATGATAATTATACCATTATGATAATTATACTATTATGATAATTATTTTATGATAATTATTATGATAATTATACTATAATGATAGTTATTTCATTCTTTACTCACTATGACAATTGTCTTATTATGATAATTATTACATTCTTTAATCTAAAATTAGAAGTGAAATGTCGGATGTAAATTGCTAACTATGAGAACGAGTTTCGTTTTGAATAATGAATTTTTAAAAAAAAAGAGAATTTAAACAAATAAATAATGTAAAAAGCATTTCTTAAAGCTTTTTATGTTACATTCTCCTTCGCTGAAATGCTGTAATTTACTTACAACACTTACCCTTTGCTCAAAGCATAAATTATATAAAAAGACTAAAATTTGTAATATTAACATATAAGCAATATTCCCATATAAAATATCACAAATTACCCAATTATTACACTGTTTGACGCTTCCATCCTCAGAAAGGGTTAAATTATTTCCAGTGTTATCCATGTTTTGCCACGTCTTAAAGGCATTAAAAATAAATTCCATTTATTAAATTATTGCTTATTTCTTTATAACCCTAGGCACAATATTTGGACAAAAATTTAAACTGAAAGATTATAAATATCAGACATGTAAACTGTAACAATAAAATAGATAATAAATCAGCTTAAATAATTTCAGTATTGTTTATAACACACTCATATTACTGAATTAAGAGAAGAAAAATTTCAAAAATATCTTGTGTTTAATATTAGATATTAAATATCAACAATATCTAATAATAAACAAAACTATCAACACTGTGAATAAGTTCAATGCATAAAAATATTATTAAAAGAAATATCAAATATGGGAAATAAGTTTTAAGTAATAAGTTTTAATCAAAATCAATAAACATTATTGTTATTTAAACGATAATTATTTCAAAGATTATTATCAGAGCAAAAGTACAGAATTAAATTAATAATATCGATAATCATCAATACCATTGAAAAAATTAATACCATTTATCAGATAAATATAAACACAGGTACCATTTTTTTAAATTATTTCAAAATATTTCAAATAAGCGGAAATCAAATTTAATAACACTTTCATTCCCGACAAAATTTCATAACCTCATCATAACATCAATCACCACTCGAATTGATATTCTAATAAATTTTTTATTAATTGATGTACCACAATCTCGCAAAAGTATCACTATAAAATCACACTTTTTATAATGCAGAAAAGTTTTAACTGAAAATTAGAAATCACTTTATTTTTAGTTAATTTCCAAAAGGGGAAACCCAGCACTCAGGCACCATTTCTTTCGTACACAAAATAGAACATTCGTTAAATTTCTGTAAAAAGATATCCAATCAGATTTTGTGAAGTCCGATTTTTACCCCTTTCATGATGACGTGGGCAGATTTTGATAACAGCAAAATAATCAAATTTTCTTCCGTTCACACTTAAATAATGACCCGAACTCTTTCGCCACTCCTGCTCACACATTCCATACCCTGCCCAACCAAAAAATAAATAAATAAAACATCCTGCTATGACGTAGTCATCGGCACACAGGGAGGAAAGACTTAAAGTGATTTGATCTCCTATACATTAAAATATGTCTAAGTCGAAGTGCTTTAATATGAAATGCAAGGGAATATCTTGCAAACTTATCCCGATAATCTCAGTCATTGGCTAAACGGGAATTATTCTTTCTTACAACTCATTCAAAAAATAGGTCGAGGAATTTCTCCGTTAAAGGAAAAACTTAAAAAGTTAATTTTTGCTTTCTTAAAATCTAAATTTAGAACTAAAATGCCAAATAAGAATAATAAATGTGAGAGGCTTTTCGTTTAGATTAATAAATTAAAGATAATTTAAATAAAGAAATAACATAAGATGTATTAAAGCTTTTTATGTTGCACACACACACACACGCGCGCGCGCGCACATATATATATATATATATATATATATAATACTGGATTATTCAGGTTTTTCTTACGCCTGTTTCGTATATTTTGATATTTCTGATCCATTCGCTATTATTTTACACTTTGGGATTGGGGTGGAAAAATTTAGAAGGCAGAATAAAGCAGTATGGCATTTGTCAACGAAAACCATATGCTCATACTCATTGAAAATTAATTTTATTNATAGTTAGGATACTAGAACATACTTACATAAGATTATCTTATTTTATAGGCCCACCTTCTTGTAGATTATGCGCAGTTAATTAATTAATTCTTATTTTTCTTTGTAATTTTTTTTGTCTCTTTATTGTACGGTGGTGATTTTTTGTAATGTAATGAGATAAAGGAGGAAAGTTTTCGCCTTCCAATGAGGTAAGCCGGAATGAAATCCCAGAGATGGTTGGTTGATACGAATTCCGCATCCTTCTTGCACCAACCACAGTGCTAACGTAAAATATTCTCAGTGGTAGATGTATCATGGTTCCTCTTACGGGATCTTAATCCTCTTGCGGGAGACTAATCGTGGGAGGTTTTCGTGGTTTTCTTCTCTATGTCACACAAATTCATGTCAGTTTCATAAAAAAGTTCTCCACGAAGGCACATTTCTCCCAATACTTGATCCAGGAATTCCCTTGTCTTCTTTCTATGAATTCAAAATTACAAGGCTGCAGAATTGAACATTAGTAGTCGTAAACCCAAAAAATTGAATCTTCTATACCACGACAGTTATAAAATGAAATAAAATAAAATGCAATGAGATTATCTCATATCTTAGAATTTGTTTTGAAGAAAGAGTGAAACACGTGCATGTTAGTCGAAGCAATAACAAGAAACACACTGATAGTGAGATATATTTTTAGAATTATCTTTTTCTTTTTTTATATTTAGGTCAATCATCTTTACAAAAACATGTCTTGCAGATAGTAAATTGACTGTTAGTTAAAGGAAGCCTTCTTTTTACCTTATTTATACCATCAGCGCGAAAATATTTCGTCTGAAATAATTCAGTCTAAAATCAATACATAAAAAATAGAGAGCATTCAAAAGTTTTTTTTATTTTTTTTTTCTTTGATACAGAAAATTTTACGGCAAAAACGCTTTTTCAATTTGTTTATTTTTTTTAATAATGCTTCATAATTCTGTTCTTTGCGAAAATATTTTATAAATTCTTTTTCATTGTTATCTCGTGCTATACACACTTCAAAAAAAGTTCCCAGAAATGCTGTACCAAATTGAAACATAATTCTTGTGTACCAAGAAAGTTAGTACCACCATTTTTCTTATTCAATAACACTGAAATCAGAAAAAAATATAAAGTAAGAATTTAAAATGAATTCTTAAAATAAAATTAATTTGTTAATCAAACTCAGAGAACATTACCAGAAGTGGGTGAAAATGTAAACAATTTCCCGTTATCCCCCAAAATTTTTTGAAAATAATGCATGAAAGGAGTAAATGCATGGTGTAAATGGGCAGACTACGGCCCGCGGTCAAACTGTGGCCCGCCAGAAGGTTTTATTCGACCCGCGGATGGAATTTGAACTTGCCGATCCGGGACGAATATGAACAATATACATCCATTGTTTTGTCTACTTTGTTTAAAGCCATTTTTGTTCTTCCTTTTTCAGAAAAGTTCTGATGACTTTTTTTCTTTCTCTATTTCTGTTCTACAAAACATAAATTAATGGAAATAGTTAGCACAGACTGCTTCATTGGTAAAATGTTGAAAGAAAAAGCTCTTTATAGAATAGCCTTAGATAGACTGAAGCAATTGTTTCTAAATATGCCAAAGTTTGAGTTTTACAAATCATTACAAAAAGCTAGTTTCCCAAATTTAATATTTCATGCCCAGAAAATCAGTGTTATGTTTGCTTCATCTTGGATATGTGAACAAGTGTTTCAACTATGAACCTTAGAAAAAATAATTTCAGAAGTAGACTAAGAGACAAATATTTAGCCTTATACTTTAAAATATGTTCATCTAACTTGGAACCTCAATATAAGGAACTTTTAAAAATGAAATCGCAATTTCATTCATCTCATTAAATATTTAAATTAAAACTTGTGTATCGTTTTTCTATTTTAGAAGTTTTTACTTAACTCACCAAACTTTTTTTTCTTCGATATTTTGCCCTAGACCAAGAAAGCTTGCCCATCCCTGGTGTAAACACTTATTTGTGTTAAAATTTAACCCTTTAAAGTGTGTAGGATTCGTTATAAACTTAGGGTTTATCAAATTTGGATAGGTATTGCACCGTAATTTTTACTGTGCATGTTTTATCAAAACTTGGAATTTTGCGGCATGCTTTTCATTACTTCAACAACACCTTAACAAAAGTAATATTTAACAAAATGCTAAACTAATTGTATTTGTTCAATTTTTTCCCCCAAAATTCGTATTTAAGAAATGCATTTTTGTTGATCCTATTTATTAAGATTTTCATCGTAAACTAAAAATAAATCCACTCTCCATCAGTTTCTTAGTAGAGCGAATTTTTAATAAACATTTAAACTTCATATCTCATGAATAATTTTTTTTTATGAATTAAGGATTTGAAATTAATGATCCTCACCTTGGGTATTAAAATGTAAGAATCACAAAAAACAAAATTTAAAATATCTTTTAACTAGTTCAATTTATTTGTCAAAGAAAAAATTTATAAACAAAAATATTGGCAGAATATTTACGATAATTTAAAATTATTTTTTTTGAAATATTTTAAAATAATCAATGTTTCATAATCTGTATGATAGACGTAAAAACATTGTATGAAACTAGCTCAAGATGAAGGATATTTACTATACTGCCAGTGACTTTTTTTTTTTTTTGAGCACAAACAGCTATTGTTTGCTAGTGTAAATTTAACAATTACGTATCTATTAAACTATCGGAAAGTGAAACGAAAAAAAGAAATCAACACTTTTGTTGCGGGAAAAATATTTACGTGTATCGTTATCTAATTTGTGATTTTATCAAAAGGTAAACATCTGTTCTTGTTCAATAAGCCTTACGCTTGGTATAAGTAAATAGTTAAAAATGGTAAAAGTAAACAATCAAATGGAAAACAAAACAGTTCAACAAAAATTTCTAATCTTTTTAGTGCTAAGTTTTCACTTTTCCTATCAACAACAGCGACTATCTGCATTAAATTCGTGGACCGACAAGGCATTTTTAAGTTAATATTTAAATTCTATTAGAAATCAAGGAAGCTACTGAAAAGTTAGATGATCTCAACACATGTGGTATAGTTGAGGATGACTGAACAAAATATGTTACTGACAGTTTTTATGTATAAATAATGACCTTAATCTAAATAATAATAATCTATATATATATATATATATATATATTACAATTTGGGACACAAATACAAAAACAATGAGAATCGAAGAAAATTATAGGATATAAAATTCCAAGTTGAGCGACAACTTCTATATTCATCAGATATATTCTATTTCCTATCTGGTGATTTTATGCACTTCAACTTCGATTCTCAATATTACGGTAGATAGTCTTCATCTGACTTGTTGGTTTATTTTGATTTTTCTTGGAGTAATAGGGGTATGATTGTTTGCGGTAATATGCAGCCAATTGTTGAAACTGCAATGGCTTCATGGTAATACCCCCCTGATGATGCTGCCGTATATGTCAGTACTTTGATTTCTTTTTAATATATTTCCTTTTTGATAGTTAGGATACTAGAACCAGTAGTGCTTTGTCATTTCGCTTATTTCGTGTTAATAATATTGGTTTTCTCCCTTTGTTCTGATAATTATAGTTCTTTTATGAGGTAATAACTTATTTAATTTTTAGAGATTTGGTTCGGGAATTCAGGGGAATCAAATAAAAATCTATATTGCACGGAGAAAAAATTTCTTGGTCAATGATCGTACTGTACGGTAAATATATTTCTAAAAAAGAGGATGATTCTGGTGAATAAACCAAAAAACATGGTATTTAAACCATTCATTTCGTAATTTTAACGTTTGCCATGGTAACGGTTTACCCGAAATTCTGGTTTTCAAAATTATAATTCAGTATTTAATACCATATAGTATTTAGTAACAAATAGTAACTAAAACGGAAATTTTACCGAATAAGTGGCTTTTGCGCCAAGTTATTATGTATTACGATAAAATCATCAAATCCATTTTATCGGGTATCCAGTGCCGGATTTAAGAATAGCATATTTTTGTCTTGAGCAGAATTTTAATTTAGAGAAGTCTTGGCAAAATTGATGAGACAGAGAAATATGTTCTCTAAAGAAAGATGTCTGCTTTAATAAAGGACGATTAAAAAATCTAAAGATGAAAACTAAATTAATATGATATCTAAATGAACACAAAATTAGAATTAGAAAATTACATTTATATTCATTTAAAGTCAATCAGGATTAAACTACACTACTACAGAAATATTTGTTTATTATTCTCATATTAAATTTGCTTTCAGTAAATGAGTAAATACAATCATATGTTTTGATGATTTTGTTTCTATTTTATCAAAATCTAATGGACAACAGTTGCAAATTGAACATAAATATTTTCCTAAAAATGACACATTAATTCTCTTAATGCTATTAATAGATTAAACATCTTTGAAAATTTATTTCCTAGGAAATTAAAGTACAAGTTGAAACCAACACAATCGTTTTAACAATTATTAGTTTAAACATGATTGAAAATTAATTTCCTTGTAAATTAAAGTGCATGTTGAAACCGAGACAATTGTTTTAACAAAAATTGGTAACTACATTTTTTGAAAACAGTTTTAATTTTAAAAAACATAGAAAAAAATTTTCATTTCAGCATAACTTGACTTATTTGGAACCATTTTTTATATTTTCGCTATAAGTTGAATTGCGTTTGTATTGAAAAGAAGCATGCTCGGCATTAAAATTGGAAATCGTTAACTTTAAACTAATTTTTTACTAGAAAGCCTGTTTTTTACTCATTATTTCAATAATTTCTAATCCTTTCTGGTTAAAAGTGATGTTTAAAAGACTAAAAGCCGAACCATGTGATGTTTTTTCTCCATGTTTCCGTGAAAAAGTTTTTCTTGAAAATTTGTCTTTCGATTGTTGCTTGATCTAGAAGTCCATTTTATTTTTTGGAGGTTCAAAATTATTAGAATCGTAACAGTATCTACATGAAAATTTCTCACCTAGAATCAAAAGGACTAAAAGATTGTACTAAAGTAGATCTCATTGCATGTAAATGACTCTTATAATAATTATCAGGTGTTTAAAAATGAAACAATGATTGTTGACACATTTTCAATATACCGTTATTTTATTAAACTTATCCTGCGTTTAACAAATGCTACTGAAAATTTAAGCCAATGAAATGAAAAATAATCTCTTATAATGGCTATTATTGGCAGATGTCTCCTCTTCTTAGAAAAGTTTAAAAGTAAACTTTCTGTTTTCGAAACTTTTTTTTAAAAATTTAGTATATCCGAAACTTTTCTTAAAAATAAAAGCATACGTTTTTGCATAGGCGCGAAATAAATTTAGTTTAAACGTGAAAAACACTTGTTCGATAAGAAATAATGAAATTTTTATATTGTTTTGCATAAATGCTATAATACATGTGACTGGGCAATAAATCCAAATTTTACCTGATACCAGGAACCAGCCGGGTAACGAAATATTTGCCGGTACCCAGAACCGGGGGAAAAATTTTCAATTTTAAACGGGTTCCCGGCAAAATTTTTGAACCCGATATATCTCTAATCCAGTTACATTGACGAAATTAGTAAAAATCAAAAAATTGAGAACTATCATATTTTTGTTACAAGTGAAAAGCATTATTTGTACACGACAGATGATAATTGTTGAGATCAACTTTAAAATAAAAATTATTTTTCCTGTTATCAAAAAAGTATTAACAAACAGTAACTGATTATACTTTTGCTTGAAATTCATTGATACTTTGTATTAGAAAATATTTAATTTCAAGTATCTAATCAGCGACTTTCTATGTAGCAACCGCTAGAAAAATGCCAGCGAAAAAAACAGATTATCCACAGAAACAGGACACACACTATGAACAAGTTTTATTTGCAAAAATTCTACATATATGGGAAAAAATTAAAAATCCTAGTTGCGAAACAAATATTTAATTAAGTGTAATTACATTGATCCGATTACATTGATCCGATTAATAAAAAACTTTGAGCTATCATATTTTTGTTATACAAAAGCAGTTATATAAAAGCAAGTGGACAGGTGTTGGCTCTAACTCAGCTTGTATGCAACAAGTCACAGTCAAAGAACTTATAATTTCATGAGTATTTTTCTTAATATACCTATGATTTTCCTGAACCATAATCTTATTACAAAAAAAACTTACTATTTTCAGAGAAATAAACGTCTTTATCTTAGCACCAGCAAGTCAACATCTTTAAATAAATATTATGCTGATAAACTGATAAAATTGTAATTTTATACTTACTTATAGTGTGTCAAAAAAACGGACCTTTCTGAGTAACCTTTGATCTTAACGATCGAATTTTCACGTTCTGGGACTCAAAATTAATGGTTCGACCAACTTAAGATACGATGACTCAATTAATATTTAAAACATATTTTTAAATATTATTTCCTCTGTTAAAGATTATAACCATATTAATTTTGTTTATTAAAGAAATAACTTTTTTTTTAAGAAATATTTCCATTAAAGTAAGTTAACTTAACGATATGACACTTTTTAGAAGAATTAAATGTTCCTATAATCCAAATAATGACTAAAAAATGTTTTGAAGAAGCTTAAAAATGTTTTGAAATTGCAATTATTGTAATTGTTTGTATTTATTAGGTTTTCAAAGTGTTTTTAAAAAAACTAAGGTTTTTTTCTAGATAATTTGTACTGGGAAAGTTTCAGCGTGCTCTCATTTGTTACAACAAAAATTAAGTTAGAAAAAAAGCGATTTTTTTTAAATGAAGAAAAGTTAATAGTTCTCTAAATACTTTTATGGATAAAATAATCATCCATAAAAATCTTCAGAAGAAGAATTTGCGTAAGAGTACTTTTTCAAACAAAACTAGGACAAACAATACCTTTGTAAAAGTTTAAAACAATAAATTACAGAAATTACAGTTTTGTAAAACGTTTAGCTGTGGTTTTCATTTTACAAAGTGTGAGTATAGCCTCGATTAGATAATATTACTAAAATGATAAATTATTTCAGGTGAATTTAAAAGCGCAATAGTTATCTAGAGAGCATATAAAGATACGATAGCGAAGCAAATTGTCTACAAAAAGATCTTTTTTCTCTTAGAATCTGTATTTATTTGCTCTTATTTATAAAATATTTAACTTTCAATTAAAAATTATTTACCTTATAATTTTTAATCGAGTTAATTATTTGCCTTATAATTTTTAATCGAGTTAATTATTTACCTTATAATTTTCAATTTAATTACCACTATATAAAAACCACTATTTAAAAACTTTTTAAAAGAATTGACAGGTCAAACATTGCGAATGGGGTCATAAAATATTTCCGAAAATTTCAGCGAAAATGAAATTTAAAAGTTTTGAATATTTCAGCGAAAAATTATTTTAAATGCGAGACTTACGGTCCTGATGTCACTTTTGTTGTGCAAGTTTAAGTGTTTTGTAATTTGTTCCATAAAATTATATCATAAAAATGCTAATTTTTTTTAAAAATTTAGCAATAAATTAATGGTTTTAATTGAAATTTTCATTAGCGAAATTATAATATTTTAACTCCTAATTTTAACTAGTATTCTATGAAATATTATGATTATGTTTTGCGAAGCTACTTTTGAGTAAATATTTGAACCAATTTTTAACATTCACTATCAAACAATACAATGAATATATGCATGTGCAACAAATTGTTCACATTTGTTTAAAAAGTCTTATACATTCTTTGCAAAGCATTTTAAAAGATCTCTGAAGAACTAAAAATTAAAAAAAGGCTTCCATCGAATACTTAATGTAAACTCCAATAATTATAAATACCTCCGGAATATCATTGACGGAGGATGTTTATCCATTTTGTTACTATTCTGGTATGTCTCCATATTCAGTTTACTTTAATCATTATAGAAAGACAGAAAATTCGTGATATCATTAACTATTTAAGGCGCTGATAAAATGTATTGCCCAAGCTCAATATCTTTATGAATTTGTAAAGATTAAATTCGTCAATTAAATATCAAATGAAGAATGAATTTTGATCAGGACACATTAAAAAGATCACGAACAATCCCTTCTTTATTAAAGAAATGACCCCTAGAAACTGAAGCTGTTGGATACTTCATTCGCTTCAAAATAGGAACTCAAAAACAGGCGCACGTTTTCAAGACCTGCCAGACGTGAATCTGAAGAAAAAAAAAGTGATTTGAAATATAAAACGAAAACTTGCCAACTGAAAATGGAAGGAAAAAAAAAGGTGAAGACAAAAATTGGAAAAAAAACCCACAGAAGCCGGGAAAGAAAAACGACGGAAAGAAGAACAAGAAAAACCTAAGTGGCAGAGAGATGAGCAAATCATGGTAAAATGTATTTTCCGTGAGCTATGGAGACTTGGTAAGGAACTAATGTTGTTAGCAAAGCAATTCATATGTATAAAACAAGATTCCAGTTTGTTTAATTAATGATTGAGTTTTTCATTTAGCTAATTAGTAAATAGAATTAAAGTAAATACTTACCACACATTTTTTTAAATTTTATTAATTTTTTACCCATTTGAATCGCATCGACACTGAAAATTGAGGTAAAAAGCTTAATTTTACAGTTTAATTTTGCAGTTAATTTTACAGTAAAATGAATTTTACGGATGCTGCACACTGGGTGCTAGTGCTTGTGCTTTTTTTTACCGTAATTCGATCTGGAATTTTTCATAGTGTATACATTTTAAGGAATTTGATAATTACGCGACATTTGTCATAAATGCAGCAACGCTAAAGTTTTTCAGCCTTAATGAGTTTTGTCAATCAAGTTATGAATCATGCTTATTGAAAAAACATGCATTATTGATTGATTTGTTTATTTTCATTTAGCTAATTAGTAAATAGAATAAAGTAAATACTTATATAAAATTATTTTAAATTTTCTTAATTTTTTAGCTATTTGTATCTCCTCTACACTGTAAATTGAGGTAAAAAGTATTGGCACATAGGGTGCCAGTATCTTTTACCGTAAAATTTATTTTTACCGTAAAATTTTAGGGAACAAAAAATCTGATATAGCGTAATTTTTACAGAATTAGAGTATTAAAATTACTGAAAAAATTACGGGATAAAGTCCTACGCAATATATTTTTATGGTAAAAATTAATTTTACAGCAAAATGAATTTTACACACGCTGCACTCAGGGTGCGAGTGCTTTTTACCGTAATTTGATCAGGAATTTTTTACAGTGTATAAATTTTAAGGATTTTGATAATTTTTCATATAAAACAAATGTTTCAGAGAATTTTAAAAAAATTTTCAACAGATAACGCTACGTTTGTCATAAATGCACAGTACTCTGCTAAAGTTTTTTAGCCTTAATGAGTTTTGCCAGTCAAGCTATTAATCATGCTTATTTATAAAAAATGCATTTTTTAGGAACATTTGATGAACATTCTACTAGAGTATTAATGGATTAAAGCATAACATAATTAGTGTATTTCAAAGCCAAAATCATTGATCATAAAAATACAACCTTTTTGGTTGATGTGCTTGTATACCAGTATTAACAGACAAATTAAAAGAATCGTTCTATTGAAATAAATCATTGGTTACATTTTTAGGATCATATGCTGCAGTTGTACTTGATGGCGGACAAACTTCAACTTTACATTTTACTCGAGAAGCAGACTTTTCTAAGCATACATGTTTTCAAATAGAATACAGAAAAGGACCTCACGTAGCTGGACAAAGATCTAGTAATCAATTAAGTGCAGTTTTTAGAAGTGCAATAGCACAAGGATATTATTATTTGAACATTACATCAGATGCTAAGGACTGGACATCAATAGAAATGCCAATATCGTGGTGGGGTGGACCAAGTTTAGTAAGTTCATTTGAAAATAATATATTTCTTCATATTATTGCAAAAGTTATTATTTTCCCGTTATTTTGCATTAAAATTTTATACTTAAACTAAATTTTATTGAAATGCTTATGATTGAAAATCCATGATTCCTTTCACATATTCTATTATAGACAGAATTCATGAACCAATATTTATAGATATTTGCTATTGAAAAATTTACAAGGGCAAAATTTGTGAAGAGAAAAATTGCTTGCTACAAATGCGATATGCAAGGTGCCTCATAATCAGCTCCTTGAATATATATTTATAGAATCCTTGTTTAAATAAAAATGCCTAAATATTAGGGATCGCAAGAAATACTTAAACGGAGAAGAAATAATATTGAAATCTGACGAATACAAATGAGGAAAGTGAGATGAAAACAAGTTTGGTTGCCTGATGCAACTTGGAGATGTTAGCATTTCAACTCCTCTCTGCTTCGTCTGGTGATCAAAGAGGTTTCGATATCTTTAGCTCTTCTTACTTCATTAGTGGTTCGACATATTTCAATAGAGTACTTGTTTATCGTCGTTTAAATAGTGTGGCTTTAATGAGTATGAGTATCGTCCCAATGTGTAATTAATTTCTGCAGAGGATTCTTAATTCTTATTTCGCTTAATTTCTGCAGAGGATTCTTATTTCGCTTAATTTCTGCAGAGGATTCTTAGTTCTTCTTTCGCTTAATTTTTGCAGAGGATTCTTAATTCTTATTTCGCTTAATTTCTGCCGAGGATTCTTAATTCTTATTTCGCTTAATTTCTGCAGAGGATTCTTAATTCTTATTTCGCTTAATTTTTGCAGAAGATTCTAAAAATGTACCTCAAAGATGGTGAATGCGGAACACCTTGATTAGTGATAGTTCAGGGAATAGAACGTTCGCCTTCCAATGAAAAGAACTGGATTCGTATCCCTGTGATAGCTAGTCGATACGAATTCCACCCCCGGCTTGCACCGACCACAGTGCTGACGTAAAAAATTCTCAGTGGTAGATGGATCATGGGTTAGAGTCCATCCCTTTGACATCAGGCTAACCGTGGGAGGTTCTCGTGGTCTTCCTTACCATGTAACTCAAACGCGGGTTAGCTTCACCAAAAAGTTCTCCACTACGTCAAATTTTTCCCAATACTTGATCCAGTAGTTTCCTTGTCTTCTGGATTGAGTTCAAAATTACAAGGTTACGGAGTTGAACATGAGTAGTCATAAACCCAAACAATTGAGTCGGCTGTTCAACGACGGTTATAAAATACGGAACACCTTGTAAGTGGGCTGCTTAGAGAAAGTTATTAAAAAAATGAAATCCTTAACTAAAATAGCAAAAATGTTTTAAAGACAAAAGTGCTTTTTTTATTTTTTAGTTTTGAAAACAGCTTTGACTGTATGATGTTATTAAATATTCTGCTTTCAAAAACGCTATCCGTCTCCAAAAAAAAAAATATTTTTTATATGCTTAAATAAATGAAATTGCTGAAAAAGAGCAAGTCGCATGTCATACAGTTAAAAAGTCCAAATTAATTTTTTTTAATATGCTTTTATGCAAGAGAATTTATGAAAAAAATGAATTTACTTTTTAGATGTCCGTATCATTTGCTGTCCCGTATGGATATCCGCCACAATTTTTAGATGTCCGGCAAATAACAGTCAGTGATGGACAATGCAGTAAAAAGGCTTATTATGGATAGGAAAGGAAAAGTAAGCTATTTTAATATTATTAAGAAAAATCATTTTCATTTATAAACGATTTTCTGCGATTATTTGTAATATATTTTATGCGATCTTTTGTAATTATTTCCGTATCGTCTTTGCGTAAATTGTTATAAAGATAATACACAAAAAATAAAGTAATAATCAACACTCTATGACAACTGTCGTCATTATAACTAACTGTTTTAATGACTGTTATTCGTGACTTTTGGATAATATGAAGAAAGCCTTTTTGTAAAGTCTTTCCAACGTTCATGAAATATACCAAGTTTAATAATTTTCATACAGGTAAGAAAAATCTTGGCAATTTCTTTTGATAAAAAAGTTGTGTTTAACAATAAATAAGCTGTTTGCTAGTTTTAAAGTCAAAACAGTTTTTTTCTGCAAGACAATATAGCTTAAAATTTTGCATCGAGGCGCTCAAACTGCTAGTTTTTCTTGACAAAAGAGCTTTAAAAAAAATCAAAACTAATTGATTCAAAATTCATTGAAATAGTTTACCCTTTATTTACCTTTTAAATTGAGATGATTTACTAGAGAAAATATAAAAAAGGAATATAAAGTGGGCTAATTTATAAAAAATGTACAAGAAGCCAGCTACTAGAATCTGACTCTGAAAAAGAAAATTATATTGAATGGTATAGAATCATCTGTATAATCAACTGCCATTTATTCTTAAAAATGGAATGTTTTCAGCTTTTTTAAGTAAATGATTACACGAGTATTAAAGATTTGTTGAAAAATATAACGTATTGTTTTACATACGTTATTTATACATTACAACCTCGTTTGAAGGTGAGAACCTGAAAAATGATGTTACAAACTTGTGTAGTTTAACTCTTACTATTTAACTGAGAACGAGAGCTATTGAAATCTGTTGAGTTGGAAAAAACAGCAAAAATCTAATTTTATAGCCTATCTTCTCCTCGTTTCATCTAGCAATCTAAAAATGATATACCACTACTTTGCATAAATTTTTTTTGACAATAACAATATATTTAGGTTGGTCATTACAGATCACCCTTTGACTAGGCATGAAAAGAGTTTAAAAAAACCCATGTATCGGATTCAAACCATTAAATTTGTGGTTTTCCATTGCTCCTACATTTAGAGAAAAAGTATGGTCAAAACTGCCAGAATAAAGTTACCATTTTTCTGGCACTATGGGAACACTAAAAAGCTCATTAGTTTTTACCGAAGCGATTCTAATTAAATTAACAATTAAATATGGTTTTATAGTATGTAGGGCACTTTGGTAATTTTATCATGATACCTCAGTGCATGGCATAAAAACTATTTATTCAGTTATGCACTTTTTACTAAATTTATGATGATAAGAACTATAATTTTGAAAACTAGAATTCCCGACCCTATAAACGAAAAAATCTCCAAATAAGCGGTTTAAGTATTGTATATTTTGGTTTAATTAATGAGAGATAGCATTACCATACAGTGAGATAATTTTTTCCTTCGTGTAAAATTAGTATGGGTTGTCCTACTGATTAGACCTAGAAATAAAAGCTCACATTTATACCCCACACAAAAATTCAAAACTTTTTTATGGGGAACTAGGCAGTTTATGATAACAACTCGTCTTGGTTATCGCATTGTTCAATATTTCTGTAAAAATCATTATTGTTGATGAATAACATGCGATAAGTAGCAAATATTTAATACCAAGAATAGATACGTGAATTAACCTTCGATCTATTAAATATTCAAATATGTGATTATTCACTTTAAAAATAACGGAATTTAATATCACATCAGTAAACATTAGAGCATATTTTGGAGCTTTGTTAGGCCATTTAAGCTTCTTTGCTCATATGAATGAATCATATGATATTTTTAAAACTGTTGTGGCTTCGTAACAGCGACCTTTCACCCAAGCGTTTTCTGTGAGTATTGTAACTAGAAGAAAAGCTACAATTTCAAACAATTTAATCCCAAAATTATGCAAAAATTAAGAATTGTTTTTGTGGTCGCTTCTTTGCAGATAACATTTACATCAGCACTTTTTATGCTAAAAATGGTGTGAAGAAAGTCACAATTCATTCTATTATGTGAGAAGTGCAAAAATTGTTAATTAGAAATAACTCAACCTACTAAGGTTTCAGCAAAGTATTTTTCAAAATACCGATACAAAAGTTTAATGTTGGACCAAAAATGTAAAATGACAGTAAGGAAACATTTCTATTTGAAATTCTATTGCTTCTTTAGATTTCAATTTTAATTTTTTCTCATTCGAATTATAATTTTTATTCCATTTTCAAATTTAAATTTCTTTCACGTCACGTTTCAGGGTTTTTTTCATACCACGTGTGCAACAACAGTCATTTCAATATTGAAAAATTGCTTAATTATTTATTCGTGAATATTAATTATTCGGTACAAAAGTTAATGCAACTTAACGGTAATTGTTCGTTTAACGAATTTTCGTTATTGGAAGGAAATCACAAAAATTAATTTTAGGTACTGGTCTCCAAATACGAAAATCTAATATCATCCAAAATGATGAAATATCATAATCGAAAGCTTTTTAGAAAAATTTTAACAAAATATTACCAAGGATATTTTCAATAATTGTGATTTTTGGAGTATCAAAATACGTCATTTCTAAATATATTATTTTTTTTAAACTTCAAAATAAATCTACTAGACCGAAAAAAAACCTCATTTAAGAAAAAAATTTATTTTGTCATTTTCCAGTCTTCCCGAAATCATTCACAGTCGAACCTCGTTAACGCGAAATCGGGGGGGGGGGACTATCATAATTATTTTATGTTAACCGAGTTTCGTCTTATCCGATGCATCATGAAAACAATTTATTACGTACTATTAATACATGTTATGCACTACATTGATGTATGCAAACAATAATATTATGAACCAATCAAATTAAACTAAGCTTAACTTTATTTATTTGCCCATCTGCTACTTTTCCAACAGAGGAGGAAAATAGAAATGGCATTGCTCAAAATGAATGATTGGGATTTTATTCACATGCTTATTTATCTGTGTTGTGTTCAGTTTCCTTTCATCTTCAATAATATTCAGCTTGAAAATTTCATGTTAAACACGTAAAATACAGCAATAATTGATTGCTGACTCACGGGACCAAACATGTGTTTCATGTGAAGCGGTTTCGCGTTAGTGAGGTATAACTTAGTATTCTGTCTGAGCTCCTTTAAAAAACTTGTTTATAACCCAAAAGCCTAAAATTAGGAGAATATGGAAGCCAGAAATTTTCATTATCTTGGCTATCATTTCTCAGGCACAGGTCTGTTCTATAAAAGATATTAATAAAGGCTATTAAATGAACATTTTTTTTAAAAAAATACTATTCTCAAAATTTTTAGAGAATTACCTAACTATTGCTCTTCTGATAGGATTTTTACGTATTAAATTTAAAAATAAATGGTTTTATCTGTAATATCTTCTAAGCTAACTAGAAATTAAAATACAAACAAAAGGCATACTTTCTCTGAATAACTATAAATATTAGGAGTGAAGCTAAAGAGTCTCCTAAAACCTTCTTTTAGTATCACTGTTTCATTTGCCAATAATTGCAGACCATTTTTGGCTTAAGGGGCTACCCATAAATGAACGTTTTTTTTTCAATATTTTTGACCCTATACCATTCCTTATCACACTTCATGCCGTATTACATAAACATATTTTTCAATATTTTTGACCCCATCCCATTTTCCTTATCACACTTCATGCCGTATTACATAAACATATTTTTCAATATTTTTGACCCCATCCCATTCCTTATCACACTTCATGCCGTATTACATAAACATATTTTTCAATATTTCTGACCCTATCCCATTCCTTGGCATTTGAATGTCAGAAAGTAATGTGCATAATGTTTGTAAACTATGTTACAAACCTATAAGGTATTAATTAGGCTTGCAAAAAAAAATTTTTTTTTTTTAAATATTATTTTGAGGATTTTAAATTTAAAAAAAGAACTGTTTGTAACAAGTTTTCTGTGAATTATCCATGTAATAAACATGAAATGGTTAGATCTTACGACTTTACAGTGACACTTAAAGAAAATATTAATTCCCCTCTCCCAATCATTTTCGTTGGACATCGAATAAATTTTAATTTAATGATCAGATCTTCAGGTTCAATCTTAATGGTTCGAGGGTTGAATAAACTAATTAATTAGTGCAGATGATATTTTAAGTTACGAAATTAGACACAATAATGTACTTTTTCTGAACAAACACTCTTTTTTGACGGATTCGGATTTCTGACCCCAAAAATAAGGGAGTAGCCGCATTCAGGGAAATATGGTTCTCATAGTTTGATCAGCAATCCGATGTTATGGACACCTTAATGTTAATTTTACTTTTTGCGTATTTCACCATATCTCGAGAAATTTTTAAGCGAATTTTAAAAATTGCACACAAATATAAAAATTATTTGTCCGAAGATAAACCCATTCAAAAAATAGATTTTAATAAATTTTTATTATTTTATTTAATAATCGAAAAAATTTTGACTTATAAGGTAAAAATTTTTTACACTATTTTAAAGTACGTAATTTTGTATGGTAAAATACCAATATTTGAGAGAAATCAGTCGAATAGTTTTTGAGGAATCGAATTTTAAAAAAAGCCGCATATTAAAATTCAATTTCGCAGGAACTATTCGACCGATTTCGCTCAAATCTCGTATTTTGCATTGTAAAATAACAAACTTTAAAATGCTGTAAAATATTGCTTACGTTACAAATCGAAATTAGAATTATTCGTTATTAAATAAAATGATAAAAGATAATAAATATATACTAAAATGTAATTTTTGCATGGAATTATCTTCGGACAAACGAATTTTATAATTGAGTGCAAAAGTTTTTAAATTTGCTTAAAAATTTTTCGAGATATGGTGAAACATTATGGGATCCAAACCTTGGATAACTCTCCCGACCAAACTATGGGACCATATTTTCCAGATTACGACCACCCCTCTGGAGTTTGGACCCCTTAACGTTAATTTTACTTTTTGCGTATTTCGCAATATCTCGAGAACTTAAGCGAATTGAAAAATATAATTCCAAACAAAATATAATTCCATACAAAAAAAAAACTTTTAGTGAATATTTATTTTTCATTATTTTATTTAAGAATGGCCGAAAAAATTTTAAATTATAAGGTATAAAATTTTTTGCATCACTTTAAAGAATTAAATTTTATATAGCAAAACACAAAATTTGAGCGAAATTGATTGAATAGTTAGTTCCAGAGAAATTGAATTTCATAAAAGTCAGGTACTTAAAATTTAATTTCTCAGGGACTATTCGACCGATTTGGCTCATCGATTAGATAAAATTACATTCTTTAAAATGACGCAAAAAGTTGTATAACTTACAATTAAAAAAAAAATTTGACAATTTTTGAATAAAATAATAAAAATTAATAAATATTTACTAAAATTGTTTTTAATGAAACTATCTTTGAATAAACGAATTTAATAATTGTGTGTAAAATTTTTTCATTTTGCTTTAAAAGTTGTCTAGGTATAGCGAAATACACAAAAAGTAAAATAAACACTAAGGGGTCCAAACTTAGGAGCACTTTTTTGACCAAATTATTGCGACCATATATCCCAGATTGCGTGTATCCCCTATATATTTGGGGGTCAGAAATATGATTCCGTCAAAATAAAAGGGTATTCAGAGAAACGATGCTTTTGTATCTGATTTCGTGACTTAAAATATCGTCTGCACTAAATAATTAACATATTTCAAGTCACCCTATCGAACCATTAAGACTGAGTTGTTGAACGTGAAAATCCGACCATTAGATCAAAAGTTAGCTATTCAGAGGTTTTTTTTTCCTTTCTTTTCTTTTTGATGGATTGTGCACTGGTCATCATAAATTAAGAAAAATTTACAAAAGTAACGATAACTTTCTCAGAAATAAGCCAATCCTAATGAAATTCCTATTATGCGTCAAATAAGTGTTGCTAAGTAAAACGTAAGTTAGTGGAGCTGCAGTGGAATGGCTTTATCTGAAGAGATCATAAATTTGCATGTTTGATCTCAAGCCTGAGAATTTCGCTGTGTTTCTGAAGTTAGAAATTTGAGATAGCCAATTTGTAATAATGACCTACTGGCATCATTTGTACGAAGAACTGCGATGAAGATGCGTTGGAAGACTAGAGCAGGACAAAGACAGCTAGAAGTGATCAGATGGCAAAATATGAGTCCTTCAGTGGTTCATATACTTTGTCAAGAATTTCTAACCATACGTTTGATGTCCAGAAGGTTCAGCAAAGGTCGTCCAAATGCTACGACGAGTGCCGATGACCGATATTTATCGTTATGCGTTCGAAGGAAACGAGTCACATCTCCGCGTCTGCTCAGATTCTCTCTAAGTGCAGCTGCTGAAAGATTGCTGTCAACGTCTACTGTTCATAAAAGGTTAAAGAATGAGGTTTGTTTGCTGGCCGATGAGCCATTCGAGTACCACTCCATGCCACAGATTGGAACGTTTGAGGTGGGCTGACCAATGGAAGGCTGTTCTCTTCCCAAATGAGTTCAGGTTAAGCCTACAAAGCGATAGTAGCCGTTGTTTGACTTTAAGAGAGCCTGGAAACCAATTTCATTCATTAAGCATCCGTGAAAGAGATGCATGTCAAGTCGTCAGTGTCTGTGTGTGGGGTGATATCTGTTTGGGTAGATGCACAGATCTGCACGTCTTTCCCAGTAGAATCGTGAATACTTACGTGTATAGAGATTACATTCTTGATGTTTATATGCTGGAGCAATAGGGGATCATTTCATGCTACAGGACGATAACGGAACGCCAGAGAGGGTTCAGATCGCGGATAATTATTTTCTGCTGCGAGGAATTCAATGTTTGAAGTAGATAGCTGGTTCACCGAACTTGAATCTTATCGAGCATGTTTAAGAAGCTATAGGAAGGCATATAACTGCTCTCAATTCTTCTCCTCACACCCTTGCACCGCGTGCAACTGCTTTGCAAGAACAATGACTCGGACTTCCAACGGAACTAGTAGAGCTCACAATAGAAGAAATCACATATTGCTGTATGTGCTGCATTGCTGCTAGAAATAATCATAATCCATAGTGAAGGTACTTTTTCTATTGCAAACTGATGCATCTAATTTATTCATTTCATACATATGCTAATTTCTGAAACACCGTAATTGTCTGTTGAATGCTTTTTATGTTATTTTATACATCATTATGTACACTATAATGTTTTCCAGTTTCATTAAATTGTATGCGTAACTTTTAGAGTTATGGTCATTTTTGATTTTTCCTTAACTTCTGATAACCAGTTTACAACGCCTCCTTTCTATTGTTTGCATGAAAACTAGAAACTTTTTAAAAGCAAACACAATTTAAAGCTCTAAAGAATTGTGTCATGCGTGTATTTCTACGAATCATAGCTATTTTCATTTCTATTGTTTGCACGAAAACTATAAACGTCTTTAAGGCAAACACAGTTCAAAGCTCTAAAGAATTGTGTTATACGTGCATTTATATGAATCATAGTTACTTTCATTTCTATTGCTTGCATGAAAACTATAAACGTCTTAAAAGAAAACACAGTTCAAAGCTCTAAAGAATTGTGTCATACGTGCATTTGTACGAATCATAGCTACTTTCATTTCAATTATTTGCATGAAAACTATACACATCTTAAAAGCAAACACAGTTCAAAGCTCTAAAGAATTGTGTCATGAGTGCATTTATATGAATCATAGCTACGTTCATTTCTATTGTTTGCATGAAAACTATAAACGTCTTAAAACATAATTTAAAGCGGCAAAGAGTTGTGTCATGTGTGTATTTGTACGAAACATAGCAAACATAGAATCAAAATTTTTCTTTGAGCAGTCGTTTCATTTTTGCTGGCCTACAATCGTTTTTGCAGCTAATTATTATATTTTTCTTGTTGTGCAAATTAAGAATAAAGGTCATATAAAATAAAACATAATTAAATTTAATTACTCAACCAAAAGAAATAATTCTAAAGCTTTGTTATTAGGTAAAAAAACTACTATTTTTACCTGTATTTCGGAAAATTATGTTTTGTACACCATTTATTCACAAGCAAAAATCATGAGTATTATACCCCTTTGCAAGTTAAGAAAAGACCATTGCAGTATAGGATTTAAGTAATAATCCGCGATGGCATATAGTTCCGTTTTATTTCGTCATCAAATTTTACAGATATTCTTTCAAAAAAATATAAACGTTTTAAAAAATTAAACACATCAGGCAGAAATTTAATTTGCGCGATGTTTTATGATAAATATCATAGAATTATTAAAAAAAAAAGTTATAGGTTCGTTCTCTAACTGGAATTCTAGACATGGCGACATATTTCGATAAGCAAGAACACTCGTTCTTGAAAAGGAAACAACTTTATGACGTTTCAAGAGCATTAGATGTGATTGAACCACTAAAAATGCGCGTCTTATGCTGACATGCTCTTAACAAATCAAATGCGAGATAAAGAATTTTTACTTTTGTTTCGCTGTAGAAGAAAATCGTCTGCAAGAAACAATATTTTTAATCTTTTTTCAATTTCTTTAAATGCGAATACACACAGAAAGACATATATTTGCTACGATTTTTTGATAACATTTTTATTAACTCTTATTACTTGTTAATTGATTATTGTTGTTAAAAAAACAAGAAGGCTGTGCAACGCCGTTTGAAGTGCTGGCGATGTTGATATACGTTCGCTCTGGGAGCTTGGCATTTATTTAGTGTACACTTAGTTGTAAACAGGTTTTTTCTCAACTTGCAACAGACATAACAACTTTTGATCTAATATCTTTGATCTAATTACTTTTAATCAACATATTCCGACATTGAAAAATGTTAAAATCTCTTACAGTTAAAAAAAATAATAAAAACTTTTATTTGAATAGTCATGAAAATATTTGTATGAATGAAAGCACTCAAAGAATGATAACATCGCGAGCAGTTTCTTTTCGATGATAGTTTCAGTGACAATTGATCGCTCACAATTTATTTAAGGTTCGTCGTGAGCACAATTCATTGTGGAAACAATTCGTCATGGGTACAATTCGTCGCAAGCATAATTCATCGCAAGCACGTTTCTTGCGGTTTCATTAAAATACATCTATTTACGTTGTCTATCTAATTTGTGGTCGTTCAAAAAATACTTAAGAGGGAAGGTTTTTGTTACATAAAAGGGAAAATGTGTATAAGCAATGCCTGCGTCATTAAAATTGATTATTATGGCTAGTTCTTAGCGTTCAGCATAATAATTTCGTTGGTTTCTAGCTGTTTCATTGAACTCTATCTATTTACGTTGTCTATCTAATTTGTGGTCGTTCAAAAAATACTTAAGACGGAAGGCTTTTGTTACATAAAATGGAAAATGTGTATAAGCAATGCTTGCGTAATTAAAATTGATTGTTATAGCTATTTCTTAACGTTCAACATAATAATTTCGTAAAAAAGTAAGTTTCGTGCTTATAAAATATTTTTTTAATTAGCATTTATCTTGAATAATTAAAATAATTGTTTTAGTCGGAACACAATTGTCGCAAGAAATAAAATATTCTACCCCTTGTTTTCGAAAATATTCTAGTGAACAAATCCGGGCTGGCTCAGGGGATAGAGCACTCGTTTCCCTATGATGTTATCCTGGTTCGAATTCGAATTCCACAATTCGAATACGAATTCCACACCAACAACAGTGCTGAAATGAAATATAGTCAGATGCGGTTTAGTTCCATCAAAAATTCCTCAGCGAAAGTAAATTTCTCTGAATACTTGATCCAGGAGTTCCCTTGTCTTCTGGATCGGTTTCAAAATAACAAGGCTACGGAGATTTTTCTCTAATATTTATTTTTTAACATCTTATTTTTCCGTCATTTAATTTTAGTTTTTGCATCGGTATTTTTTTAATTCAAAAAGTGAAAAAATTACTATATTTAGTTTGCAACCACATACGAAAATAAAATACTTTTACAACAGACACTATAAGCTTTTGATCTCGCAAATTGGGATATTTTCAGATATAATACCATTAGAAGTTAGAAACAAAAAAATTTTCAGAACAAAATGAAAAACGGAATATTCTAAATATTTTTTAAAAGATCGGATTTTTTGACACTACGGCTCTATCTCAATGATTCAAGAGGCAAACTTAAAATTGAACTAATTAAACGCTGCAAGCGATCGATAAATTATGAAATCGTATGAAAACATGCAGTAAAAGCTCGATATAACGAATACGGTACAGTACGATGAATCAGCTATTTCAGAAAATTTCCTAGTCAGCGTCAAAATCCTAACATTATAGATACAGAAACTATATGTTTATGACGAGTTAAAAATTAATAGTTTTCCGCAGTTACGACAGAATTGTTGTTAGGAAAAGACAGTTTTTTATTGTTCAGGTGAGCAATATTACAGTAAAAAGATTTAAATGGAAGACATTTTTATTTATTTTTGGTATCACAACAGGAAAACGAACATCGTTTCTTTCTTACAATTTTAAACCCATTATTTAAATAAAGCAATGCGTTGCATTACTTTACCACCATCAGAAAGTTTCTTTTTCTCAACAAAAGAAAACTAATTTTTCTTTTCAATTCATGCCGTACACTTCAAAAGATTGTTGAGCATATGCTCCCTTATTTTTCTTTCTGGCCTTCCGCTTGGGGGGAGGGAATCTTTGGATCTTGGTGAAGTTGCTGCTCCCTTGACCATTATTTCGACGTATTGCCATTGGCGATCGAAATGGACTACAGGTGGCTTAGAGCAGAACTCTCTACCTATGGCAACACTTCGCATGTTTTCACCATTAGCACTTGGAGAGTCACAGCAGAAGGAATTACGTTAGTTTCTGTCTTGATTTTCAAATAGATTGAATTCTTTTAAGTTAGGAAACTATATGGAACTGAAAACTTCATTAAACATAGTTCTAAAAGAAAGCCTCATCCTAAAATAAAGCCGTTAAATCTGTCGTGTCACAAAGTCCTCCATGTTCCTATAACAAATCAACACCTCTGGGGGTACTGAATTGGAGATTGATCGTTCTCTGAGTCAGGTCTAAATTACGATCTGTTGATGTATGAATGGGTCCGCCCTATAAACGTGCGTGACGTATGGGTGTGGCAGAAATCAAATTCTTAGCCATAGATGGCGCCACTGGAAAACAAGAGCAATCGCACCTCTCTGCTTTAACAGGCATGAGCAACAACAGCAAAGCTTCATGGAAATTTCAAAAATTATTAACGGAAAAAACGGAAAATATTAAGAAAAGGAAAAATATCGTAGTACATTCCTATACAACTGAAAAGAGGAAGAGGGGAAGGGTGAAAGGCATGGAACCGATCTTCTCCTCAGACGGTGTATTCGAGAGTTGCGATCATTAAGCCTACCATTATGAGTCCTTTTTCTTGCTGAATTGCCACATACGTGCACGTACGCTGAGTTGTCACGCACGTGGATGCTCCCTGACGGGGTTGAGCTTCGATGCTCCCTTATTTTCTAAATTACAACTTACTATTGAAATTAACATTTATTGCTATCAATGACGTCAAAAGTTTATTTTATTTTCTTCTTACACAAATTTGTTATGATTCGGAAACTTTTCCAAACATTTCTGTTCTAGAAATGTCTGTCTTTTATAAAGTATAGAGCTACGTAATTCAGTCTACAACCTGTAGAGAAAAACAGTCAACTCTAGATAAGTCTTTAAATCAAAATATCTGTTCATTATAAAAGAGGTTCGTTATAAGGAGTTACACTTCCTCTAGAGAATCATATCGGATTTTTTACTCAAATTATAAGAAGTAGCCACAAAACTGCGTCCCAAATAGTGTGACTAAGATAGATTTTATTATTATTAATTTTACTTTTACAGTTTACTTGAGGCACTGGCACTTATTTAAATGAAACAAATCTTGAGGACAAATAGGTATCTAAATTTTATTTAGAAAAAGTACAAATTACATTGCTATACTAGTCTGTATTATTATATATAAAGCCCATATAACTTCTGAACTATTAGTCCGATCTTCCTGTAATTGGTTTAATTCAATTCAACATAAAAAATCCTGTTGCTGTTTGGAAGAAATTCAATTCTCCCCCTCAAATCCCTCCCACATCTCTCAAATAAGGAAGAAGAGAGTTCGGCAGTTTTCAAATATCATTCATATAATTTTAAATTTAAAAAAAAAAATTTTGCTGTTAATTATTTTCACAAAAAAAAACTTTTCATGACTATAATTATTAAACTAAGATGTATTTCATTAAAACAGCAATAAATTGGGTTCATGACGAACTGTCGTAATGACAAGTCGTACTTGCGACGAATTGTCGCTACGACGAGTTGTTCCTGCTATGAGTTGAGTCCACGAAGAATTGAGCTCACGATGAATTGTGCACAAGACGGATTGTCCCAGGACAAACTGTGCATGACTACTTGTCACTGAGACGAATTGTGCTCGAGAAATTAACGCAGAATTTTAAACCTGTGAAATGTCGAGTTTTCATTCACCGAAAGTTTATACATGGTTGAGTAATGACTCGTAACTCGGGAGTTTTTCATTCCCTTTCACCGATAATATGGGACTTATTGGTTTGCCATAATATATTTCAATTATTTGGAGAATATTCACTTTCAGAAAAATTGGTTCGTTATTGAAGCATAATATTAATACCTTTAACCTTAATTCGGTGAAAATTTGCTATATCCTTGATGTGGTGTTAAATTGAATGATATTTCAGTAAAACTATAGTATCGTGTAATTAAGTTTAAGAAATACAATAATATGATTAAACTATGCACCATATAAAGGTGGCATTATACAAAATCTGTTAATTATTGTCTTCTAAAACGCTTAAAGTATCGCTAACATAATATAACGCTTACTTTAATCATTAATTTAGCCCCTTCTCTGTCGACGTCGCATGCCTGGCAACGTAGAGAAAAATTGCATAATTGAAATTGAATTCGTCGCTACTTACACGTCTCTTTAAATACCATGATAATTTTTGTATTTTTGAATATTGCTGAGAAAGATGGCGCAAACTAGTCTCACTTTCTTCGCAATTGAATTCCCGCCTTGAATTGAAATCAAAATCACTTGGTACTTTCTGTAGTTTTGCTTTCATTAGTTTTTTGATTAATGCAATTTTTACGCTCTGATGCCGAAAACTGAAAGCTAATTTAACGCTTCGATTGGAAAATTATTTCCAAAATATATTTTACCCAGTTTTAATAATTATTTTATGTAGATATTTATATTATTAACACCATAAATCAATAGAGTTAATAAATAAGTTATCACAGTGTATTTTTTTAAGATAAAACTTGGATGCATTGCAGGGAAAACTGGAGATCAGTAGACGGGACATCAGATGTTTCCCCACCAGTAGGTCAAGCAAAAACTGCTTTCTGACAAAAATATTTTGCATTTTCGAATTTAGGATAGAACATGTATTAATTTTCAGCGATAAAAAACATGCTACTTTTTGGTAGGAAATTCGAAAAATAAGACCAACAGAGAAGGGGTTAAAATTGCCCAACAAAACACTGAATTCCAGTTACTGACCTGTCAGGATTTTCTCGCTTATATATTCATGCTTTGTATTTACTTTTCAGTGAATTGAAGACCGTAAAGATAACTGAAGATATAAATAAAAGATAAAAGAAAAGTGAATGCCCTAATTATAAGAGGAGAACTTCGGAAATCTCCTCCCCCCTATGTCTGTTATTTAATATCTTATCTACTGGTTTCATCCGCTTCTTAATTTTTACTAAGTAACAACCTTGTCAGCTGTTCCAAATTCAGTTATCTCTCCATACATAACACTTAAAACCACTTCAGAGACAGGGCTTCTTTCTCTACAGGTTGATGATAATACTTTTTTTTTCTTACTGCACAGTACTGCCTGTTATCAACTAAGTTTAAAACACGTGGAAGCCACTCATTGTATGAAGCTTTTTACCATGAATGTATATTTTATAACGAGAATTACCATAAACTTGCTTTTTTATTTTTCAAAAAGTACCGTTAGGAAGCTTTAGAAGTTCATTTATTTATTGCATTCCTTTAACTCAAAGCCGTTGATAGAGAAATAAATTTAAACTTGCTGAAGAAATATACTCACGTGGCGTTTCGAGCTGTAACAATCTCTAACCAGTGTCTGCTAGCACAAATTATGCAATAATAAATTAAAAATTGTTGTATAAATATTTCCACACACCACTTCAAGCTGTAACAGTCTCTGTCCAGTGCCTGCTGCACAAATTATGCAAAATTAATTAAAAATTGGGGTATAAGTATTTTCGCACACCACTTCAGGCTGTAACAACTTCTGTCCAGTGCACATATTATATAAAAATAAATTAAAACAAAAGCTTTTTTACGACATTTTAGACCATTTAAAATATTTTAAAAAGTTCCAGAAGTATTTTCAACTCCAAACACTAGAAGAATTCTGTATATTTTTGAAGCATATAGTTAGAACAAGAAATATATTTTTAAATTATCCCTGAAACGCTGCACATGATTTTATAACAACACTATGTAACGCGATGCAAGGAAAGAAAATGAAGAAAAGAAAGAAAAACCTAATATGGGTAAGAGAAAAACACCAATATGGGTAGAGGGATTCTTAGGTATCCAATTTGGGTTTATACTAAATTGACATTCCTGTTTTCGTTATCACTGCTGTACCCTTTTTGGGCATCTCAAAACCCATTCTGAACACCACTGGAAAACCATTTAAGGAGTGTTAACTATCTAATTTAGATATTGTAACACCCAATCTGAATACCGCTTATTACCTCTATTTAAGAATACTCAACACCCATTTTGGATATGCTGACACCTATTTTGCACAATCTTTTCAGGACACATTAATATTCAATTTGGGTGCCTTAAAAAACCTGATTTAGGAGGAATACCACATCCAATTTGCATACATTTAAATATCTTTCTTGACACATTTCGGATTTAAGAATTTATTTTAAACGCTGATTATCTTACAGATTCATTTAGTTATTGCTTTTAAAGCATTACAATAAAAGTTTGAAACTAAAATGTATGTATGTCCAAAAACTATTCATGTTATTAAAAAAATATATAACAGTTAGATCAATTTCTATTCAATAATAAATAATTAAATCATTTTTCAGTGTTTTCCGAATTTTCTCTATCATATCAGACTGCTCAGAATCTTGAAACGTTCCCATATCTTACAAAATTTTCTTGGGAATTT
Organism: Parasteatoda tepidariorum; assembly: GCF_043381705.1. Classification (NCBI taxonomy): domain Eukaryota; kingdom Metazoa; phylum Arthropoda; class Arachnida; order Araneae; family Theridiidae; genus Parasteatoda; species Parasteatoda tepidariorum. The sequence continues at coordinate 42,352,310 of NC_092215.1, forward strand.
ATCTCCAACATTATATAGTCAAATTGATTGTGAAAATTTTATAATGGATAATTTATATCTTCATTTAAAATAAAATTTCAAAAATAGTAAGCTCAAATTGAAATTGCAAACATCTACCTATTAGTAAAAAATTGTTAGTTATTTTTACTAGAATCTGACAGCTCAATTTCTATCCAATAATAAATAATTAAATAATTTTTTAGTGGTTTTCGGAATTTTCTCTGTCATATATAGACTGCTCAGGATCTTGAAATATTCCCATGTCTTACAAAATTGCTTGGGATTTTATCTCCCACATTACATGGCAAAATTAATTGTGAATATTTTATAATCGATAATTTATATCTTCATTTAAAATAGAATTTCAAAAGCAGTAAACACAAAATACAATAAAAAACATCAACCTATGAGTAAAGAATTATTAGTTATTTTTATTAGAATCTGGGAGAGGGGCACACTCAGCTTTTATAGACTAGTTTGTGTAGACATGAGTGGAAAATAAAAAAAATGGCAGAAATTTTTTTCTTGAGCACATTTAAGGATACAGATTTTGTTATAACAAAAATAATATCCAAGAACAAGGACATACATGCGAGAAAAAAGCATACAATGTCTTATTTAATTTTTATTGAAATTATAATTTTAGTTGTTTAAGCAATCCAACAACTAAACCACATTTTTGCAAAGTCCCTCTTAGCAACATACTGCTTATTAATAAGAAAGAAGGAAATTCTATATTAAAAATTCAGTAAGTAGTCATGATCAAATATACAGCTTTCACCACTTCACTCGTTGTAAGCAAGGGGAGGCCGTAGACATAGCAGTAGAAACATACACTATCTTGAATGCCAATCGTTATCTATCATGGTGGCTCAGTCGGGTGCAGCCACTGTCTCTTTAATGAAAATATTTCCTTTTAAAATTAAAATATATATCCTTATATTTTCTTACCACTTTCTATATTTTCTTACCACAGAATTTCTCGTGTTAGAATAACATTGTAGTAAAATATTAAGAATTTCAATGCCACTTGAAATCGAAAAAATTATGAGAAAATATCTTGGATTTGCAATAAAATGGGCACAAAAAATTGTATCAAAAAGTGATTAGAATGATTAGAATTTCCTGTGCCATAATAACAACGTAGTTAAATAATCGTAGTAAGAATTTCTTGTGCCGTAATAACATCGTAGTTAAATAATGGGATCGTAAAAACCACGTGGAAAAGTATAGTAATAATTCCAACACAAAAAAATTAATTAATATATTAATTAAAAAAAATTTTAACAAAAACAACGTAACTCTATGATGAAATCAACACAAATTAAACGCTTCAAAAGGAAATTATTTAAATTAACGATTCAAAATTCTCATGTCATGTCATTTCGGAATTTTTAAAGCCACGTGGGAATGCATAGCAATAACTGCCAAAATATTTATTGTAAAATATCTAAGATTTACTATTAAATCGGCACAAATAAATCGTGATTATTTAACTTTGATAATTTGAAACTCACGTGTTGTAAAAATATCGTAGTAAAAATACAGGATTTTCAAAATTACATTAAAAAGCTTAGCAATAAGGATCGAAAAATAATTTAGATTTACGATAAAATCGGGGCAAAGCGTTAAAAAATTATTATTCAAATGGTCAACTTCGAAATTCATAATAATATCGTACTAAAAATATCAGTATTTTCAAACCTATGTAAAAATACATTATAATAGCTTTCAAAAGTAACTTGGAACTTACAATTAAATCGACACAAATTAAGCATGTCAAAAAAGTATTAATTGAAAGGGCGATTAATAACTCACAAGCCGTAATAGTTGTAATAATAAATATATCGGAATTTTAAAACTGTATGGAAATTACTAGTTATAACTGCCAAAAAAAAAAAAAAAACGATTGAAACGTCACTTGGTTTTAAGATGAAATCGTTCAAAATAAGGCGAATCAAGAAGCAATCACTCTAACTCGAAATTCGCATCTTCTGCTAATATGGTATTAAAAATATTGTTGTTCCCAAAAACTATTCATGTTATTAAAA
>NC_092215.1:42355278-42390916 GCF_043381705.1 Parasteatoda tepidariorum
CAAAATACGCCCCAAAATTTAAAAAAAAATGCCCTATAAATCTTATATATATATATATATATATACAGTCCCTGGCAAATTAATTGACGTACTATAAGATTCTATGTAAAATGTTAATTATCAGGTAATACTATACAGCTCCATTTTTTTTGACGCGAACAGAAACTTCAGAACTTTAACTGAAACTTTACTGAAACAGATTTCATTAGTTAACGTTCGTGTATCAGTTAGTTAATTTAGGCAATATATTATATAAATTCAACGATTAAATAAATTAAACGATATATTATACAAATATAGAATATTTGTTATATCAGGTATTATATTAGTATGTTATAATAATTAGACAAATTATTAGACGCAGTTGAGTGTTTTAATAATTGCATGTTTGCACGAGTTTATATGCGACACTTTTATATTTAAACATTCATTTAATAGGTTTTTATTCGGAAGATTTTTTATACACTTCGTAATTATATTTACTTTTAACGTATTGCAATACAATGTTAACCAATTGATACACGAACATAAGCAAGAGCAAACCAGTTTCAGCCCCTTAAAAATAATAAAGCAGTATATTATCACCTGATAATCAAGATTTTGCTTAGAAACTGATAACACAAATGCGTGATTTAAAATTGTTGACATTTTTTTTCTTTATTAAAAGAAAAAAACAAGAAAACATTGCCTTTGGAAGCTGCCGCGGACCACAGGTTATGCACCCCTAATTTTAATAATTATTTATAGAAAGTCAAAACTAAATTTGCCATTTTTCTTAAATGAATTTGTATAATTTCTTTTATTTTCTTCGGTAATCATGCAGGTGTGATGATTTCAGTTCAAGTTCCTCAATAATGCAATTTAACGCGATTAATATTGATCAGAAAAACACGGAGACTGCTGAATTTCAATAATCTTCGTGTTTTTCTGATCGATTAAATACTAATTTGATTTCTCATCACCTCTAATGAGTATACTTTTGTTTCACTATATTTATAAAAAGAATTCAAAATTATTATGTATAAAAAGCTGTCGTTGCAGAACATCCCGAATATTTTATGAAAATTTAACCGAGTTCATATCATAATTATAGAGTATAATCCTTTTCCAGAATTTCCCTATCGCCTTTATCGGTTAAGCATGCTGATAAGAGTTTGAATTAAATTTCTCTATCATACCTTCATCATCAGCGTAAAAATTTTAGCCTTAAAACATTGCTTACAACAATTTTAAGAGTAAAACTTCTTCCTTTTTTTTAACCTACATCAAGTCACGCAGTGAACTGATCGTAAAGATACGGTTCCCAGTAGAACGCCGAAGTCAAGCATCACTGGCTGTGTTCACTAAGCGGGTGGGTGACCAACTTGATCAGCCTGCATAGGGACCGAGGGTAAGCGGTATCGGTCCTCGTTGAACTGTTCTACCGTAAAGTGCTCTACTTCGCGTAGATCATCGGGCTACCAAATCAGTGGAGCCATCTCCTCTGCGGAGGATCAAAATAGCGATGGTACGTCTTCGGATCATCCCCAGGCATGTTTCCCATACCGTCGCCAATAGCCCATTGTGCAGCTCTAGTGCGACGTAAATAAAGTATCTACCTACCTACCTTAACCTACAACAAAACGAAACGCAAACTCAACACTTCTATGTGAAGAAATTCGTTTTGTTAACCAGCAGTTTTGTAATTATAAATCAACTAGCTAAAATACGGTTAACTAGTTAAACACTACTTTTTAAAATCTTCCTGCTTTTGCTACTATTTTTAAATACAAGCGTCATATTTAGCGATTCTTTTTTCATTACAAAATTTTTCTTCACATGCATCCCTTCATGCATAAAACTAGCTGGGTTCACACAGCTTTTAAACCACTTTTTAATTTGATAATCATACATAACAATAACAGCTATAAAATCTGTTATATGCTGATTGTTGATAACATTTGTTTTATCGAATTGAAGAGAAATTTTATTTCTAATTCTTCAATTTCTTATTTTCAATTCAATTTTTTTTTTATTTCGAATTATTATTTTTGAGCAGTGATGGCTCAGGAGATAGAGCTTTCGCATTCCAATGTAGTAAACCGGGTTCGAATCCCAGCGATGGCTGGTCAATACGAATCCACATCCGGCTTGCATCGAAAACAGCGCTGGCGTGAAACATCCTCAGTGGCAGACGGATCATGGGTTAGAGTCCTCTTTCCATCGGGCTAATCGTGGGAGGTTTTCATGGTCTTCCTCTCCATGTAAAGCAAATGTGGGTTAGTTTCATCAAAACGTCCTTCACGAAGGCGAATTTCTCCCAATACTTGATCCAGGAGAGCCCTTGTCTTCCGGATTAGGTTCAAAATTACGAAGTTATGAAGTTGAACATTAGTAGTCGTAAAGCCCCCGGATGCCCCCTTACGGGGGCGGGACGGGCTTAAGCTTGTTATTAGTAGTCGTAAACCCAAAATTGGGTTGGCGGCTCAACGCCAGTTATAAAATAAAATAAGATCAATGATTTGGTCAGCTGTCAGCACCGGTTTTAAAAAGAAATAAAAAATTAAACATAATATAAGAATAAAAAAGTAGTAGCAAACCGAAAAAAATTGGGTCGGGGATTCTCAGGGACTATCCTGACCGATTTAGCTCAAATTTTGTATTTTGCCTTAAAAAATTACATTTCTTTAAATAATGCAAAAAATTATATACCTTACAGTTGAAAACTTTTTTGACCATTCTTAAATTAAATAATAAAAATTAATAAATACTTACTAAAAGTTATTTTTTGAATAACTTATCTCTGGAACGAATTTTTGAATCGTGTGTAAAACTTATCCAATTCGCTTAAAAAAATCTCGTGATACAGTGAAATACGCAAATAGTAATATTAGCATTAAGAGGACCAAACCTTTAAGCGCTCTTCTGACCAAATTATTGCGACCATATTTTCCTGATTGCGGCTATCCCCTATATTTTGGGAGTNAAATTAAATATAATATAAGAATAAAAAAGTAGTAGCAAACCGAAAAAAATTGGGTCGGCTGTACAATGACGGTTATGAAATAAAATTATTGGTAAATTATTCATGTTATTATCATATTCGTATTATTTAATATTATTAATAAAGAATCTAAATTTATTTTGCAAAATTTGAGCAAAATTGATCGAATAGTTTCTGAGGAATTGAATTTCATAAAAGTCACATACCTAAAATTCGATTTCTCAGGGACTATCCTAACCGATTTAGCTCAAATTTTGTATTTTGCCTTAAAAAAATTACATTTTTTTAAATGATGCAAAAAATTATATACCTTACAGTTGAAAACTTTTTCGATCATTCTTAAATTAAATAATAAAAATTAACAAATACTTACTAAAAGTTATTTTTTGAATAACTTATCTCTGGAACGAATTTTTGAATCGTGTGTAAAACTTATCCAATTCGCTTAAAAAAATCTCGTGATACAGTGAAATACGCAAATAGTAATATTAGCATTAAGAGGACCAAACCTTAAAGCGCTCTTCTGACCAAATTATTGCGACCATATTTTCCTGATTGCGGCTATCCCCTATATTTTGGGAGTCAAATATCCAAATTCGACGAAAATAAAGTATGTTTATTCGGAGAAAGAATGTTTTTGGGTCTGATTTCGTAACTTAAAATATCGTCTGCACTTATTAATTAGCATATTTGAAGTCACTCTCTCGAGCCATTAAGATTGAGTCCCAGAACGTGAAAATTCGATCATTAGATCAAAAGTTATTCAGAGTAATTCATTTTATTTATTTGAGCACTGTACAGCTGAGTTCTTTATTTAGATGGTTACTGCACCTAATGAATATTATTAAATAAATTATTTCATTGCATTTACCGATTTTTAAATAATTTCTTTGAATTGAACGCTTTTCTAACGAATAACTCATTCAAATATCACGATCTAAAAAATCATTTTAATAACATCGATTTAGATCTGAAATATATATTGCATAATATTTCAGCCAAAACAATGAAAGTAACAGCTAGTTATTAAGTACAATTCAAATATTAATTTAAAGAATAATTGCCAAATTGTATTTTCTGTATTGCATAATTATGGAAAGACGAGAATGAAATATTTTTATAATCCATTTTGGGGGGACAATTAACAATTTTTTTTATTTTTATGAATCCACATTTGGTTCATAGTTATTTCAAATTATTTTTGACCAATAATTTCAGGTGTGGTACAAAGCCGTGAATCGAACCTTTTATTAATTAAAACAAAAAATTAAAACAAAGTATAACAACATTATTCAATACCATCTTTATTTCTAAATTTGTTAGAAGTAAGAATCAACTTATTCATTTATAATGTAACTTTATTGCCTAAGTTACTTTTGCATTTATTAAGACACTGATTTTTTTTGGATATTTTTTGACGGTTGAACAAATGCCGACCATTAAATAAAAACAAAACTTGATATTTTTAATGATAGAAAATCTTTCAGCCGAAATCTAATATCTAAGATACGACTGCAAATTTCCATATCATTCGAAAAAAATCCTTTTTTGTTTTTTAATCAGAGATGCGTTTTTTAAACATTTTCATTTTGCCCAAACTCGAACCTGTCCTTTTCGAAAAACACTTTTTTAATGCCTGTTTGGCTTATAGAGTATACTATATTGAATAACTCTTTTTTTATTTATTCGTTTGTTTTCTCAGGAAATCAATTTTCGGCTATAGTCAAAGAGTGGTATTGAAATTTAATCGAAAACCGCCCGACACCAAAATTTTTGGTTCTTTTAATTAAATAAAGGTTTTTTTTTTCAACTTGGTGTTATTTACCCTGCAATTTGTAGAGAAAGGTTACTATCATTGTGCCTTTATTTTTCGTTGATCTATTATTTCGTCTTTTTTCATTGGGCCCCCTTTGTAGTCATTGAAGGTCAGCGTTTGCTATTGTCTATTGCACGTGAAACTTATTACATAAAATCTATGGTCTTACATCGTCAAGTGATGCAAACGGCACTTTTTGCTGTCCGTCTTTTCATGTATAAAATTTATCAGTTGTTTTATATTACCTCCTGAAGTTATGATTCAAGTAGATTACTAGACCACCATATATTTAACAATTTTAATTTTTTTATCGTCACACTTTTATTCAAAGTCACATTTTTACACAGCAATAAATAAACGAAAATAGCATACAATTATGCAGAATTGAGCAATTTTGTGGCAAGTTCTGCTCTAAAAAGGTGAAAGAAGATGTTGATTTTTTAAAAAAACTACTTTTTTTTTAAAAAAAAGTAAAGAAAAAAACCATCTTCATGACAAAATAAAAAATACTTTTTTTTCTATAAAAATGAGTGAAATTAAAATGTTTATCAAAATATTCTGGAATATTTTACTCATGACAGAAAATTTCTCCTCTACAAATAACCAGTTTTGATTCCGTAGCGATATATAATTTAATTAAATGTTACCAACAAATGTAATCTTTTTTATAATCTTGTTATCCAATATCGAATAAAGAATGTCCATTCAATTCGGCAAATTGTGTTGGAACGGTGTATTCACAAAATTTTTTTAGTTAGAATCCAAAGAAAAAAATTTTTGAATAATATAACGTCTGATTTTGCATTGTTCGATAAAATTAAGATTTTTGTTTAAAAAATGTGTTATTAGTTTTACTTTGCAAAAAAGAACATTTTCAGAAAATATGACATCCTTACATTTATTCAAACCAGATTCCAAAACAAACCGCGCATTCGGGATGTACGTACTTTTTGAACGGCCCCTAAAATTACCGTACTGTATGGTAATGTGATCTTTCTGATAAATAAAAACCATAATTATGTTTAATAAAGCCAAAGCATGCGTTTTTTAAATGATTCATTTGGTAACTTTCCGTTCATATGGTAACAGTTTACCGCAAATTCTCGTTTTCCAAATTTTAGTTCCTATTATCATACATTTAAAATACAAATCTGAAAAAAACCGACATAATGGTTTTTGTGCCATGCTGTAAAGTACACTGGTGGACAAAATTAAGAGATGGAATGCATTTTCACACATTCATTCGCACATGCAAGATACCCGCACACCGCTCCATGTGTTTGACAATGGTTCCGTGAATTCCCAGAGATACAGGCCCTATGCGCGTCTTTTCAGGGGCGCTGTTGGCCCTGAGTTCATTTTTATGGACGATAATGCGCGACCACATGGGGCTCTCATGGTTGATGAGTATCTGGAAAGCGTGGATATTCAACGAATGGATTGGCCAGCCAAATCCCCTGACCTGAATCCTATTGAGCATGCTTGGGATGCTCTTGGGAGAACTATTGCGATGCACCAACCTCCCCCCCAGAACCATTCTGGAGTTAAAAATTGCTCTGGTGGAAGAAAGGGAGGGTCTTCCACAAGTTCTCCTTAACTCCCTTATTAGCAGCATGCATTCTTGTTGTGCATGCTGTCTGTCTGTCAGGGGTGACCATACACCATACTAGAGGCAACACACACTGTACAAGCCTCACTTTTATTGTCATCTTTTATCCTTAAGTTCAGACTACATTGGATTTATTGGCAATAGGTCTTGCCAGTGAATGGCACTTTCATTTTTGTTTTGCATACTTTATTATCATGGAATAAGCTATATCCATACCAAATTTCATTTATTTATATTCAATATTTTTTTAGATATTTGGGAAAATACCTTCCATCTCTTAATTTTGTCCACCAGTGTATTATGATTAAATTACCAAATTTTTGTCACCTATTTTAAAACCATTCATTTTATCAAAATGATTACCTAATCGCCTTGGTAGAAAATTACACTATTTTGATGCTCCCATAGAGACAGAAACACAATAAATTTAACCATATCCTGGTAGTTTTAACCATACTCTGTGTATAAATTGTTTCGTAACTCCGTTAGGTGGTAAAAAATTCACGTTATTTCTCACGGATATAAAATTTGACTTTTTTTTAAGGTAATAAATAATATGTTTTACCGACGACTTATACCTAAAACTAACTATATATCTAAAAAAGCTTACAATTTTATAATATAAAATACTCCTTTTTAATAATCTTCTATCCTTTAATATAATCAGGATGAACTGAATTTTTAATACTTTTTGTTTTGCTTCAAAATACATATTTTAAGCTATTGTGTATCATTTGCTTAAAATTTGGATTGGTGAAAAAGTAAGTAATTTTGTTCGTTGAAAAAAATCAGATTTGTGTGGGGTTTTTTTTAGAAAAATACTTCACATAGTTCAGGAAGCAGTTAAACGTAATTTCTATAATAACAAAATGAACATAAATAATAAACAGGAAATTTTACTTTTGCTTAGATAGTGACTGCTGAATTTTCTTAACGTTAAGCATTAATACGCAGGCTAAATTTAATAACGATACATAAATTTTAAGTCATAATATAAATTTTGATTAATAAATTTTTGATAAGCTAAGGTCATGTGATGAAAAAATCTACAATCTAATGCATACATATATTTTATTTCAAAAAGATAAAGGAAAGAATCACGATTCTTGAAGTACGGAAAATTACTTAAAATAAGCCCTTTGAAAGACACTTTTTTTTAATTCTTTTCTCATCAGAAATTTTATAAACTTTTTTTAAATTGAAAAAAGCATTGATGCTAAAATAATAATATAATTTAATATGATAATTCAATAATAACAAACGTTTAACTTCATAAAAGTAACTCATTTGAAAGAATAGCTTCCTTTTTAGATTTTTTTCTTTAGATTTGTAATATATACAGTACAGAATGTTAATTTTACCGATGACTGAATTTTAGACGCATACACCAAAAATGTACAGTAACAGAAAAAATTTATTTTGTTCTTCTTCAATGTATTACTTAGTTAGGAGGTCTAATTATTGCGGGCAAGACGGCATCCCATAAAAAAAAAAAATTCTTTTTTTTTTAATTTTAGTCACTTAAAGTAACAGTAAAGCACTCTTTAGTTAATTATTTGGAAAATTACCTATATGCTACACTGTAAGAAATGGTTTCTCAAAATTGGTTGAAATTTTATTAAAATAACTCCGAAACAAATATAGTTGAAACCCATGGACTTATAGTATTGACATGATCAAAATAGTCTCAAAAACGGCACATCTTGATAAAATTACTCGTCATCCTCAAACTTGATTAAATTATAACAAACAAATATTCAAATTATTCAGATCGGTAATCAAAATTTTTCTATACAGTGAAAAAATGTGTAATCAAAATGTACCAGAATATATTAATCGAGTTTCTGACTTACACAGAAAAGCAAGGTAATTTTTACCGAAGCATGTTGGTAAAATTAAACGGTGTGGTAAAATTTGCTTGGAATAAAAACTATTTATTTGGTTAAATTTATTTTTTCGTTTTATATTTTTTACTAAATGCTTGGAAACAAGATCTATAATTTTGAAAACCAAAATTTCCTGTTAACCGTTATCATATGAACTGAAAAATTACCAAATGAATGTTATAAATACTGCATATTTTTATTTTATTTACCAGAATTACGATTTTTTTTTATCAGAAATATCATTTTCATAGTGTACTGTAATCTTGCCAGAACTTTTTTTTCCCGTGTAAATGAAGACAGATTTGAGCTGTCCCTATACTTAATAATGAGTGCATGATTTTTTCAAATTCGACTATATTTGTTTTGGAGCTAATTTGACACATTTTTGCTCAATTTTGCACAATTGGAATTAAATGCCCATCTGCAAGCTAAAGTAGGCAATGATTCTAATTTTTCAGAGAAATATTTCTTTGAATTAAATAAGGATACACTGCAAAAAAATTTGGATCAAATTACGGCAAATGGTAGCGGCACTCGAAGTACCGGTACTTTTTACCGTAAAATCCATTTTTATCAGATCATGTTACGGAATGAAAGATCTGATATGCAATAATTTTACAGTAATAATCGCTGAATGTCTCTAATTAAATAAATATTACTGTTAAAATTACGGTAAAAATGGATTTTATTGTAAAATGGATTTTATGGATGATGCACTAAACTCTATTGTGTTCCTTTACAAAATTTTTCACTGTTAGGAACAAGAAAAAAAATTTGAGTCAGGAGAGGATTTCCAAAAACCTTTAAAACTAAACAAGAAGTAATAAGATTTGATGATGTTCGAAGACAAAATTAAATTGCATTTCTAAAATAAACTGTTTACAGTGCATTATGGTAAGAAACATATTAAATAGGCATGATATTTTCAGTAAATAACCGCGCTATTCTTGAATAACCTCTGAATGTGGCTTAAAGAAATATATTTTCTTGTAAAAATGAGAGGTTCACACGTTAATACTTCTTTCCTAAGAAAAAAAAGGCTTTTTTAGATATGAAATGCTTATTATGATTAGCGATTTTTGTCTTTTTGTTAATAACTGTAATATTCAAACCAACTTATAAGTTTAAGTTTCAAGATAGTAAGATAAACATTTTTTTCTCTGAATGTAAACCAAATAAAAATATGAATCAAAACAAATACAGGCAGTAAAATATAAGTGTTAATCACGACCTTGCACATTAAAATCAGATCAAATCTGATTTCTAAGCATCAGTATATAAAATCCATCTACTTTAAGATGACAATTGCTACAGCTATGATAATGTTAGGTATGATTATTTCAACCGTGTTTCCGAGGTTAAATGCTAGTTAATTGCTTTGTGCCTTCAAACAACCAAAAGGAAGCAGGAAATAACGTTTCTCTATCTAAATTTATAATGACCTTGAGAAGTAAGAAATATGATTACATTTTGGTATCAGCGGAGTTGTTATGGGCTATGAACACAGGAATGAATTTAATCCTTTAAAAGAGCAACAGACTCAGTAATGAATAAAAAAAAATATTTATTTTTCTTTCGAAATTCAAATTCCATGCGATAAGCAAATCTTAGAGTTATCATCGCTTTCGTTTTAATAAAAATAATATTGATGACTAACGGCACAAATAAGGAACAAATGTAATATTGAAATTAAGAGAGAGTTTCAACGCTTCCTATTATTACAAGCTTAACTCGATTTTATTATCTGATTAATGTCAATGAATGATCAAGTAGATGTTGTGCAAATGCTAATTTTGGCATGAGGTGAAGTAATTTATTTTTTTACTTTCAAATGCTTCATTTGACAAATCGATTAAATCCACTTTTTGGATTTTTTTTATGTTAATTAGTTAATTTAAAGATACTTTATCCACTCCTAATTATATGCATTCAAATCAAATTTCTCAGGCAATAAGTATTAACATCACTACCTGAAAAATTGTTTAAGCCATTAAAAAATAAATAATTTATTTCAGAAGAGCGCTGGTGTTAGAAATTAAGAGAATTTGCAGACTTGGTCGATTAGCTCTAGAACAACTGAACCGATATTAATGAAATTTGATATGTACATACTTTGATACAATATAAAACAAATAACTATTCAACAATTGTAATACACACGCAAGATCGTGCGTACTCGTTGGAGTCGGAAGGTATGAAATTGCCACTGGACAATTCAGGACAATTGCCACAAGAAATGATAAACTGCCTAATTTCAAGTATAAAATCTCGCTGCAAGGCCTGTATATCTGTAAGAGGGGACCATACCATCACCTCCTACATCAAAAAGCCTCCACACGGTCTTCTATAAGTAGTCCGCGCAGACTATTTAAAAAATGAACCAGGTGTGCGCATGAACCCAAAATCTTTTATAAAAGTAATTGAGAGAAATTTATCATATATATTTGAGAATTGAATCTGTAGTGGTTGACAAGTGAATAAGGCAAACCAATAATATTCATAAATAAAACAAATTTTTAGTCATATATTTGCTACCACTTTCTTATTTTAACTAGATTTTGTATTAAATGACTCGTTCGGAAAGTGGATATCCTTCATAGTGGTCTGATTAGACTACCTATAAGAAACCGTGTGGAGGCTTTCAGTTATAGGAGGCGTTGACCATACCCCCTATTAACCCTTTTTTTTTCTTTTCTTTTCTTTCCTACAACCGCTGTTTTATATGTACGTGCATATCAAGTTTCATTAAAATCGGTTCAAGTGTTCTAGAGATAATTGATCAAGTCTGCAAATTCTCTTAATTTCTAGTTAATTTATTTGTAGTAATTATTTACATTCAAAATGCAGTTAATTCATTTGAAAAATGAAGCATTAATTATTCAGCACGAGTTAGATGAGTGACTTTTTCTTGTCCAAAACGAAGACATATTACATCAGCTGAATAAAACGAGCCCTTTCATAGCATAAATTGATAGAACTCCATAAAGGAAAAGGTGATAAAATAATTCCCTACGGTTTTAAAAATTTCTTTTATTACAAAATAATATAAATTTTTATTGAAAAATTTTTGCCGTTTGGAGATTTTAATTTTTATTACTTAGGAAATTCATTATAAATATAAAATGCTATGACTGAACCAAGAGCACTTAAATTTAAGATATTTCAAAAAATGGAGTTGATTGATTTGTGCAATGAATGACTTAAATAAACATCCAAAAAAATTAATAACTGCAAAATTTTATTTATATTCAGTTACAAGATAAATGTTTTTTTTTTCTAAATGTTTTAAAATGTATGATGTTAAATGTTTTTTTTTCTTCTTTCTTTTCACAGATCTCATATCATTCAACTCTGGTCCAATCTATCATTAGTGGAGGAATTCGGGAATAATGTTATTTATATTTAAATCTCAAAAATAAAATATTATTTAATTCATGGTACAGTTATTTATTCATTTCTTTATTGTCAAACCACGCACATTTTTCAGTTCTAGTTATTACATTTCCACATTCACATACTACATATATATATTTTATATAATAAAAAATTCTGTTACAGCAAATTTTTATTGATGTTCCTGATTTTTAAGAGTTGCATTTTTATAATCTAATTATAACTAACTTTTCTAAAAAAAAACTAGTATTTAACTTTTTTTAAACAATATTTTTAATTTATTTTTCCTTTTTTTTTACAAAAAAAGTTAGATGCATGGTAAATACGAGAAAATGAGAATGTTAATAATCAGGTTATTTAGAAGATAATAAAAGAATGATTATAACAGCAGAAACACTTCTATCAATGTTTTATCCCTCAAAACATAAAATAATTTTAATTTAAAATTATTTAAAAGAAAACAAATTTATTTTTAATTATATGTGCTTTAAATCTTAGAACTATAAAATTTTGGTGTGAAATAGATGTTAATTAATTATTAACTGTTACTTATTTCCAACCACGATAATTTCAGCTTTTCTTACACATTTACTATCAGACGATTCCAAAATATAAATCAGACGAAAATTCTTTATAAGAAATACTGATGATTTATTACATTTTAAACTGTACACTCGTTATGTTTTTGAGTTGTGGTGTATTAGACGGGTTCGAATCATTTCTTTAAAATGATTGTGGTTATTATTGTAAAGTTGCATTCAATTCAATACTTTATTAAATAGGACACACTTTATTAGACTTTACGGCGAATTTATTTCATAAATAGTTTGTCAGCATGAAAATATTTTAAAGTATCAACTTGCAGTAGTGAGCAAAAACTTCTTTATTCTTAGAGTAAAGCAATTTTACGAAAAAGTTACATTTGATAACTGTCTGAATTAATTGCTGAAAGAACTATTGACTTATTTGCAAACTATAAGTAGAATTATCGTCTGGCAAATTAAAATGAACTGACAACGCGTATAGTTGAAAGTAGGACTATTTCTATTCCTAAGGCGTTGGCGGCTCATTCCAAGTTTAAGTCCGTCACTGAGTTTTAAGTTCGTTATGTGACAAAAAAGTTTAATCGATTCTGCTATTCTAGAACAAGGCTGAACTACATCGTAACTTTAAGTGTTCTTAAATGCTAATGCTAATAATATACACCAAAACTTTTAAACCAGTAATCGTTTGTAAATTAGTAAATCGCTAAAAGATTATTTGATTTTTAAAAAGGAATTAAACTCAGGAGTTATAAATAATTGATTATCATTGCACATTTTTTTTTATATTTTCTGATTGCTGATTTTATTTTATTTCTTTTTCGGAATTTTATTCAGATTGATATCTGTCTGTCTCGTTAATTTAAAAAAACATAGAAATCAAATTTGTTGTTTTTAATATTCTAAATTCAATGAAATGAATTAACATAAAATAAGGAAGATAAAAGTAAAATCACAGGCCACTGGAGTAACATTTTTCAGAAGTTAATTGAAAAGTGTTGTGTACCATGAAATTGAAACTTTTAAAAAAATTATTAGTGTTTTGAAATAAATTTTTCATAAAATAAGAAATTTAAATAAGTGTCAACGATTTAAATCAAATGACTAAAAGCTGTGGTTTAAATTGTAATTTTGACAACTTCATTTTTAAAAAAAACATCTCCTAAGTTCTTATTTAATGTAATTGTCAGGATTCTTTTAAATTTAAATAAGACAACATTTATAAGAAATTTTTAAATAATTCATTATATCATATTCTGCAGCAAAAATTTTAACTTATTCTAATTAACATCAAAGGAGCCCTAACCTCAGAAGAAATAATGATTCAGAAGAAAAAGCAATTAAAAAACCTAATGGGTTGCGACTAGTTAACTTTTTAATCAAAAGTTACTACAACACTTTTTATTATTCTAATTTTTAAAAAAGGCTTGATGAAATTCTAAACACAAATATAACTATGAGAAAAATCGCAATTAAAAAAGAGCAGCAATATGCATTTATGTTTATTACAGAAATTCATGCAAAACAATAAAATGTATGAGCAGTAAAAAACTTTATAATATTTCTTATATATTATTAATTATAATGTTATAAGAAAAAGAATAAACCAAAAAATGTTCTTCTGAAAGTGTAAATCAAAGTTAGTTTAAAAATAGCAGAAAGCTCCGAATCATTTGAAAATTCATTCTACATATTGAAATCGTAAGTTGACCATTTTTTACGCCCACAACGCCACAGGCAACGGATCAGTTAGTCAACGAAAAATTAGAATTTTAGAAGTATGAAGAAAAAAAATATGAAGCGTTGATTGATGATTGTTTAAGATCGATATTATTAATTATTCTTATATATGTTCCTTTTATTTATCAAACCCTTGTTAAGAATCTTAGAATTTATGGATTCTAAAGAATTTTCACATTTCTAGCAAAACTTAAGGAGAAGGTAAGAGTAAACGTCCTATATCATTATTATTATGTATTTAATCTTACTCACGTAATATGAAAAAGTATTTGTAAGCGCATCGTTACTTCTGATTTAGCGTAATTATTATTTTTGGAAGAGATTGTTTTAAGGTCTATGAGATTTACTATAATTTGCAACAGCTAGATCCTCTTAATTAGTCACAAGCGTTTTATTTTTAAAGATAATAAGAATTTTTGATTTACTTAATGCATATTTCCGCTTTAAAATTTGAATTCGTTAGAATCCATATGCAGAATTATTTCTGATAAAGTTTAAATAAAAATATAGTCTTCTGCTAAGACAAGGTCTAGTTGAATACATTAAGCAAATGTTAGATGCTAGTCAAAAACATTGTCATTTAGAGCAGTGGACCCCAACCCCCAGTCCGTGATTCCACGAACAGACCTTATGCGATCCGTACCGGGCCGCGCAAAGAATATTAAATTATTTCCATTTCATTTACTGTGGTGTATTTTTCTCGGATTTTCCAAAGACGAGAGATTTACAGGGGAGGTAGATTGCTGATGCTAAAAAGCAATTCCCTACTGGTGAAGAATTCATATTCACTATAGGTATTTACTGTAGGAGAAGCTGCTGTGTAAGAGATAGCAGATGTGGGTTAGCACTGCGACTAGGTGCATTGAGAAAAGAAATCTAAGACATTGAGACACAATTGTTAGAGTAGATTAGTACTTCACAGGTTGATGAATCTACAGATGTCATCAATACTACTTATTTATGTGTGATATCTATATGAGTGTTTGTTATGTGCACTATTTTTGCTAACCAACACCACAGGAGTAAGCAGGACTATTCCAGTCACTGGATGGTTACATATCAGGACAATAAATGGACTTGCTGCGTTGATGGCTGTCAAGTTTAACTACGCGGATTTAGGAGGTTGCACCTGAGAGTGAATCTACACTCTGTCTCATTCACAAGGAAATCTGAAAAGCCTTAAAATGTCACCAGAATTTAACAGATTACCGGAACACTGGTTATATAGAGGAAACTAGCTATTCAGATTATTTGAATTACGCAATGTCTTCTCTCAGAAAAGAAGTAGCCACTACCAGCACTTTTCAGTGACAAGGTATGGGTCGCAAAGCTGACTTACTTGTGTGACATATTTAGCCTGCTTAATGAACTAAATCTGTGCTTTCAGTGGAAAATGTTTCAAGATGGCAGACAAAGTAGCTGCAAAGCTGAATTGAAGTTGTGGGGACGTCGGGTGAACAGAGGCAGTTTGGACATGATTCAGACATTAACGGCTGTTTTAGCCGAGACTGAACATATATTCTTCTAGTTGGCGCAAGACATTAATCACAAATTAATTATACACGTAAATTCCCAACCACAAAAAACCCACAAACTGATAAGGCAAAATTTTTTAAAGAATTTTTTTACAAAATATTATTTAAATGTTCATAAGTTTGAATAAAGTTTTATTATGGTAAATAAAGTAAGAAAACCTTTCAAAATTTATATGATCCTTTCCTGCTACATTTAAAATTATTATTATTTTTAAATGAGACTTATTTGTACCTACATAAAACTTGTCGACGACAAACAGGTTTATAAAGAAAAGAATGATCAATTAGATATTTCTCAATGATTTTATTGCTCTGTCAAAAGACACAAAAGTATTTTATCTATTTGAATCATCAATTATCTCAAAAATAACAAAAACATTTTTAAGTGTCGAATAAGTGAGGTAATGAGTTATCAGTTTTATTTAGTCATGAATATTGGAAATTTTATTTACTACTAACGGTCAACAGATAGGTTAATGATATTTTTTTATTCTTTTTTGTGAAAATGGAGCGATATTTTTTTTTAAATAATAATGATTAATAATCGACTCACGATTTTTTTTATTGAAGTGATTTTATGGGATTCGTAATTTATTGTCCGTTGATAATATTAATAGAAACATTGATAAGTTTTGCTATTGGGTTGAAGGAAAATGACAACAAAGATAAAAATAGGATAATCTAAATATTTGACAAAGGCTATTGAGATAACTGATCAAGGACAGGTTTAGTCTAGCTACAAACTTTAACCCTGACTTTTCAAAAAGGAATTTCTTTATGGAAAATCGTATAAAAAAAATCATTCTCTTTTTTTTTAACAAAAACGTAGTTATAAAATTATTCTCATCTGATTACCATATGTTTCGGGTATTAGCAAATCCAATATTTTGTGAGGTGCTTCAAAATAAAAGGATCATTTTTATTTTCATGATTTTTCAATTAAATGTAACAACCTAATATATAATTTAATTTATTCCCATCTGATAGCCATATTTTCTGCCTCTTAGTAAATCCAATATTTTGTTAGGTGCTTCAAAATAAAAGGATCATCTTTATTTTTGTGATTTTTCAATCAATCGTAACAACTAATATTTATTATAATTTATTATCATCTAATAATCATATTTTCTAGATCTTAGTAAATCCAATATTTTGTAAGGTGCTTCAAAATAAAATTATCATTCTTATTTTTGTGATTTTTCAATTAATCGCAACAACTAGTATTTCTTTTAATTTATTCACACCTGATAACCATATTTTCTGGATCTTAGTAAATCCAATACTTTTGAAAGTGCTTCAAAATAAAAGGATCTTATTTTATTTCTGAAACTTTTTACCAGATCCTTGCTTGTGGCAATCAATATCTATTTTAAATTACTAACTTCTGATAACCATATTTTGTGGGTATTTGTCAAACCAATATTTTTGAAGTAGCTTCAAAAAAAAGCTCACTCTTATTTTTTTACTTTTCTATCAATCTCGGCTTGCATGAATTTAACTCATGGGTTACACCCTATACAGGGTGGTCTCTAGATACCACCCTTAATATGTATTTTTTGAAATCCTTATAAAAAATTAAAACAAGGACGAAGATGTATTCTCTTTTCTTTTTTGTTAAGGTTTCTTAAAATACGTATTAAGGGTGGTCTTTATGGAACAACTTGTAAAAAGTGCTTATAAGATGTATTTATCTGTACATTTTTCATTACGTCTAGTGATAAAGCAGGTAACAGTTATAATTAAAATTTAATAAAATATCATTAAAATTCTTTCGCCAATTTATTTTTAATGATTTAGCATTAAATTTTTAGTGCCTCTTCCTTCGTCATCTTGGGTTAATTTTTAACGCCTGTTTTCTTGATATTTTTTTCACTTTACAAATTTTTGATTATATACTATTATTAGACAGCATAATACCTTTCAATAATACATAATGTACAATACAAATAATACAAATACAAATAATACAAATGTGTTATTAGCGGAAAAAGTTCTTGAATGAAATATTGTTAAAAAAAATTATACAGGAAATTTAATCATGTACCAAATTTCATGAAACAAAATAATAATAATGATCATTTATGAAAATTAATATTTATCTTGAGAACAACTCGACTATAACGTGAGCGAAACTGGGAAAAGTTGAAGAAAGAAAAATTACCTTTAAATACAACAAATTAGTGAAATGTTTTCATCTAATATCTTCTCATGAAATTAAAAGTATTATTTTGGTGGAGACAAAATTTAAATTAGTAATAGTAATAATAAGGATTGAAAATTTATGTTATATATTTGAATAAAGAATTCACAATATTTTAACTTTCGATTTACCAGAATCAGATTATCAGAGATGCAAAATGTCCAGACAGCAAAATAAATAAATAAATAAGTAAAAAGGATAAGCGCTGAATACTTCTTTTATGGGAAAAATCTTACAAATTTGGAACCAAATTTAGTTAGTTTCTATATAGTAAATTATTAAAAAGCACAATTGTTGAGAAATCATGTTTATCAGATGAAACAAAGGAACAAAAAAGACGGATTTCCAGATTTTTTTAAAAATTTTTTTGATTAGGTGTTCCGAAAATGTGGACACAGTGAAATATTTATTTTTTAAAATTTGAAATAATAAGTTTTAAACGTCAAGGTCATCAAAAAATTTAATAAATCTAAGTGCAACATTGAAATTAATTCTTTTGTATTAATTAAATTATTTATGTCCTATTGTATAATTATTTTTCATTCTTTTCAATAGCATATGCTAAAGTATTGATTGCATCAATTAGTGTTTGTATCTTTTAGTATTTTGGTATTTAAAACAAAAAGGTTCCGATAAAAAACTGAATGTTTTTTTTTTATGGAAAATGGATTTGGAATAAAAAAAAAAGATGAATAATTCAGAGAAAAATAATTACAGAAATAGAAATTGATTAAAAAAAAACGAGAAATCAAATGTGACAACGAAATTTAAGTGACACAGCTGATATATACTATAAAATTATAATCTGTCTCACAAAAGGCAAATTATAATTAATGTCCCCATGTATTTGAGTTAACTTTTTTCATCTCCTTAATTAAATTGAATATTGCAACAACTTATTTTTGTAGAATACAAGGCAGCCTTGAAATTATTAAAAAGAATCTTTGATTTTCAAAAATAAAACGTTATTATATTACTTATAAATCAATCAGTTATATATGAGATCACATATAAATCAATAAAATTTAAAAATAATTATAATGAAATTGAAAACTAGTACGAGAAGCAAGTACAAGATCTTTAAAATGATGGGGTCTGTGAGAAATACGTGCTGGGGTCTATGAGAAATTTAAAAATAATTATTATAAAATTGAAAACTAAGAAAAAAGTAAGTATGATATCCTTAAAATGATGGGGTCTATGAGAAATACGCGCAGAAAAATGGAATTTTTTAACAATAATACATTTGGATTTACACCTGTTTTGAAAAAAACATTTTAATCTAATTATGCCAATTACGAATACTCTCAGGCAGGGCCCGATTAACCTCTGAAAATAGGGGAAGCATAATAGGATTTTGGGGCCCCCCTAACTTGAGCAAAAGAAACTTTTGATATTTTTCGCCCATAAACAATACATTTTAAAGAGGGTAGAACCATGTGAAAACTATTAGAACCTTAGAAAGGAATACAGAGATCCTATGCAATCATGTTGGACCCTTCTTTACGTGCTTTATAAAGCACGTAAAGAAGGGTCCAACATGTATAGTAGCCAACTATATATAGTAACAAAAACATGAGGGAGTAGCTAGCACATATGTTGACAAAATTTAAACATTTCACTAAATTAAATTATAAAATTACTTGTTGTTATACGAAAGGTTCTTTGCAAGATGAGTCTCTTTTTTTATGCCAATTTTTTTACTAGCGGCAAAACAACACAAAGCATCCCATTTATTAAGCATCCCATTTTTTTTCTTTTCGAGAGTTTTTATTGGAGTCATTTTTTTTTCTTATTTCTTTTATTATTAATATTTTTTTGGCTACAAAAAATAAGAAATTGGGCCCTTAATTTCAGTCATTTGGGGGCCCCGCTAGAATTTAAAAGGGGAAGCACTTGCTTCCTGTGCCTTTTCGGTAATCAGGCCCTGCTCTCAGGATAAAATAGAAAAAATCTGAGAAAAAAACACTGAATAACATTTTCTACGCAATTTTTTTTACATTTTGCGAATTCATATTTCATTCTTTAATTGATGACGAATAAATTAATACAGTGTTTCATTTTAATCAACCTTTTCTTCAAATAAAAAAATGACGAATTTAGGATTTAATTCTGCCTCTAAAATATCTTGAGAATTTTTGCAAACATTTAAAACATTTTAACAGCTTGAAGGTGAATTAAATTTGTCTTGAGAAAATGTAAAGACAGTTTCCAGAGTTATCTATAAAACATCTTAAGATTTTAGTAAGAGGCCTCGCTATCTTGGATTTCAGGTAAATATTTCAAATTTGTTTTCTTGATATTTTTCGCACTTTTTACAAAATTTTGATTCTATAGCATTATTAGACGGCATGATACTTTTTATAAAGGTAGAAAATAAAGGGGTCGCTTTATTTATTAATTTTCATTAATTTTTTCTCAAAACATTACGGCAATAAAATTATGCTTTTTGTGCAATTGTGTTAGTAATTTAAAACTACACATTTCTTAGTTTTTAGGTTTTTTAAAATCTCATTTTGCTATAGTTTAAACTGATGAAAACTGATTTGGATGACACGAAGAAAGTATTTTAACTTTAATTACATAAAGACAAGGATCAAAAATCTAAAAACTGCAACTATTTAACTACCTATCAAAAACTGTAGGTTGCAGAATTGTATTGGCATAATTTTGATAAATAGCATTGTGTTTAGGTGGCGGATTTGTATTTTACATGCGTTGAAAAATATTTCCAAATCGAGTTTGAGAGCCCTCTTTTTCACAAATAAATAGAATTTATTTGTGAAATAAAGATTTACAAAATTAAGCTTTCGACAATTGAGTTCGTTCAGGAGAGGAAAGGCCTCCATCTTTTTTGTGTCTTGTGATAATTTCGATAATGAGCAGATTTTTAAATGCAATTTGTTTAATTTTGTGGGGAGAATTTCAATAATTCTCAAATTACAATATATTTTTTTTCTTTAATAAAACCTCGACTTAACTGCAATTAAATGTCTTCCAATCAAAATAACAATCATTTGAGATAGATTTTAATTTTTAACTTTCTGGTAAAAATGGATTGACTGCTTAAGTGATGACTTAATTCCAATCACAAAAAGTCTTCGAAAATAATTTTAAACACACTATCCAGTTAATTTAATCTAAAAATTCATGATCAAATCAGTTTCATATGAAAAAATTTACTGCACTGTTAAAAGTAAAGTTCAACACCAAATAATTGGTGCGAACTTAGCTACAACCAATACTATAAGAAACTTGGTGCGAAATTATACCAATGTCGTGGTGTTGTAATAGGTATTACGTTCGTAATTAAACGTTGAACTAAATCCAAGGTTTTTCTTTAAATCTATTTTTCAGTGAGACATCGAACCAAATTCAAGGCTTAACTGTTAACGAAATTTTAGATAAAAGATAGAAGAAAGCTTAAAGACTAAAGAAAGTTTCACATTAATTTTACCGTGAAAGGTTGAACAACGTTTCAAATTTTAATGTAAACTAGTTTAAAAGAAATAATGGTCTAAAAGAAAACCAATGATTTAGATCAACGTTTAACACAACAGTGCCTTTGAGAGCACGACAATAATGGTACAATTTTGCACAAAGTTTTTTTTATATAGGTTGAAAGTTGAATTCATTTAGTTAAATATCAAACCATGTTTTCAAATGTATATATCCAATTTTCCTTCACATAATCCTGCAGTTTAACATTGGAAAGCATTCTTAAGTGTTAAATTTCACGAATTTATCAATCTTTAATAAATATAAATTAAATATACTAATAAATTAAATATAATAATAAATTAATTATAATAATAAATTAAATTTAATAATAAATTACATTTAGCTAATAACAGTAATTTATTACAAGAAACTTTCACAACATGTACAACGACAAATCATTTACAGCAAAATCAAAAACCAAATTACAACCATTATATCCATTGTGAGTTTATTATGGTATTGTAGTCCAGGGCATTTGCGTTACCTAGAGAAGAAAATAACGCAAACCCACCTTGGTCACTTCATTGGGAGATGACAGCTCTAACAACTAAGCCTACGCGGCTTGCTAAGCTATTATTGGTGCTATGGATGCTTAACTAATTGTGGTCATAGGGGCCGTTCAAAAAGTACGTACATCCCGAAGGGGGGGGGATTTGCTATTATGTACGGTTTTGTACGATGGGGAGGGGGGGAGGTATTATACAAAGTACGTACTTTATAAACATACACCAAATTTAAGTTTGACTTTATAGAATAAATCATTTTAAATAAATATTTAATTTCATTTAAAACATAATTATTTTAATTTTTATGAAAAAGGGGGGTAGACTAATAAAATGTACGTACTCTAAGGGGGGGGGTAAGACCTTATGTACGGTAATGTACGAAGGGGGGGGAGGGGTTTAAAATTTCTCCATTTTTGTGTACGTACTTTTTGAACGGCCCCATAGGAAAATAATTTACTTATATTGGCATTAAGTCAATGGGGTTTTTTTTTGTCCCACCAAAATGGAATAGTATCAATATAAATATATGAATCGCAGGATGAACATGTTTCATATTTTTAGAACTTTGTTTTAAAAAGTTGAACACTATTAATACGAAGTTAAACTAAAATATTACTTGATTAAAAATTCCATTCGCTTCAGAAATATACAAATAGAAAAAAAAACAGTCGATATGTTCCAAGAGCTAAAAAAACAGGCACCCACTTTTAAAACTTGCCAGACGTTTTCTTGGTTTTACTCTCCATGTAACGCAAATGCGGGTTAGTTCCATTAAAAAGTCCGCCTCGTAGGCAAATTTTCTCCACTACTTGATCTAGAAGTTCTCTTGTCTCCTGGACTGGGTTCAAAATTGCAAGGCTGCGGAGTTGAACATTAGTTGTCGTAAACCCATAAAGTAAGTCGGCTGTTTAACGACGGTTATAATTTAATTCTCAAGCTAATCTTAAATTTTTGAGCCTTATTTATGTCAAAATTAAATAAACAAAAAATATTTTAAAGTCATTTTCATTGTAGATAAATCATATTTATATCTTTTTTTCATCAATTTCCTTTAGCTGATTCAAATCAGTGATTCAAATTAACAAGTGGTTCGAATCAGTGATTCAACTTAACAAGTGATTCGAATCAGTGATTCAAATTAACAAGTTATTCGAATCAGTGATACAGCTTAACAAGTGATTCGAATCAGTGATTCAAATCAACAAGTTATTCGAATCAGTGATCCAAATCACCAAAGTGCTGATACTATTGATTCGAATCACTTAGGTGATTCGTTTTGCTCAACTCTATTCATAACTTCCACACTGGAATGTCATGCATTGTGGAAAAGGTATTTGTACAGTGAGTAAGGAAAGGAAAAAGTTGACAAATATGTTCTAAAACTTCTTTTAGCTGGCAAGAATGCATTAGCTGACTGTGTGGGACATATTTGGCAACATCTGACGTAATAAAGCTCAGTTTTTCTATTATTGGTCATTTTACTTTCAGTTGTGTTTCATTCAAATTAATTGTAATAATAATAATTTGCAATCAAGGTTTTTAATAACAATAATGCTTGATATCATTTAATATTAATACTTTCAATGGTAATTAAAAATGATTTTCATAATCAGATTACTTGCTTTTGCTAATGCTTTTATTTTCTGCAGACATAAAAGCCTCGTTTTTGTTTTGGTGTCAACAGTGCCCTGTTATTTTGGTGTTTGCTCCAACTTTTAAAATCGTTTTAAGCTGGTACCTTCATCTAAGATTAGACCGATAACAACTCCAATATAATTAGATTTAAATATAATAATGAACAGTAAGTAATTAACTTCTCAGTGCAATATAATTAAATATTTAAATTTGTTGAAAATTTTTAATATAAAATAAATGCATTCTAATGCTTGCTTATGTCATGCACTACATTTCAAATTATAACAAAGAAAGCATAATTTGTTTTTCTATAAATACTGATTTATCTTTAATCTTTGTCTGAGCTGTAATTAAAAATAAAAATTACTATAGTAGGTATAAAAACGCAGCATTTAAGTAATTTTATAAGCTTCTGTTTTTTCAAAATGCCGATTTAAGAAAACTGAACTTTTATTTTCATTCGAAAAATAGTTGTTGTTGTTTCTAATGCCTCTTGCCAAAATCAACAAACCTGTATTGTGAAACCAAGCGAATTTAAGGCAGGGGAGGGTGCTTCTCTTGTTTTTCAGTGACGCCATCTACGGCTAAGAATATGATTCAAGATCAGCCACACATCCTATCCGTCATGAATTTGTTTTAAAGTTTGTTTTAACACTGTGAGGTCAGCTATCCGTGTGGCTGCTGGATAAGTAGTTCGAGCACTTTGCTAGAGGAAATTAAAATAATTGGAAATCATAAGAAGCACTTTGTATGGTCTTAAATACAATTATCTACACAAATGTTTAGTAAAATCCTTTATTTAACTACAATTATTTCTTTATATAATGATTAGAAAATATTTTCGAATCTTAATCACTATGTTACTAATTTACTAATTTTAGGAGGCAGACTTTGATGGAGAATTCAATTTACACTAATGCTTAGAACTATTCAATTATTCTTATAAGAGCCAATTTATTATCCATACCCTTCTTTTACGAATTTCAAGTAACAATCAGCTTTTTATGTCTCATTCATAGCTGATCAAATGTTTGTGATTTTGATAAGAAATATGTTCCTGGCTCATACCGACCACACTTTTAACACAAAATATCCTCAGTGGAAGCCGGATCATGGGTTAGAATGCCCTTCGCGTTCGGCTAATCGGAGGAGGTTTTCCTCTACAGGTAACAAAAATGCGGGTTAGTTCCATCAAAAAGTCTTCCACAAAGGCTAGCTTGTCCCATTGCTGGATCCAGAACCTCCCTTGTCTTCTGAGTTTGGTTCAAAATTACAAAGCTATGAAGTTGAACATTAATAGTTGTAAACTCAAAAGTTGGGTCAGCTGTTCAGAGCCAATTATAAAATAAATTATTTGGGAGGAAACGTCCATAACTCTATAATTTTCTCTAAAAAATGTGCATCGAGAGTTATAGAGCAAAATATGTTTCACCGTCGCTTGCATCGAATATACAAAATCAGTAGCGCTTGACTATTGCTTCTTTACTAAACCAACGTTAAAAGTAGTAATCGTGACAATCACTGCACTACTATAAAAGTAACGCCTGAAAACTACTAAAAATAGTTAATTCCAACCACTGTTTATTACAAAGAACATTTTCTTATTCTTTAAGGGCTGTTGCTATGAATTGAATTGAGATTACGCGTCTTAGTATTCATCATTTCAGTTAAATATGGTCATTGATTACTTACGTGATATTGTCAACAATGTAGTGAAACTTAAGTGCCAGTAGAAATGAGATAGAAAAATGTAAAATCTTTTCATGCTTCAACACCCAGTGGTCATTGGCTCGCTGATAACTGAAATTCCGATTCAAATTATGAAATTCAATTTATTATTTTTGTGATCTTTGTTCGTGCCTTTATCTTTCCTTTTTTATAAAAAGATAAGAACCAAATATAGATCTATATTAAGCTTAAAAAGTTTGTTTTAAGATGCCCTCGAATACTTCCGTGAAAAATGAAGACAGCGTTCGTTTAGGATTGAATTTTCACAAAATAAGGAAACCAACTTTATAATGACGTTTTCGAAGTAATGAATGTTTGGAAAACTAAAATAGATTTAATAAAACACTAACTACAATTTTCAATTACTGCAGAAAGATACATGCTGAGAAAAAAAATTATTATTTAAATTACCAGATTAACTAACAATTTATTACTTTAGATAAACTGATGTCCTAACATTCGATAAAATAGTTATTATGGTGTTAATAGAAATAATAGTTTAATAAAAAGGCTTTTTGGAATAAGTAGTGAATATTTAGTGCATATAGCATAAGTTTGACCAGAATTCAAAATTATCTGTATGCTGAGAAAAAAAGTATGAACAAAACTTCCAGAATAAGGTAAAATTTACAGTGTTTCTGAGTCTGTGGGGAAACACCAAAAAGCTCTGTAATTTTTACCGAAACGCTTTGGTAATTATTTTGGTAAAATTAAAAATAAAATATGGTCTTATAATATCTAATAATTTATGGTAAATGAAGTAAAATTTGGTAATTTTTATCGTAATACCCTAGAGCAGGGATGGGCAAACTTTTTTGGTCAAGGGCGAAAAATCGAGAAATAAATGTTTGGTGGGCCAAGTAAAAACTTCAAATCTAAAAAGAAAAAAAAACCACAAAAGAAAACGATATACAAGTTTCAATTTAAAAATTTAATGAGATGAATGGAACTGCGATTTCATTTTTAAAAGTTCCTTATATTGAGGTTCGAAGTGAGATGTGCTTATTTTAAGGAACAAGGCAAAATGCTTGTCTGTTAGTCTACTTCTGAAATGATTTTTTCTAAGGTTGATAGTTGAAAACACTTGTTCACATGTATAAGATTAAGCAAACATAGCACTGGTTTTCTGGCCATGAAATATTAAATTTTGGAAACGAGCTTTTGGTGTTAATTTGTAAAACTCAAACTTTGGCATATTTAGAAACAACTGCTTCAGATGATTGTTAGATTGTCCGCTCGTTGGAGCTTAAAATGAGCAGTCTGCCACACGTGAAGTACAATTCCCCTATATTAGATTCCATAAGTCTGTTCCTCGAGAAAGATAAACGCTTGTTGGAGCCAATCTACGGCTATTCTATAAGAAATTTCTGCTTTTAGCATTTTATCAATTGAAGTTGTATGCGCTAACTATTTCCTTTAATTTATGTTTTGTAGAAAAAAATAGAGAAAGTAAAAAGGTCATCAGTACTTTGTTGAAAAAGAAAGAACAGAAATAGCTTTAAAAGATGTCGACAAGAAAATGGATGTATATTGTTTATATTTGATACGGATAGGCAAGTTAAAATTCTATCCGCGGGCCGGATAAAAACTTCCGGCAGGCCACTGTTGGCCCGCGGGCCGTAGTTTGCCCATCCCTGCCCTAGAGCATGGCATAAAAAACAGTTATTCTGTTGAATTTAATTTTCAGTATTCTTTTTAATACTAATATGGAGTAACAAAAATTACAGTTTTGAAAGCCAAAATTTCTGAAGAACAGCCTAAGTAAAACAAATTAGTACAAAACCTTTACTGAATTTTAAATAAATGAAATTAAAGAATGAATTTTAACTTTTAAAATTAGAATTTTACTGAATTCCAATTCTGAAGGATTTGTTAAGATAATGTAAAAAGAATGTAAGAAAAATACGCATAATGTTTTTGATAAGAAAATATACAGATTTTAAAAGGATTTTGTAAAGATTATCGTCAGTAAGTTTTTCCTTGATTTTATGGTTTAAGGAATTTTGAAAGAAGTCAGATTTGGTGTTGCATTACAGCATTATGTGACGTTCCTATTAAGGTTTTGTAAAGGGTTTAGTCAGCAAAATCTATTTGTCATAGATTTTTTTTCTTAAAAATAAATTCGTTCAAGCTTTTTGGCAAAATTACTGTTTTTATTAAAGTTTCAAAAAATTTTAAAAAAAAAATTCCATTTTATTTCTAAAAATGTCAAAGTTTTTTTTAACGGAAACGTGTTGGAGATAGGCAGATTTTACAAAGGGGTGTGAATTATATATGTAGATTTTATATAGGAAATGCAAAGGAAAATTTTAAAATATTTCATAAATAATAATCAAAGAATTATTCTATCAAATTAATATAATTTTAACTTAAATGCGATTTTATTAACGTTTCGCTAAATTTCAGTGTTCAAATTAAAATTTTTACTTTCTTGCTGAGAATGTGTAAGATTTTATAACGATTTTGATAAGCAAGAAACTTTAACCAAGTCGCTCTGGATTTAGTTTGTAAAATGCACGAGACTGTTCATAAACAGTTAAGTTTGACTAAGATTAAGACTGAACTTTGAAAACTTTTACTACTATTCAAATTGTTTCGTCACAATAGTTTCAAGTAAAATTTATTACTGTAAGCTGTGTTAGAAAACGTTACAGAAATCAGCAATCCAAAACATATCTCAAATATAATCATGCTGTAAAGATCGCGTATTTAGTTTACAGTTTAGGTCTTAGGTAAATGTTTTTATTTTAGTATTTTCTTATAACAACTATTTAAAGACTTGTTGATTAAAACGTTCTTATTGTCAAATATTTTTATTAATTAATAAATATTCATATCATCCACAAAGTATTAAAAAGTGGCCACAGTATTGCTCTTGCCAAGTAATTTTCAATGTTTCGTAAATATTTATTATAATTTGTTATTCTAAAAATTGGAAGTGTAAATAAATTATGATATTTTTATGTTATTGGTCTTATTAAGATTAAATAATTTATTTTGTTATTAAAGAGTATCTAACACGTCGTTAAGAAATTAACTTTAATCAGACATGCTAGTTTTCCGCGTATTCACGAAATTCTGCCTTTTTTTTTTTTTTCCTTTTTTTNTTTTTTTTTTTTTTTTTTTTTTTTTTTTTTTTTTTTTTTTTTTTTTTTTTTTTTTTTTGCTTGATTTCTATTTTAAACAATTTTGAAATAGCATAAACTTAAAATAATGCTGACCCTTCCCATATTGTTCAAAGTAACTTATTAGTTAATTCTACCCGATATGATGCTTCTGAGTTTTAATAGCTCTTGAAAAATACATGAAGGCAAAAAAAAAAAATTGTCATAAAATTTATAAGGATAAATTGCAGGCCATACACTGATTTACTATTTTTAAATGAGAATATCAAATTTCAAGTAAATTTAATTTGAATTGTTTTCTTTATTCAGTTTATTTAAAAATATTTTTATACCTTATAATTAGCATTCAATATATAAAGAAACTTTAAAAAATGATAAACTAAGTTGTCATTCACAAATTGATTTTTGTTTTAATTTATACCTTTATTTAAACTTAAAAATATTACACTTATAAAACTGTTTTTATCATTTATTTTTTACTATTTTTAGAAGATGAAATCAAATATTTATGGTGAAAATTTTAAGCTGCTTCAAAAATTTGAAATGCTCTCTATATTCAGTTTATTTAATATGATTTTATTTACTTTTATGTTAATTTGCACTCAAAATCACTTTTAAAGGTTTTAAATAAAATTCTAATTATTAAATCTTAAAAATTTGCTCTGAGCAAGAAGTTATTTTAATTGAGATTTAAATAAGTAATATCACAAGTAACTATCTCAAGAATTTTATAATTTAAAGTGAATTAACTCAAATGTTGGGGTGAAATATTTTTCAAAATGCTAATATTGACCATTTTAAAAATCCTTATGCATTTTTGAAATTCTTGTTGAAAACTTTTAGAGCAAAAATTCAAAGAAAAATGATGATGAACGGGAAAATTACTAAATAAATAGTTCATATACTGTATATTTCAGTTTTATTGGACAGAATTATGGAGTACGGTAAATTTAATAGAAATGTTTTTCTACGCATCGATAATGAAATTTTCAATTAATTAAATATGAGTTTGACTTCCTGCCAAAATATAGGGTAGGTCTGCAACTTTGCGCAACAATTTAAAACGTGTATATCTAAAATAAAAATGTGGGTATCATTATTATACCCCAACCACATAGCACGAACAATATATGCTACAAATAAGGGTTCTGTAAAAACAAATTTTGTAAACAATTATCGTGATAGAAATCGCATGATTCGAATCACTAATCTGAACCACTTATTCGAAAAGTAATCTGAATCGTATGATTTGAATCACTGATCTAAAATCATTTGATTCGAATAGTGATCTGAATCGCATGATTCGATTCAGTGATCAAATCTCGTGATTTGAATCAGCAATCTAAATTATTTGCTTCGAATCATTTATCTAAATCATTTGATTTGCAGCACTAATCTGAATCGTTTGATTGGAATAATTGATTTTAATTCCTTGACTTAAATCACTAATCAAAATCACATGCTTCGAATCAGTGATCTAAGTCAAATGATTCGAATTCGGAGCTTTTACAGCTTTAATTTAGCGCAGTCGGAGTGTTTCAAGGCAATTTTTCTCACATTCCATTTTTGATATAAAAAAAAAAAAAAAAAAAAAAAAAAAAAAAAAAAAAAAAAAAAACAATTTATCTATTGCATAGTCACGAAAATATTACAGATATGATAAGAGTAGAAACGTAACCATCTTTGTATATAAAACGTGACATTAGAACAATTAAAGGCGAAAGTATAGCATAAGAAAGTATAGAGTAATAGGAAAGAAATGTGCTTAGATAGGTACTAAAGCAGATCTACTGATCGAAAGGTGTATGAATCAAAGGTTTCACAGGATGCATATTAAAAATGTACCACTATTCATTAAAAGTTTGACTAAAATATGTAAATATAAAAAAAAGCCTTTCGAAAGGAACTACAAAAGCAATTCAACAAGCAGGGTCTCATCTTAATTTTTTTGCATTATATTCGTATTAAAAATAGAAAGAAAATTTTAAATCATCCCTTCAACGGAAAGGCAAATACGAGGACTGATTATAATAGTTATACGTTTTTAGAACACAATAAAATGATATTGAGACATATAAATACTGCCAAAAACACGTAAAAAATATTTTGAAGTCAATTTTGTAATAGATCAATCATTTCGATCAAATTCATTATCGAACCACTCACTGATTCGAATCAGTAAGTGATTCGAATCTACAGCTAATTCGGATCAGTAACTAATTTGAATCAACAAAGTGAACTGATTCTATTGATTTGAATCAGGCGTGAAAGCGAAATGGTAAAGAATAAAAGCTGCTAGTAAAACCATTTCAGTTTTAACTTGTTTTCGGGAGGGGTAAATCTATTCTCTTCTTCAAACTATTCAACAATATCTACCTTTACTCAGGAAAAAAGCAGTTTTATATCTATGCTATAATTATAAAAAAAAAATTTCGGTAGTTGCAGAAATTTAATGTTTCTCGAAAAAAATGAAATGCATTTTGTACCAGTTTTTGCTCTTTTCCGTCTTGGTATACTATATAGGCTTTCAGCCCTGATTTGAATCACTTTGGTGATTTGTTTTGCCCAAATCTAATTTATATTAGTTCTCTTTGCTTTGTCTTCAACCTTAGAACTCTGATTTTATTACTTAATTACCGAATTTTTAAACTTATAAACTTTAGCTAGTAAATTTACTAACTCAAAAACTCAATAAAAGTTCCCGACTAAGAAGTTAAGGAGTCAGATTCCCTAATTATGTCGGCATTATCATTATATTAAATTTTTTTAAATACTTTGAAAATATTTAGTCATATCGTTTTATCAATATTCGTCTTAAAATTTGGTCAGATAGTAGAATTCAAAGGACTGAAGAGACTAGTTCTTAATTTGATTTTAATGTAAGCATGAAATGATCTGGAATAAGATTTCTGTTGAAATGAAAACGAAAAAATGCAAAAATAAACATTGAGAATAGTTATTCAGGGAAAATAATTCTTCATTGTTGAATTTGGCTTTTTTATTCCATGCGAAATGCTGATGCAATTTTTCATAAATCCTTTTCATAATTAATTCATTATATTGTAATAAGAAAAGACATTGTAGTACATTTTTCTTCTTTACAAGTATTTTCATTAAATAATTTCATAAAAATAACGGATTGCTTAAAAAAATTAAGGATTATTAATAGAATATAAATTTAATTACAGGTTTCGAAAATCATAACTGGTTAAGAAAAAGTCCGAAGGCTGGAAACCCTTCCATGGTGACCAAGGATTCCGCTGAACACCATTTGGGAACCATTTCATTAAATAATTTTATAAAAATAATGGTTTTAATTAAGAAATAATGAATTATTGATTGGATATATATTTAATTACAGATTTCGAAAATCATAACTGGTTTAAAAATAGTCTGAAGGCTCAAAACCCTTCCACGGTTCCGCTGAGCACCATTTGGGAACCGCTGGTCTATATATAATAACTAAACATTAACAGATGTGTTTTTTTTTTATTCTAGATGTCAAATAGTCTTTAAATTTTAATCTTTTCCTAATCTTATTACTATGTTTAACTATCATCATTAATAATTTAAAACAAGTACACTGAACCAGGTTTTCCAGCGCTTTCTATATATTATACGCTGTTTTACACAAATAATCTCTTTCTTTTTAAACTTCATTTACTCATTTATTGTTGTTAAGTTCTCTATTGCATAAATAGGTTCAATAAACTTTCCATAGAGTCAACAAATAAATAAAAAGTTTAAAAATAATACGAACCAACTTCAAAAACTTTTTTTCTACGAAATTTTTCAGTCTGGGAATCAACTGATTAAATAGTTCCGAGAAATAAAAATTTTAAAAAATTACAATTTTAAATTTTTATTTTGAAGGAACTGACCCATTTCATACATTTTTATACCTTACACAACTTTTTATACCTTTTTTATACCCCATACCATACAACTTTTTTCGATCATTATTAAACTAAATAATAAAAAAAAATTATAAACAACAGTCCTAAATTTTAACTCTCCTGGGAAATTGTCTGATTTGTTCCCACTAACAACGGCCCAGAATCTGTATCTTATACTTTAAGTTTCAAACCAAATTTGCTCTTCAAATTTAGGTTTATAAATAATACAACAACTCTAAATTATGATAACCCCCTGGTGGTTGTTTCAATGATGCCAACATTTCGTTTTCATATAGTTTCTCTCATCAAATTTTTATCTGTACTTGTTTTAGAATTTTTTTTTTCTGTCATCTGGATTAAAGCAGCTGTTATCAATACCAATAAAATCAAAAAATATGGATGTAAACAAAGCTACTTTTAAATAATTGCGTCATTTCTAATCCTAAACCATAAAATATGAATCCGAAATTACGTTTCAAAATTTGTTGTTGTAACAATTTTTACTTTTTTGCATCAAAATGAGCTTAAAAACTAGTAAAATGAATGCCAAATAATATATATCTATAAAGTTGTTTTCAACAAGCCGGTTATTTACTATGCAGCTAAAGAGATATTTTTATGGATAGATAGTTTTTGAAAGAACCAATATTTCATTTGCATTATTATAGTAGCTGCATAGCTTTTATTGAAATTTTTATTTAATTATGTGCAGTTATTTATTATTTTGGAACAAATATGCATGAGTTGTCATTCAGATTCGCTAAAAACCATATATGGCAACGTTACTTTTAAAAAGTAACGAGTAAAAGTACAAGTATTTTTAAAAAAATAAAATTCACGAGTAAAAAGTAAAAAGTTCTTATTTTAAAAAGTAACGAGTAAAAAGTACAAGTAAAAGTACAAGTACTAAACAAAAAAAGTAACGATTTAAAAGTACATTTCTAGGAAATCGAAAATTCAAAGTAACCTAAAATTTTATTGAATAATATTCTTATGTTCTTTAATGTTTTTGCAAAATTGTTGTTATTTATTTAATTATTTTTAATTTTGAAAGTTATGGACATTAATTTATTTTTAAATTCGGAAGAATATTATAATATAATTTTATAATATAATCGTATAATATAATTTTAAAATCAAATATAATTTTAATATCAAACTTTTTATGGATTTGCACGAAAAAGAAATTTTATCTATTGATTTTAATTTTTAGTTTATTATTTTTATTTATTTAAATTACCATTGATTTAAAATTGTTTTACTCTTTAGAAACGCGTTTTAAAAGCACAAACATAAACAAAGCAAACACGGGGTTTCAGATAGCTTTGTGATCTTTGAGCTAGTAAAAAATAATTGAATGTGCAGTATAAGTTGAAACAGAAGGTATTTAAACACGAAGTTAGCTGTGAATGCATATATATTGCACATTAATTTTATAAATTAAAAAAACATAAGCATTTTTTTTTAAATTTAATTTCTTTTTTTTTTAGAAAGCTTACCGAGTTTTAGAAAAAAGTAACGATTTCATTCGATATTTCCGTTACAAATACTTGTACTTTTTCCCTAAAAAAGTAACGAAAGTACAAGTAAAAGTACTAAATTTAAAAAGTAACGAAGTACAAGTAAAAGTACGTACTTTTTACTTGTACCGGCGGTACAAGTAACGAAAGTAAAAGTACTGAAATATATATGCTAAAAACTAACTTTACTTGCAGCTAAAAATATTTCTTACAAATATCTATACTTTTTATTTATTATTGTTATAATCTTAAATAATATTTGACTCTTTTAGAATAGATTGCATACTCAACTTTGCTCGTAACTAAAAGATATTAATAAAAACTTTCGATTCTTTTTTTATCTTTTTAGTAATAATCGTACATTTGACTCTTTTAAAACTCGGCACATTCTTCACTGAAATAAGTTGTTTAAAACACATTTTTTTTTTAAATTTATAAACTTGTATTTGAATTTTTTAGAACGCATTGCAATACAATTTAGATTCTTTTTGTCTATAAACATTTTTTTTTAACGTTTTCCACTTAAGCAAAGAAAGCACGGGATCATAATGGAAAATAGAAATTAAATTACTATTTTTTGTAGAAAATTTTCATTAGTTGAAAATATAGCTTTATTTCTTAGAAGTTAAAAATCAAATTTATAACGCAAAAAGGTAAAAAAAAATTGAATGCATTTTTCAAGAGAAGGCCTTACGTCGCTAAATTTTCTTTCAATTTCATATCACCTATAATTAATGTAATGCCGACTTCAGTTCGGAATAAGTCTCTTTAATTTCGTACCGCTTCAAATAAGTTTAATTTATTTTACAAATAATAGATAAAAAAAGGATTTGAGGTAAAGTTCATTAAACTTTCGGATAGTGAAAAGAAACTCTTTTCTCTTTACTAAATTGCTTTTGTTTATAATTCAATCTTAACATGAAATGAAAATTCATTTATTGCAATAGAATTGACGATTTTAATTTCAGTTGACGGTTTTAATTTAATTCCTTATTTTAATATCTTTATTTTTATTCACATTTTAAATAATACTATGTTTAGAACTTTTCTTACCGAAATTCTTTGACTTTTGTATAAAAAATATACAGGAAAATACTTTTGCAAGTGTTAACATTGAGAAAGGATGTCTATATGTGATTTATTACATTTCTATTCTATTAGCTTGAAAACGCATATCTTTAATTGAAAAATAATATTTAACCAAACATAAATTATTGTTCAAGGTACATTCAACTCAAAAATCAATCAACTATAAAGTAGCATTAGGCTATGGCCACTTAATTCCTTTTTTCACTTGATCCAATATTTATTGAATTAAATAAATGTTGATTGCTCATGAAAAGTGATCTTGATAGGTACCGACTTTATTATCATGTTGATAGAAATTTTACGCGATAATACTTTTTTCTTACTAATACAAAGGCCAAATTTAGTTCATAACAATTCAATAAAAAACTGGCTTTTATTCCAATAATTACTTAAAAATTTTAATTTTAGATATGTAATTTTATTCCAACTGGCTCTAAGTTTTACGGAAGCAGAAATTTTTACACAGATAGAAATAAACAATAAATGCCTGAACAATGAAAGTGATATTGCCAAAATTATTAGTTTTAATTAAGTATTTCCTTTTTTTTTGTATGCAAATATTTGATATGTTAAAAATATATGGTTAAATTTTCATCTTACCCTCTCGTAAAAATTAGCCTAATGTTAATCTTATAATATTGTATTAAAAAAGATAACCATAATAAGATTTCCTGCAGCCTTAATAAATTAAACCCCATTTCTCTTAAAGTTGAACCTCAGTTTAGTGTAATTAAGTTGTACCTTACATCAGTTGTACGATAATCTCGTTTAATGTTGCAACTTTGCATATAATATGAAGATATTCATTCCATTCCATTTCGAGCAGTTTCGAAATATCGCATTAATAGTACAGTCAATTCGCTATAACTCGAAGTACGATAACTCGAATATTACTATAACTCGATTTTTTTATGACCTTCTCCTATATGTGGCT
>NC_092215.1:42391464-42423861 GCF_043381705.1 Parasteatoda tepidariorum
AACACAACAGCAAAGTTGCAGCCGATGGACCAGGGTATCATAAAGTGCTTCAAACAGTCTTATCGTAAAAGGCTTGTCAGAAAAATGATCTTAAATATTGTAAGCATTTAGAAGATTTGTAATTAATAAGCATTAATTAAGTAATCCGACAATATTTTGAAAGTCCAAAACCGAAACTAACGGTAAGTCGAACTTCCGATATGTCGAAGTTTTTCGTCAGTCCTATCAGATTCGAGTTATCGCGAATTCACTGTATAAAGAATAATTAAACTGCACTATATTATCTTCTCATTTGTTTGCTGTCCGAAAATACTATTCCAAAAGGACAGTTTATAATGTATTGCGAAATTTTATTTTATTTTATAAAAGTCGTTGAACGGCCTACCTAATTTTTCGGGAGACTGACTGCAAGGGGACTCTAACCCATGATCCGTCTACCACTGAGAATATTTTACGTCCGCACTGTGGTTGAAGCAACAGAAAAGTATGCGAAATTCGTATCGACCAGCCATCACCGGGATTCGAACCAGTTCACCAACCTCATTGAAAGGTGAATGCTCTATCCCCTGACCATCACGACTCCGTGGGGGAAATTAGAACTAGTCTATTCATTCATTAGAAGCAAAATTAAAATAGATCTACTTGAAAAAAGTAATAAAAAAATCCATAAAATGTCCACCATATATTTCCCTCCTTATGCTTTATAATGAATGCTTTGGACAAAGATAAATGTTTTAAAAATAAGGTATAAATATTTTTAAGCATGCATGATAATCTTAGGGTAGCTTGGCGTTCGTTGATTCGTATAAAGCTAGTTTTAAATAAATTTCTCAATGCAAAAAAAATATTAAAAAAATCATAAAATGTCCCCTATATATTTTTTACCTTACGTACCTTATATTACGCGTTTTTGGCAAAGTTATTTTTTTTAATGTAACTCATAAATATTTTTAGGCATGTTTGAGTATTTTTTTGGAAAACTTGACACTTATTCATTCAACTAAAGCTAATTTTTAATAAAAATAATAGGCGCGAAAAATTATATCAAAATTTAATGAAATGTCCTGCGTAGGATATTTTTCCTGCAATGCCTTTTATTACGTGTTTTGGACAAAAATAAATTTTTCAAAATATAATCTATAAATATTTCTACTCATGCAATAATGTATTTGGAAAATATAACGTCTCTTGAATCGAACTCTTTTATAAAGGAAGATTTTAATGATTTTTCTGTGTAGCATTTACTTGTTTTAACGTAAGATTTGCAATGTTTTTCATCGAATATAATTTTGTTTGAAAATATAAAGTAAATATACATATATTTATGCTTATAATTATAGAATAAAATTTTAGCAACCTTAATTTGAAACAAATTGGTATAAAATTTTATCTAGACTTGTTAGTCTGAAAACCGATCAAAAACGATTCAGAGGTAGCATGAGCTCAACTTTCGCGGAGTAGATATTTCACCGGTATGTATCGCATTTAATTGGCTGGAATTCGGTAATTTTTGATTTTAAAAAGTATTCTTTTAAATAGCAGTCAAAATGTCATTTCGTTATATCTAAAGGTATTTCTGAAATTAAATATAGGTATTTTTTATTAGTTTTAATACAAAATATATCCAGATATAGTTGTAGAAATTAAAAATTACTTCAATTTTACATTAGAAATAATAGTTTTGCACAAAAATGACACATTTTTACCTATAAAAATGCTTATAAAACAGTTTTGGGTTTTGCTCTATTGTGGTAAACTACACGTTCATTCTTAGTTACGTGATTCTCCTTTTTCATAATTTAGATTATCACTTTACGAATATTCCTCCTTTGATCGTCAAGCCACTCTGTGAATATAAGCGCATCATTTCAATAAATATTTGTTTATTAACTCTGTGATCTATGCATTCCATTAATTTTATTTTTCTGCTATTGTCAAGGGTTCTAAAGATATTTACAAAATATTAGTAATCCAACTGGAATAAACGCTTCCTGTTGAGAAATTTTTAAGCTACGCTAGCTTTTTTTTTTTTCTTAAAAAAATATTTTTCTACTATTATCAAGGGTTCTAAAGATATTTATAAAAAAACATTAGTTATTCAACTGGAGTAAACGCTTCCTGTTGAGGAATTTTTAAACTACGATAGCTTTTCTTTTTCTTAAAATTTTTTTTTTCTTCTATTATCAAAGGTTCTAAAGATATTCATAAAAAACATTAGTTATTCAACTGGAGTAAACGCTTCCTGTTGAGAAATTTTTAAACTACGCTAGCTTTTTTTTTCTAAAATAAAAAAAAAATAAAATAAAAAAAGCTTGTTAACAGTTATTGGTAAATACGACTATTTGAAAGTGTATAATTCTTCTATCTGAGATTATTCATATATTTTCTTAAGGATCTAATAAAGTTAAAAGTTCTATAAGTAGGATAAAAAATAAAACAAATGTCATAAAGAAACTAAAATTCAATTAAATGATTTGTCAACTGATTTGGCGAATGATGCATATATGTACTATTTTATTTCTTAAATAAAATATTTTTTTCAGGCAAGAAACGCTTTTTTTTGTGTCTAAGTATTAATTTAAGCACATTTCTATGAAAATAATGCCGCATTTTTCTAAAGTTTCCATGCGTGGCCTAAAAGAACAAAGTTAAAAGAACAAAATCACGTTCACCTTCAAGAAAAATTCTTTTAAGTGAAACTTACCAGCATTTGCTCAAAATGGAGATAAGAAACACGAAAGCCTCTCGCGGTTTGCCCGATGACAATGAAGCTCTGATATGTTTTTACCGAAGTATAATTTGCGTCAGCACGGTAATCTATTATTTATGAGCAAAATAAAGTTTAAATGTCTATCTCTTTGTTTCGTTTATACGTAGATTTAATCTGTATCC
Organism: Parasteatoda tepidariorum; assembly: GCF_043381705.1. Classification (NCBI taxonomy): domain Eukaryota; kingdom Metazoa; phylum Arthropoda; class Arachnida; order Araneae; family Theridiidae; genus Parasteatoda; species Parasteatoda tepidariorum. Next base: position 42,394,357 of record NC_092215.1, read on the forward strand.
GCTGAGTCATGCCGAATTTTATGAAAAAGTTGCCGTTAGTTTTGTCAAACATATAAGCACACTTATCATTTCAGATTTAACACTTAATATTCTAAGCAAGCGCACACATCTTAAAGATTGTTAATGAGCCCCTTCTTAGTTACAAAAATAATAATCCGAAAAATAGAAAACTTTTTTGTTATAGGTATTACTGACATTAGTTATGCTGTCTTAATATGTACTATTTATACTAATATACGCATCACGTTACCAACTATGATTACTGGGAAAATAAGTTTTTGCAACCAACCGAATGGGATAAGTACCAGAAAAAATTGTTGATTATGGTAATTTTGACTATCAAGAGTTATTCTTGAGCAATAGAATTATTCCGAATAATTGTGTCCTCAAATCTCTTTTTAATTTCATGCATGATTTTGTAATGTTAATCATTACCGATTTATTGATTATTTAGTTTTATTTCTAGAAGAAAAACTAGTATTCAGCTAGTAACAATAATAATAAACTGAAAAAGCTGTCTAAGCACAAAATAATATTTTGTGCTTTTATATCACGCTTCGAAGAAAAGAATTAAATTTTTTACCTGGGCAATGGGTCTGAAATACAAATTAATTCCAGAAACAAAAACAAAAATTATCTTAAAGTTGTTTAAGCATTTTTTTTTTTAATTATTGACTCGTGAAAAAAACATAAATTCCTCTCTAATGTATGGAAGCTGCTGGTTTCAAATTTTTCATTTTCACTAAATTTTTTCTCCTTGTCCCTTAACGTTCGATGCCAAGCAATTGATTTTCTAGGGTTGTTTATTGACTATTTGTCACCAAGTCACTTAGCCGGTTTTTTCATCCAATGAATACTCAAATAATGCAACTTAGCCGGTTCTTTCACTGACTATCTTCGCAATAGATTCAGCAATTTATGATTTGAATAGGTTTAGCAATATAAATTAATGTTATATATGTATATAAATAATGCCAAAAAAAGAACTTTCCCTAAGAAATCTAAACACTTTGAATGTTTAAAATAATTCAAAAATTGCCCATAAAATGCATTTTCCATCCGAGGTTTGATTTTGATTAACATGATCTATTGGTGGCCGAGGTGGTTGGATACCAGATTGTAGTGTGAGGAGTCCCGGGGTTGTATCCACCGTTTCTAACAATTTTTTTTCTCCATTTTATTATTATTTGATTGCAATTAAGGAGACACCCGTGAGATACTTATTTTTGTTTTGCAGCAAGTAACAATATTATTACATAATAGCAAAATTCAATTCCAGATCTAAATAATAAAAAAAAAATTTTAACGAAATCCTTCAATATAAACTGAAATGTGATTTTTTACAAAAATATTATTTTCAAAAACTTTTTTAAAATTTTTATATTCGTATTATTGTCTAATTTGATTGAAACTTCCCTAGCAACAATTTTACCTTGGCCCTAGTTTGTCTAAAATTGGCTGAACATTGGCCCCATAAGAACATGGGACCAATATTGGGATGGCTAGAATATTTAATATTGGTCCTAGAATGGCTAGGGCGTACACTGTCGAATGTAGAACCTATATTGGCTAAATAATGGATATGAAATATCGGGTGAATATGACAATTCTATATAGGACTGATATTGGTTGTAAAGTGACTGTAACATATCGGGTGTATCAGTAAAATTCTATATTGGGTTAATATAAGAAAAATAACAACCCTTTGGCCAAGATTTATGAATATTGGCCAAATGAGGGCCCAAGATATTTTGCTGCCAGGGTAATTATTTCGCCTTTATTTTCCTCCAAATAGCAAGATATACACAGCTTCTGTGACCCCGATCCTTTTTTTTTTAATTTTAATTTTGCGTGCGATTTTATCAAAGCACCATCTAGAAAATCCACCAAATCGGATTATAAAAAAATTAAAATAATAAACTCTTGATGACATTCATATAACTATTCATATTTTGATCTCATTTATAAAGTAAATAAGCTTTTCAATTTTAGTGTCAGACAAAGTTTATAACAAGGTTGATGGTTGAAACTTTCACTTACAAAAAATATAATAACAAAAATGGTTAAATCATAAATTAGTCAACATGTCGAAAACTCCACTTTTCATCCTAAGATCTACCTGATTCAAAAATTTCTCTCATAATAGTGAATTTTAGCGTCATATACTGTTTTGGTTCAGCGTGTTTTGAACAAAATTTAAATTTTAAAAAATGTCCAATTAAAATTTCTTTACATATATGGAAATTTTTTTTTAAAAAAATAAGACAAATTCTTCAAATAACACCATGCTAAACTAATTTCATTGCGTAAAAAAGTGAAAAAAAATTACAACAATTAAAAGTCCGCCATATGACATTTTTAGTCTAACACCTTATATATATATATNATAAAAGGGAAAAACTATATAGCGAGTAACGAATTCAAATATATATATATATATATACATGCATAGATATATATATTATAGCAGGCATTGAACACCCGACCAAATTTTGAATTAGCGATTATCAATGTTCAACTCTGTACCCCTGCTATTTTAGATCCAACCCAGAAAACAAGGGTACTCCTATCTGAATCGGGACAGACTAGTCTTTGTTTTGATGCAAATAACTCGCATTTGCGATGAATGGAACGGGAAAACGCGAAAACTTCCCACTTCCCAAAGGCAAGTGGATTCTAACCCATGATCCCTCCACCACTGAATGCCGGTGTGAACTATGAGTAGAATTCGTACCGCTGGGATCTGAGCCCAGGTTCCCTTATTGAAAAACTGTCACTGCGTCTGAGCCACTGCGGCTCATAGCACCTTACATACATTTGTTCAAAAATATTTTTTTAAAAAAAGAAAATAGTCTATGAATAATTTAGGCATGTAAGTATAAAACCCATTGTTTGATTTAAGGTCTGTTTTAAATCAATCTCGCGGTGCAAAATAAATAATAAAGAAAGTTCACACTAGCACTTTCTATGCTTCATTAGAAATAATAATAGAACCTGATAAAATTGTTAATTATTTTACTTACTTATTTAAATTTCTGTACTTATAATAATTACTATAATTGTGGTTTTTTATAAGTTTGTAGAATAAAATCAGCAGGATTTTCTGTTCTTTGAAGTATAGTTCGGTTTGTAAAAATATCCAGTAAGATTAATGTCATATAACAGAGATGGTTGTATCTATTTTTATAGTTAATTGCGCACTTTTCATTTGTGTATTTAATAAAATTATTTTCAAAGAAATCTGAGTATGCATATTTGTGACATACTGCTTTAGTGAAATTTTTTTAAATTTTTCAATTGTGTATAAATTTTAAAAATATATTCAATCGCTTCTTCATATGCGGATATTGTTTTTTTAAAAAAAAAAAAAAATTAATACTTTAAAATTTCGTCAGATAATGAATCAGTAATAAAACGAGAATTTCTTTTCAACCAAACTTTGAAAAATTAAACAAAATTTTGAAAAATCCCCTCTGTTTTACGACTATAAAATTCCAAAGCAAATGTTTCTTTTTGAAGGATTTTCCATGTGCCATTTATTTCGGTTACAGAGCTTTAGTAGCGTCTAAAGACACAATTAGAAATATTAAAGGGATCATGACTAAATTTGCTTTCAGAAAATATGTTTTTATAGTTTGTAACATTTATCAAAGTCAAGAGAACATACATCTTTTCTTACAAATTCCTTTTAATGGAATTATTAGTTAAAACATAATTGAAAATAAATTAGCTGAGTCAGAGGTAATTGTTTTAACAAAAATTGATGGATAAATATTTTGGAGATAGTTTTTAATTTAGAAACAAAGAAAAACCTTTTCATTGTAACATAACTCGACAAAAAAATCATTTGAATGCATTTTATTATATTTTCATTGTAAGTTGGTTAGCAATTTTTTTAAAAAAAAGGAAAAAAAAGAAAGAAAAAAGAAGAAGAAAAAGAGCATACATGAATAAAATTAGCAATCGATAATTTTAAGGTAAATTTTTGTTAAAAGGTTGTCTCTTATTCATTAGTTCAAAATTCAATTTCTAACCAGGAGCCGTGATGGCACAGGGGATAGAACGTTCGCCTTCTAATGAGGTAAACCGGGTTCCACAATACGAATTCTGCATCCGGCTTGCACCGACCCCAGTGCTGACGTAAAATATCCTGAGTGGTAGACTGATCACGGGCTAGAGTCTCCTTGTCATCAGGGTAACCGTGTGAGGTTTTCGTGGTTTTCCTATCCATGTAATGCAAATGCAGGTTAGTTCCACAAAAATGTCCTCCACGAAGACGAATTTCTTCCAATACTTGATCCAAGAGTTCCCTTGTCTTCTGGATTGGGTTCAAAATTACAAGGCTACGGAGTTGAGTATTAGCTGTCGTAAACCCGAAAAATTAGGTCAGCCGTTCAACGACGGTTATAAAATGAAATAAATTTCTAACCAATCTAGTTAAAGTTCTATTACCGTTGGTCTAACCATGTAAAGTTTTAAGTCTTTCGTGAAAGCAAATTTGGCTTACTTTCGTTGTTTGATCTAGGTATCACTAGGGTTGGGGATCAAAATTATTAGTCCTAATCGTAACAGGAAAACCGCTATATGAATCAAAATTGGTATAAGAAAGAAGTTCTTACTTAGTATCAAAGATTTAAAAAGATTGTACTAAAGTAGGTCTCATGGCATGTAAATTACTTTTATAATAGTTATCGGATGAATAAAAATTAAACAATGATATCTAACAAATTTTTAATTTAATATTTAAAAAATTTCCCGCTTTTAAAAAATACGCATTAATAAATGCTATTGAAAATTTAAGTAAAACAAATTAAAAATTAATTGACCATAATGTCTGTTATTAGCAGTTGTCTCCACTTCATAGCAAAGTTTTACGTTAATCATTCTATAACCAAAGCCCCTTTATAAAATTTTGTGTAAAAGAATCTAAAGATAAAAGCATATGTTTTTATTTATTTGATCACCAAATAAATTTCCTTTCAACTTATCTTGTAAAATATTTGTTCGATTTGTTCAATGTTTATATCGTTATATCAGAGAGGAAACGGCAGGAAAAAATATTCAGTTTTCACTAGGTACCGTCTACTCGACCCAACAAAATATTAGAACCAGGTACATCTCTTGTATACGGCCATACAGAAGCACTTGAAAGTATGATGGGCAGCAAACATTTTTTCTGTTATGTATGCGAATGACTATAGGATGCTTTTACTTTTTCAAATTTTGCAAAAGAGAAAAAAAAAAAATTTTTTTTCAAGTCATAATTTTTCCCAAAACACAAAAAAAAAGTTTACTAAGAAAATTATACAATAAAAATAAATTACTTTGCGTAGTTTCGTAAAGCTTTGTCATGCAATTTTAAATACACAGTTTAAAGTAAAACTCAATAGGTGATGTTTGTATAAAGTTCAAAAAATGTAAAATGAAACATCGAGAAAAAAACTTTTTAGATTTTAATTGATCTGTGACGGAAAAAACACAAGCTCATATATTTTTTAATATTTAGTATTTTTCTTTCAGTTAAAAATTTTCTTAAATATTTTTCTTTCGGTTAATAATTTTCTTAAATATTTTTCTTCCAGTTTATAATATTCTTAAATATTTTACTTCCAGTTATTAATATTCTTAAATATTTTTCTTCCAGTTAATAATTTTCTTAAATATTTTACTTCCAGTTAATAATATTCTTAAATATTTTTCTTCCAGTTAATAATTTTCTTAAATATTTTTATTTCAGTCAATAATTTTCTTAAATATTTTTCTTTCAGTTAATAAACCAATGTGCGCATTATTGAGAGGAAACTAAACTGCGAGGGAAAACCTTTATAAAAAATTCAGTTCCCTTTCCATTGGTAATTTAAATTTCAAGGCATAGTAAAACTTCACATTTTATTATTCTATTCAATTTTATTTTTAAAAAAAATATCAAAATAAAATAAATTATATCAGGATAACTACGGATTTCACTGTGATGAACTAATGCTGCCATAATTTGTGTGCATTTCAACATTTTAAAGAAAAAAAAATCAGTGATTGAAGCTTCATGGTTTACTCTTGGTTTATTTGAATGTACTTTTTGTAAATTTTAATGTTTAACCAATGAGTCACCAATGTTTAGCCAATGTCACCAATCGGTGTGTAACAGAATTCATCACGAACGTTTTGTCCCGTGGTATAACTTCCTAGACATCTTTTAAGCGAAACTAGAAGAAGAAAACTATTTTTTCTAAGAGACTAGAGTGGGGAAAAAAACAACAACAGTATAGGTCATAAAGAAATAGATCTGTTAAAACACAGCGTGTTAGCAGCGGTGATGAACTGACTGATATGCTTCCCCAACCCCAGGAACCCTGGCGCCGAAGTACAAAAATATTGGAAGATTGAACAAATAAATCTTAAGGGTACTCAAGTACTTCAAACAGGTAGCAAGTCCTTCGAGTTACTTGACTTCAAAATACCAATTTTCATGCACATCGCTACATATTAAAAATCTTATATTAAAATTGGATTAGGAACATTTTTAAAATGTAAAGCAACAAGGCTAACGAGCCAAATGTGGCAAGCGGAGTTGTTTATGCTTTTAAAAGATGCTATAAAATCATGCGTAGATTTAAAATATAAATATTAGATATTAAAACTATATATCTATGAAATTATTTTAAACTGAAAAATAGAACTATTTATGTTTAGAATGCGGAAAAATTTAATCAATTGCTTGAAGATAAATTGAATTAAGCTATAACTTATTTTGCCAGCCAACTACTTTAGCTGGCTAAACGAGTTTCAATTTAATTCTAGATTAAGACGGGAGGGTCGAATACCACCAATATTTTTAAGTCCCCCCCCCCATCATCAGTTTTTACAATATTGTTCGCGGAGCCGTGGTGTCTCCGGGGATAGAGCGTTCGCCTTCCAATGAGGTGAACCGGGTTCGAATCACAGAGATGACTGGTCGATACGAATTCTGTACCTAGCTTGCACCTACCAAAGTGCTGACGTGAAATATCCTCAGTAGTAGACGGATCATGGGTTAGAGTCCCCTCGCCTTCAGGCTTACTGTGGGAGGTTTTCGTGATCTTCCTCTCCATGTAAGGCATGTGCGGGTTAGTTTTATCAAAAAGTCCTCCACAAAGGAAAATTTCTCCTGTTGTCTCTTAATATGTATATATATAAACCGCATACCCGTTCCTATTATCGAAAATTATGTACATAATTAAGATAATGATAATGCCGATATAATAAGGAAATCTGACCCCTTAACTTTTTAGTCGGGAACCACGATTGAGTTTTTGAGTTAGTAAAGTGTTGAGTTTAACGGCTCAATACAAGATCCGAAATCAGCTATACAGCACAAACGAGGCTACATATTTTATTTAAACTGGTGCTTTTAACTATGACTGACGAAATAAAAACGTCAAGAAAAAAGGGACAGATAACCGGGATCTTCAGGGACGTGTGTGTATAAAAAAAGTACACCCTTATGGAGAAAGGAAACACTTTGGAATTAGTAGAAATTGCAAGAAATATAAACTTTATTTCAAAAGCTGAAAAAAGTAAAGTAGCATTATATTTTTGTTTCAAAAATAAAAATAAAAAGTGATTCTACGTTGTAACTTGGTTTCAAAAAGAGAAAAATCAACTTAGCCTTCTATCTTGATTTCAAATTGGGAAAAGTAAATTTGCCTTCTAACTTGATTTTGCAAATAGAAAAAAAAAATTTTGCATTTTAACTTGATTTCAAAATTAAAATGGAAAATTTTCTGTATGGGCATAATAAGTGCATTTCGCTATTCAAAAATTGTGCGGACACTTTTAATGTTAAATTAAAAACGGACCATTTGTGCTAAACATGTTCACATAAGGAAAAAAAAAGTTTTTCAAAACAATATATTTTGTGAAGGCTATCAATTTTGTTTTTCTCTGTGTAGTGACTATTTAAGCTTACGATTTGGAAGTGTTTTTCAGAGATGTTAAAGTGCTTAATATAACGAATTTGTAACCGCGGATATATCCTCCCTGCAGGACCTTGAGCCTCACTTGTTTACGCAACTTTCAAAGGGCGCAGAGAGTAGATGAGTTGTGACGTCATTGTTGTCAGTCATTGGTTGAAAAGTTGTCTCCCAACGCGCCTGATGTATTTTCTTCCAGCTGTTCGATCAACCACACGCTCGGGCACTCTTCTAGTGCAAAATGGGTCATCTTGGAGTTAAATCAGTAAGTAGAAAACGATTATGTCCGAATTTGCATTCCATCAAAAAAATTTAAGTGCAAAACATCACTTTTTTCCAAACGATAATATAAACGAATTTTTGTAATAAATTAGAATCATTTTAAATAGTCGTTTTGTTTTGATCACTAATGAAGATGCACAGTTACTCCTAATCCCCCCTTTTTTTTTCTTCGCGTGCGAGCATTAATTTAATCAAGTGCTTGAGAGTAACGATTCTTGCTGTCAAACTTTTCACGCTTGCTTTCTTTTGCTCTTTTTTCAAGGCATCGAAATGGATTAAAATGAAAGTTAAAGTGTTTAAATCAAGAGTGTTTTTTTTTATTTTTCAGATTTCTTCCGGGTTGACTTTTAAGTGTTAGAAAATTTAAATATTTCCTAGATTTTTTTTTATATTCAATTTTAGGAGCCTACTAATTGCACTTGGGAAATTGCACTTTAATAAGGAAAGCGGAAAATAATTATATAATTATTAAAAATAACCAACATTCTATTTTAAAATGATGATCTTGATATTTTGAATAAAATTCCATGTACAACTTTTGAAATACATAGCAAATTAAAACTGTAATAAATTAGATATTTCGGGTAGATAGAAAATTGCTTATTATCGAAAGTTATTTGGAAAAAATCAGCTGTTATCGAAAGCAATTCAGATGCTATTTTCAAAGTTTTTCCATTATTACTATAAGATCTTTTAATAAATATCGTTTCAAAAAATAAGTTTCGGGAATAATTTTGTTTCCGAAATATAACGCACTCAAACAGTAATAAATTCGATATTTCGGATTAATAAAAAAATCGTTTGCTGTAACTGTTATCTATTTTATTTTATTTTATTTTTACTCTGAGAAGATGCATAGTTCAAGGTTTGGAATTTTATGCCTATCTCCATGCACGCAAAAGCAAACATCATTTTACTCAGAACTCATGAAAGCCCAAAGCGCTTTTCTTAAATGATATTTTTAATATTAATTTTCGTATAAACTTTGAAAAATTTTATCTGAAAACTTAGTATTTTATTTGAAATGGTCGGAAAATTCACAAACTTTTGGATAAAATTCTAATAAAAAGAAATACTTTTAAAGTAAAATGTTCTGCTTGATAGCTTTGAATTTTATTCAAAAAAGTCGGAAAATTCATAAAATTTTCAAATGTAAGTCCTACCAATACTATCAAAATGTCAAAAACTACCAAAATCTAAAATTATGCGAGATTCTAAAAAAATGTATAATTAACTTTATTTATACTATTATTCGAAATGTTACAATTATAAGAATATTTTTTTGCGGAATAAAATTAAATGTTTACAAAATACAAATTAATGAATAATATACTTAACGAATTTAACATATCATTCAACTAAACATCATGATTAACTTTTTTTCAGCTGAACTTGAAAATAAAAAGGCTAATTAAAAAATTGATATTTGTTAAAAAGAATTGAAAAGAATATGAAAAAAATTAAAGTTTATATCGAAAGATTAATAGAATTACTTGAAAATTTTCTTTAGAAATCAAGTTGAAAACGTTTTGTTTTAATCAAAAAAGCCGAACAATTCATTAAATTTTGGGATGTATTTATTCTTCTCGTCAAAATATCATAAAAAGTCAAAAACTACTAGAATTTAAACGAGATTTTGATAAAAAAATATTCTTAGTTGTATTTATAAAAATATTTGTTAAATATTTCCTAAATTGTTAACTAAACAAATATAACATTATTCCACTTAACATTGCGAAAAACTTTTATTTTAATAAATAAAAAAAGCCACGTTGTTAATTGAAAGCTTAATACGCGTTGTCATTATTAGTATTGAAAAGAATACTGAAAATTTAATAAATAAAAATAAATGAAATAAAAATAAATGCAAAAAAAATAAATGAAATAAAAATAAATGAAATAAGAAATAAATGAAATAAGAAATAAATAAAATAAAAAAGGCATTAATAAATTAATTTCTTAAAATTTATGTCCAAAAAATAATTGCAAGCCTATGATGCTTTTTGGAAATTTAACTAAAAAGGGTTGGTTAAGCTATAATTAACAATGATAGTGGTTAAGTAGTTATTACATTTCTAAGGCATTATTCGCAGTCACGCGAATCCTATTGAAGTTATGAAACAGTAGTTGTGCCAAATTTTACCCATTAGTACTTCCCTAAATAAGGCTAGGTTATGTTTGTGTTATAAATATTTGTCAATAATTAATGAGGGGGGGGGGAATGAAATGGGAAGAATGAACCATAATAGCGACTTTATTTTGATGAAAATAAAATAAAATGCTAAACAGGAGAAGAAAAGAGGCAACCTATCAACAATTTAAAATCAATTACTATTATTGTTATGAAATTAAATTTTTTTGCAAGAAAACATTTATCTCAAACAAGAATAAAATGTGATTTTTAAACAGAATTAGTAATGAAGTTTTAAAAAATAAACATTCGTTTCATTTAAGAAGAATATTTGACAGATATCTTAAATTTTTTTAACACTGAGTATTTCATATTATAATTTACGTTTAATTTTTCCATTTTTATCCTTGCCCCTTACTTTACTAAAAAGAGCGTCCTCTTTTTAGTAAATTGCATTATTATATCCTCAATGCATTATTATATCCTCAAAATCTTAAATTTCGGACAAAATACAGAGCTATTTGTAACTATCCAAACAACTTAGGCAGGCTTAAATTAAAATAGTTTTTATTTTTCTCTTTTTCCTTTTGTTCTGACCTTTAAGAAGATTAAAAGTTTAACCTTCTACCTAATGGCATTTGACCCAGAGGACCTCTCCCACTTTTTCCGTAATATTTTTGTTCAGCTCTTGATCTTTAACTATTTCTTTTCTAAGTTGTAAGCAAATATTCGAATTTATTGGACATAAGCCGTTTGCCCAGAACTGATTATCGCAGAAATGCTTTATAGTATAAGTGTCCGAATAAAAAAAAAACGGAAAATAATTGATTTTAAAATAACATATGCCATTTCTTTCGGAAAGGCTGACTTAGTGGAAGCGCTTAGTGGAAGAGCTTAGTGGAAGAACCGGCTAAATGACACTTACGTGAATTTGAGTAAATCAGCGCTAAAGATTTTTCGTTTCTCCTTTTTTTTTTTGAGTTAAACCCTTGATTTTAGTATGTTTTTGAAAACATAACTCATGAAACTTTTGGAGTCTATTTATTTGATTCTATCTCTTTTATAAAGGAAGATTTTACTGATTTTTTTTGCGTAGCATTTGCTTGTTTTCTCGGACGATTTTTGATGTTTTTCATCGAATATAATAAACATACATGGCTTATATTCATAGAATAAAATTTTAGCAACCTTAATTTGGAACGAGCTGGTATCAAAAATTTATCTAGCCTTGTCGTTTAGAAAACCGATCAAAAACGATTCAGAGACCTCTCAACTTTCGCGGGGGATGTTTCACCGGTATGTATTGCTTGAATTGGTGAAAATCCGGTAATTTTTTATATTAAAAAAGCATTTTTTTAAATAGCGTTGATTGTGGTCGAAATGTTATGTCAATTCGTAGCATCTAAAGGTATTTCTGAAATTGCATAAAAGTATTTTTATTGGTTTTAGTACAAAAAATATCTAGGTATAGTTGTTAAAATACAAATTATTTTCAATATTTCTTTAAAAATATTACAGTTTTACGCAAAAATGTCTCATTATAATTTATAAAAATGTTTATAAAGCAGTTTTTTTTTCTATCATGGTAAACTACACGTTCATGATTAGTTAAGTGATTCTTATTTTTGTTAACACTTAGGTTAGGCAGCTGTCGAACAAAAATCCACTCAGTGAATATGCAGCTTTTTTTCATTTTTAATTTCTTAACCTTGAATTAAGAAGAACACCTGTTTAAGGAACAAAGTCGCATCCACCTACAAAAAAAAAAAAAAAAAAAAAAAAAAAAAAAAAAAAACAGATTTAAACATAAAAATTATTTAAATAATTTTTATATAATATTGATTTGGTCACAATTTAATTTTCGGGGGAATCAGGGAATCCATTATCAGGCATTTCCTTATTACTACGTTTGTCATATTAGGTATTTTTTTCCACAATGCTAGTAATACCTATAATTATAATAGCCATCATCGACACCAATAACTGTTTGACAATTTCTTTTCGGACACTGGAAACAAAAATTTACCTAAATTTACTAATGTTGATTCATTGTTCAATAATAAAATATTTATTAGCGTTAAAGTATGAATAATAAATAATTAATGCAAATTTATTTCAACTTCTATATTAAAACTTACAGTAATAAACTGTTCTATTAATGTTTATGTGATCCTCGGGAAAATTTTGAAATACATTCTTAGAAATTATTCTGCAAATTATATCATCAATATCCATGACATTTATTTGTAGTAACAAATTTGTAAAAAGTTTTAATAAAATATTAATTCCAGTTATAAAGAAACAACAGTATGTTAAAATTTCAAGTTGCAGATAATAAATAAAACATGAAAAGTTACGAACAAATAAACACAACTACACCCAAGCCAGTATATATGCATGTATAATAAAGAATGGTAGACTTGCTTAGCAATTAGATTTAAAAAAGATTTACGCTTTCAAGGTTGTTTATTTTAAAATAGTTTAGACTACAGCAATAAACAATTAAGAAATTATGTATATGATTTGTTTTGGTTATAAATATGCTTGAAATTAACTTAGAACAAATTTTTACGAAGGTTTTCTTTAAGAAGAACCCAGCATGCAATAACTATAAAAAAAATTCACAATTACTTTCTAAATAACAATGGTGCTATACAGATACAAGAAAATGCATTAATTAATCTTTCAGCTTTTGCATCACTTCTGATTAAGTGAATAACTAGACAGCAATTAAACTAATGAGACAAGCATTACAATATAGAAATTTTATCACTATCACATGACATTTGTTTTTAAAGCCTTGGAAACTATTTTTTCCAGGAATCTATCTTGAAATAAAATTTCAAGACGTTATTATTAAATTGAAAAGAGTTTTTAGTTCCAAACTAAAACTGTCTGTATATACTAAAACTGTATAACTGTGTATAATACACTAATAAAATACAAGAGCAGTGCGACGGTAGTAGTGAATAATTATGAAGTTTATAAATAAAATAGCATATAGCAGTAATAACATATGTTGAGTAGAGAAAGACATCAAAATCTTATACAGTCAAACCGCGCTATAGTGAACATGTTTTATAGTGAACTCCCGGATATACTGAACTAAATGTTCGCTCCCGTGCCTTGCTATACCCACATAATAATATTTTTTGTGGATATAGCGAACCAAAAGAAGAGAGGAAATTGGATAAATAGGAGCTTTTTTCTATCTTCCCCTGATTTTTTTCTTCATTTTTTGGTAACTTAGAAATTTCTGTATTAAATACATATACCGATTTTTAAATCTATCTATTGAGGGGAATAAGCATTTTTCTTGTTTGCTTCTTCTAACTTAGTTTCCCATCCCAAAATGTTTTGTACGCAGGACGAAGAGTAATAAAAAATAAAAGTTAACACATTTTTTGTTACTACATATTGTTTAATCATTTTTGTATTTCTTTTATTGGTCATTTATTATAATGTCTAATAAAAAGGAGCAGTTCGGAAAAATTAGCTAAAATTGTTTGGAGTACGGATATATTGAACCGAAACTTCGGTCCCTTGAAGGTTCACTATAACGAGGTTTGTCTGTATATCATTTTTATAAACAGTTCCCAGTATAATAATAAGTCAATATTACGAAGCCCTATACATATAATAAAGAAAAATATCAAAATCTTTATTGCATCTTTCACAATAAATAGTTCTGCATTTTTCAAAATAAACAATTCATCGCGACCCTGAAAAATGTAACCGATTCTTGAAAATTCAGCGATCTTTCTGGTTTTACTTCTAGAAAGCTGATAAAATTCCATTAATTTTTTGCTCCTTTTCGGAAAGGGAAAAAATGTAAATACAAATATACAAACTACATCAACCAATCTTCTCCTCAACCAACAAAATAGGATTGCATGTTGCTGTAAAGTAATATGAAGTCATTTCCTTATTCTCCATTTTGCTGTTTTCAACGCGTTTTTCTCGACCGCGCCAAGCGGTTCCTAATCCACGTGTCTTTCCTGGAGTGTACACGGGAGGACCCCATGACCCCAAATGAAATTCAGTAATACACTGCCGAAAATCATTTATAATTTTATTAAAAAAATAACGATTTTGAGTCTTAGACATTAAATGTTTATTACTTAACCATTTAAACGATTTACTATTCCTTTTACGATAAAATTTTAAAGAACATAATAATATTGATCTCTTTGATAATCAGTATACAAATTATTATATTAAACACGATATGATTGTTTTAATGCAGAAATGAATGCATGTATTAATATTTATTTATATTTTGTTTTCCTCGAACAATTTCCTTGCAAAACTTACTTTCGGCGACTTTTTTAATTTCTATTTTGATGATTCGAGGCAAAAATTGTTTAATATCTGTACTTGAAGTTCATGATTCAAACACAGACTAACCGCACGTTTGCTGTCGTTGATCACGGATAAATAACAGAGCAAGGTCTTTGATTTTCATAGGTAACAACGTCGGTTTCTATACACAATTAGTGGATTTTTGTTTAATAGTAAAGCAGTTCTTATACTTATTGTAACATAACTTTCGGGATCATTGTAAACAAGTAGAAATCACTTTAATTGGAAACGAAAAATAACTCATTAATTCATCAGCCACGAGAAAGAAAGTGATTTGTAGAAGAAATTGAAAGACGCTCGGGGTCATTCTATGACCCCTGTAACTGATAAAACGTCTATTGGTGGAGGAAATCCTTCAATTATTCAAAGAAGGCAGATAAGCATGGAAAACTCTGCTACTAATAAAAATAGAATGAACAAGCATCTAGTTTTTTAGGATTGGAAACTTATATAAATGCTTGGGGTCAAAAAATGATCTCCACTCGTCCTTTCGGGTAAACAAGCATATCTAAAGATAAGTCTGAAGACAACTGAACATTAAGCTAGGGGATGCCCCATGACTTTCGCATTCTTTTGCAAGGTGCGTAGCGTTTTTTAAAAGCCCTTAAAGGTACTTTTTTCATTGGGTGTTTTTAAAAAGTACTTAATTTTCCTTTTTTGAAAATGATATTTTTTCTTTACCACCTCGATTTTCGCCACGTATTCTGCAAAAGCGTGCTTTTCACATGGTTTTATTAAGCGCTTTCACAATTTACTTCGGCGTACCGTCGTCCATAGCATATGAAAGCGCCAATCATTTTACATGTTCGATGAAATACTTGCGAGTCCGCTTGTGCGTCGACTGAGCTGGGTTCAGTGAGATTATTGCTCTCTCGTGTGCAACTCTGCTGCAATTTGCAAGATATTCTCAATTTCAGGCTTCATTTTTTACTCTCTGGTATTGAACCGAAAAATCTCTCGATCATTTCATAATGGCATATGCAATCAAGAAAAGAGTTCCTTGTCAGAAACTAGTTATTTTATCATGAAAAATCTTCGAAAATTATTTTGCCTTTTGTTAATGTATATAGTGCTTAAAAAGTACTTAAAAGGTGCTTATTTTTTGTTGAAAGATTTTTCTACGCACCCTGTTTTGGGTTAGTTTAGTTCCTCACCAAAGATGCAACCTTTTCCGACCATTAAAGGGGTTTCACGTTACTTTTAATAGTAAATGAATGTTTGCTACAAGGGAAATCTTCGGCCTTAAGCATAAGGTGTTGGAAGAGAAGATACAGAGTTGTATGTAGGAAAATATTTTAGGGTTTGATTTATGGTCAGGGGTAATTTTTTTAATTAGGAAATAAATATTAAAATGAATTTTTTAGAGCCCAAAACTAAACAGAAGCAAAATATTTCGATTTTCATTAATCGTAATAATAATAAACAATGATTAAATAAAGAAACAAGAACATGAGAAAAAAATCAATTCAATCAATAGGAATATTACAACCGTCGTTGAACATCCGACCCAATTTTTTGGGCTTGCGACTACCAATGTTCAACTCCGTTGCCTTGCAATTTTGAACCCAATCCAGGAGACAAGGGAACTCCTGGATCGAGTATTGGGAGAATTTTGCCTTCGTGGAGGACTTTTTGATGGAGCTAACTCGCATTTGCTCCATGGGGAGGAAGACCACGAGAACCTCCCACGGTTAGCCTGACGGCAAAAGGACTCAAAGCGATGACCCGTCTACTGTTTGGCGCCTTTTCTCGAATAATATCCACCCATGACAAAATGCCTCAACCTAGATGCGTCACTAACTATTTTTTTTTAATTCGCCCAATGATTGTTTGTTTTTTTTTTTCAATTTTTTTTCACGATATATATGAAAGATTATACTCTCGCCTGAATATAATCTTTAATTCAAGCAAGAAGCAAGAAAATATACTTCACTACGTATTGATATTGGTTGATATATTTTATTGGTTAGTTTGACCAAAGTTTTGGAACCAATGTTATTCCTGTGAATTGCTTATAATATTAATATCCCTTTGTTTAAACGTTTCACTACATCAGTTAATTTTTTACATTTACAAGTGATGTGACGTAATAGCTTGAAAGGGAGGTGCAATTGTGAGAAGGAGAAGGAAGCAGGGTAATATCACACATTTTGGATAGAATAAAAACATTTAAAATTGGCACATAAAATATTTTTATTTATTTATTTATTTTAATTTTACGCTCATTTTAAAATTATTAAAATACTGTTTTTTTTCTGAAGATTTTTTTTCGTATTCGCATTGATTTTATTTTGTATCGAAAAAAATTTATGCTGATTAAGATTTAAATTATTCCTAGATAAAAGATTGAAATTAAAAGGAAATCTTCGAGGGGATTAACACACTTAAATAATAATCACTTTCACAAAATTTTTCAATTTTCTACAGAGAGAATAAAAATTATAAAATAATGCAAATTCCCTTTAAAGTTCCAAAATACTATTGTTTTCAATTGCTTTATTATATTAATCTTTTATTACTGTTCTATATTATTTATATTTTTTGTTGTAAAAAAATACAAAATAAGTAGATATGTTATCATTATTTTAATTCTATTAATAGCTTTAAAACACGTTGTTAAAGTATAAAAAAATTAAATCTGAAATATGATCTATGACGCTTTAGTTTGTATTTACGACAAGCACTCTATATTATGTAATATAGCGTGACACGCATAAGGGTACGGTGAAGTAAAAAGAGTGTGACATGATTTATAGACAATATGTTGCACTGATGAAAGCTTTTTATTGAACATTCTAAAACGATATTTTTACTCTTTTTAAGAGATATGATTATAGAATATATGATTATGAACATGATTATAGAATATGATTTTTTTAGAGTAAAAGCATGATATAATTTAATCTTTTTTATTTTAGAATAAAAATAAAACCGATACAAAGCGAATCGAATTATTTTCAAGCACTATGTGGAGATAATGTTTAACATAGCATTGATGAAAAATGAAAATTGAAATTTATATAATTTTAAAGCAGCACTTCAATCAAAATGGAGAATGTTTTTTCAATTTATTTTTAAACTCTTCTTGTTTTCCTCACTTTCTAAAGAATATTTTTTGTGAAGCCAGTCCTTGGCAGCCCGTTTGTCGTTTAGATGAAATATGTCTTTCACTTCCTGCCTAGTAACTATCTTAGCAGATAAGACAATCCAAATTTAACATTCTCGTCACGTAGTTTATTCTTTCTTTATGTGGTACCTTTCATACATTATGCTTCCAATAAAAATATGTTTTGTTATCGATTATTATTGGAAAGCACGTAATATATATTTTTATATCAATTGATAAATTTCATACATTATGTTTCCAATAAAATATGTTTTGTTAACAATTATTATTGGGAAACACGAAATATATTTTTTTCCTTTCTCGCTCCCTTTCTTTATATATATATATATATATATATATATGCATTTCAATAGGTACCTTCATGCACTATGTTTTTAATAAAATTCAGTTTTATTCAAAATTTTTATTGGCAGTATATTTTTTTTATATAAACACGAAATATATATTATTTTCAAATGATACCCTTTCATGCATTAACTAAAATAAATTGTTCAATAAAAATGTGTTTTGTTAACATTTGTTATTGGGAAGCGAGGAATGTAGTTTTCTTTTTGATTACATTTTTCCTGCATTGTGGTTTCAATAAAAATCGTTTTTTCTTTAACAATTACTATTGTACTTTCATATCATTTTTTAAGCAATCAATGTTTTAAATTCTCTAACTGATATATAGTTTAATTAAGGTTAACATTTGTATTTAGGAAATGAGGATGCATTTTTACATATTTAAATTTTAGTTTTACACTGGTTCTTTTACTATGTCTTGAAAATAGGAGAAAATATTATATTGGATTAGGATTGTAAATGAAATAAAAATAATTATCATTATATTTATTCTACATTTCACCTTGCATAAAAAAAAAATTTATACAAAAACTAATGTAAGTATTGAGTTTTCGATTTTTGTACCTCCCTATTTTCAAATTTCAACCTGAAAATGCTAACTCTTACGATCCTTAATATCTTCTTCGTGAAATAAAATAAATAAACTATTACTCGATAATACATGAATTTTATAAAAGTGAGTGAGTAATCTCATTTTTTCATGATTAACAAATGTTCTTAAAAAAATATTTTTAACTCACCTCTCAATGTCAAATGTTATCTTCACTTCTATCCTTAGTAATCGCATATTACAAACTTTGAACACCATATTTATTCACAAATGTGGCTAATTTCTAGTTCCACACATTTTCCCCCCTGAACCTAATGCTTTTAGATGTTATAGTTTACTAACTCTACTTAAAAAAGGCCTTTATAATGTCTTTTTTAAGCCGGTATTATTTTTAAGTATTATTTACATTAATATTTATGTTATTTATATTTATATTTATGTTATTTATATTTATATTTATGTTATTTATATTTATATTTATGTTATTTATATTTAGATTGATTAATTATATTAATAATAATTATCGTTAATTATAATTAATTAATTATATTAATGATAATTTATTAAAGTATTATTATTTTTAAATATTATTTATTATTAATAATTATAATTAATTATTTATTAATTATTTATTTTAATAATAATTTATTTATATAAGTATTATTATTTTTTAAATATTTTTGGGGACTCCGCTCTCTCAGCCCAGCCCTGGAACTGCAGTTCTTTTCGAATCACAGCTCTCGATCTTTTTCTCAATCCTTTAATTTCATTTATACTTAATTTTAAACATGTTTTCCTGAGACCCGAGCCTTAAAACTGAATCCGAGCCTCAAGACTGAGAAAAAAATATGTTCAAAACTACCAGAATATTTACCGTTTCTGGCTCTATGGGAACACCGAAAATCTTGATAATTTTTATTGAAGATAAAATATGATTTGATAATATATGATAAAATTTGGTAAATGTCATAAAATTTCGTCATTTTATCACGATGCCTTTGAGCATGGTATAAAAGCTATTTGTTCAGTTAGATTTGCTTTAATCTTGAGCATTTTTTATTAGATGTTTAGTAATATAAAGTATAATTTTGAATAACAGCATTTCCGGTAAACCGGTACCATATGAAGGGAATAAATATCAAATAAATTGTTTAACATATATTTTGGTTTTATTAACCGGAATTATTATTATTTTATTTAGCCAGAAATGTTATTACCACTTAGTGCTGTAATTTTACCTGAATTTTTTTCTCTGCGTACTTAAAATATTTAGTTTAAAATATAGCAAGCTCATAAAGGCGATATATTTTTGTTAAAAAATTATTTAATTCAATTCAATTAACATTTTTAGTAATTTTTTATTATTGCATAAAATAATGATAAATTTTAATTACATAGGAATGATAAAATTATCAGTAACTTTCACATTGAATTGAAAACATCATTTCAATCTGAGGGATAAAAATCAATTACGATATTTTTCAAAGTTTATAAACTGGTTATTTATCTGTAATTAAAAAAAAATTTGTGTTTCGAATTTTAAAACGAATTTTAAATAATGTACTTTGAATGTTATGTTCCTTATAAAACTCTTTCTTTGCTTAAATAAAGTTTGTTTCAGCATTTTTTTTCTTCTAATTTCACCACTATAACTCCTTTCTGTCACATTAACAGTGAATAAACTGTAATAGTCACGTAAAGTAAAAAAGATTGAAAAGCTGCCAAATTAATGCCGTGCAAGTAATAATAATAATAAAAATGTTTTTGGCATGTTGGCGTGCATAATTGCTATATCTGAAGACGAAGAAGCGGAAGTTAATATTATTTCCTTAAATTCTTTGAATGTGATACGATTTTCTTGAAAGTGAAGAGAAAACAAACAGATTTCATGGTTAGTTTAATCTGAGATAAATGAAATTGAATATGATATGCGTCACCGATATCATTAGATATTTAAATACAGGCTCCTTAAATATCCTATTGACCTTAAATATCTCGCCAGATATATCGAACCAACTTCCCGCATGGCACTAGGTGCCACGTATTACGGAGACACGCGAAATTCAATTCTTTAATATTCTTTGAAAATATCTTCAATGCTAGACGGATTCAGAAAATGCACGATTTTGAGTTACAGTTTTTGGAAGTATAATGCTGTAGAAGAGGTGTATAAAAAACATTAACTTCATTTTATTGCTTACCACATTGGCTTTAGAATATTTTTCAATATCAATTAAAACATTTTTAATATTTACTTAATATATACTTAATATATTTTTAATATATACTTAAATATCCAATACAATGTACATACAATGTACGGACCTTAAATATCTCGCCAGATATATCGAACCAACGTCCCGCATGGCACTAGGTACCACGTATTGCGGAGACACGCGAAATTAAATTCATTAACATTCTTTGAAAATATCTTCAATGCTAGACGGATTCATAAAATGTACGATTTTGAGTTATAGATTTTGAATGTACAATGTTGCAGAAGAGGTATCTAAAATATATTAATTTATTTTATTGCTTACCACATTTACTTTATAATATTTTTCAAGGAATTAATTCAAGGAATATAATTTTACATGGCAAAATATAAAATTTGAGCGAAATCGGTGTAATAGTTCCTGAGAAATCAAATTTTTAAAATACAACTTTTTTCAACTTTTTTCGCAGACAAGTCATATCCCCTCAATGCGATGAATTTAATTTTGATTCATATTTTCAGGAAGAAAAAAAACCTTTTTTATCATTTGTACAATTTTTTTTTCTTTTTTTTTTTACACTGTGAAACGTTTTGAAATTATTTTTCATTTAAAGTATTTGATATTTGCCATAATTATAAATATGCAATTAAATAACCTACTAACTCGAAAGTTTGATAATTGCTGAGAAAAAAGGATTAAGTATTAGTACGGTAGAGAAATGTCAACTTTAATTTTTGATTAACAAAAGATCCTTATTTAAAATATATATTTATTGAAAAGAAGACATATAATTCGGCTTAGGAATGGCTACATATAGTTTTTTTTTTAATATTCCGACATTTAATTTTTTTTCTTTTTGCGTTATTCATTCGAAATTTCGCTATTACATTTATATTTTTGCAAACCACCTGTTTATATTACGACATGTACGCTGCATCTAAAGGTGTACGCTAATATTGTTTTTAACATTGGTTATATTATAACAAATATCGATTTGATATGGTCACATAAGTATTCGAGGAATTAATTTTTCCTGGCATTTGTTACTGGGATCGAAACTATTTATAATCTATAACTGGTATAAACTGTTGAGAATCACTATGTTTTATATATAGTTACTTTATTAACGTAGCCTTACCTTTCCATATTTTTCAAAGAACGTAAATTTTAGTTTTCAATAAAAAAACGTTCATGAAAAGGAGATTAATCGTTTTTCCTCAAACCCAAGTTCAATTTTTGCAAACTCCAAGCTGTTCGTGAGGTGTATAAAGATTGTAATGTTGGAATGACTCATGTAAAGAAATAATAAATTATATGTAATATTGAAAAAAGTTACGTGGAAAAAGGTAGGCGAGTGTTTTCAAAGTCCCAAAACTGTAAGAACATTTTTTTTCGATTAAAATATTTTTACTAAAAAAAAAATTTTTTTTAAACTAAAAAACACTTTTTTTAATGAATCTTTAAAAAGGCACTTTTTGTATTATTTTCCAATCAAACCGAAATTTACTCGGTAATCTCTACAGTGATAATAATTGCTTCACAGCCGACTTTATTTAGGATCATAACTACCACAAAACTCAGAAAGTTTTTTCCAGTAAAAATTGGAAAAAAATCAAAATTAAATTGATTGTGTTGGTAAAGTAAGTTGATGATCGTATGGATGATGTGATATTAGCGATATAATCTGTCGGTGATATGAACTCATTATACGGTGGCCACTGCAGTGAGAAATAATTTTTTTTCGGAATCAGGAGAGCTGTTTAAGTCCCTTAATACACTAATTTTATTTTATGCATAATATTTTAAGAGCTTGTTTTAAAACTTTTTTAGAAATATTATTTATTTTTTATGTTAATCGAATGAAGGTTAAATTGTAAGTTTTAAAATTTTTGCATCTTTTTCAACTACCCAATTTTAAACGAAAATGTGTAGTTTTAAAACACAAGTGTAAAACAAAGCAATATCTGTATGTTAGTTATATCACTTTAATTATTATGTCTCTTTTTTGTAATAATTTCAATTTTCAATTATTTTAAAATTTTCGCTTGATAATTAAAAAAAAAAGACAGAAACACTTGATGAAAACTATTGTGTTGGAATGATGTTCACAAAATTTAGTAAAAAAAATTTTAAAAAAAGTTTCATTAAATATTGTTCAAACAGAACATTTGGAACCATTTCTGCAAATAGCTGAATATTTTGTTGTTTTTAAATATACTTCATGTATGTTTTCAGTGTCCTTATTTCGTCCAATCTTTATCACCAGAGCGCCCTAAGTAATTGACATCGCATCCTTCTTCTATCATGTAACTTTTATTCGTCCTTTCTCGCTGTTGCCAAGGGTTTTCTCCATCTATATTAATCTCAGTTTTTATGTCTCATATTTACATTTCACATTCCTTTTGCTATCATATTTTTAAGACTAATAAGTCATTTTGATTTCAATATTAAATTCAGGAAAACATTTATAGTGAATTTATGTGATATGTATTTTGTAAATTTAAGGAAATAAATAATATTTTTAGTTAGTAAAAATCTCGTTCGTTTTTCTTTTCTTTCTAATTTTTTTTTAGGAAACTTAAACTTGAAGTTAATTTCTTTTTAACAAAAAGATTAAAATTTTTAATTTTAAGAATTTATAATATTTTAAATATTTTTAAGAATTTACAATATTTTGAATAATATTTTAAATTTTGAATTTTTAATTAATCATTATAATTAAATCATTTTGTGCTCCAGTTGTTTTTTTCCTGAACTAACGATAAATAAAACGAGCTTGTATATCCAACCGTGGTTCTGAATAATTCTATTTTAAAACAGCAAGCTTATAAATGTAATGCAGGCTTCATAAATATTAAATTTCGCATCCAGTGCTAAGAAATATAGCGTTTTAATCAGAGATTTGTTTCGGAGAAATCTGGGTTCGTTAACCGACCTTACACAAATTATTTTACCTTTAAAATGGACCCAATACTTTTTTTTTCGTATAAACGGACTCTTCCTAAAGTATTTTGTTTTGAAAATGAGCCCTTTACAATTATTTTCATTTTAAAGAAAGATCTTGCAGAAAATTCTTCCTTTTAAAAACAGTATCGATGACGTGATTAAATCCTCAATTCAAAACCATTCAATTCCTAATTTCAAACTCCTTGATATTTCCCTTTTTTCACAAAAACAGGACTTTATTTTACCCAGACCTTGGCCAAAAAAATGTGATTATACGTTAATTAGATGCATAAAATATGAATAGATTTTTCACAAACTCATCGAAATAGGAGCTTTCACAAAAAGTATGGGTATTTGTTAACCTTAAATCAAACCAACTGAAAACTCTTTCAATAACATTCATGGCTACGGAGAGAACTTCAAAATTTTAAAAAATTGAAATAGAAAACATGGCCATCAGTGCATTGTTAACCTCCGTTGAAATTCAAATGTTAATCTGAGTCGAAACTTAATCCATTCTAATTTTAAGGCTTTTTAGGCACTTATACAATATAAATATTTGATAGTTATCTTGGGAAATGATCAAGATCCTCAGCGGTGAATACTTGCAAAATTGAAAAATAATTTTTTTTTATGTTTTGGATTCATTTATTATTAGCTGATTATCAAATATTTGATTATATCATTTTAGATATTTGATACTTTTTTATGAGAATAATCCAGAGTTGCTTAAGAAATACTTCCAGAATTAACTAATATCGATTTTTATATTTTTGGGCTGATTTATGATTAGCTGATTATTAGATATTTAATTAGATCAATTTAGATATTTGATACCTTTCTATGAGAATGATCAGCTGCTCAATAGTGGATAGACAGAATTGACAACAATCGGTTTTTATATCTTTGAACATGTTTATGATTAACTGATTATATTTGATTAGATCAATTTAGATATTTGATACCTTTCTATGAGAAGGATCAGCTGCTCAGTTGTGGATATATGCAGAGTTGAAAACAATCAGTTTTTACATCTTTGAACATGTTTATGATTTGCTGATTATTAGATACTTGATTATATCAATTTCGATACTTGTTACCTGTCTATGAGACAGCTGCTCAACGGTTGATACTTCACTAATATTTTTGGACACGTGTTTGATAAGCTCATTATTCGCTGAATCAATTACCGCTTTTGTGATAGATTAACAATACGGCTAAAAATTAAAAAAAGCAAGCCAAATAAGTAAGAATTATCAATTATAGTTTTTCAAAGATTTTCAAACAGTGTCAACTACAATTTTAAAATGTCTGCAAAGAATGTTATTTAAGTCAGTCCCTTCTTTGCAAAGTTTAAGCCATCAAAAACAGCATTTATTGTATAAACTAGTCTGCATACTTTGCCATTAAATAAAAACATAACAGTTGTACAGTGTGCCAAAAAGAAAATAGACCACCCTGAATAACTTTTGATCTAATAATCGGTACTTCTCGTTCTATGACTCAAACTTAATGGTTTGAGAGGGTGACCTCCGTTATGCAAATTATAAGTGCAGACGGTATTTAAAGTTACGAATAAACATACCTATTTTTCGCCGGATTCGATTTTTGACCCTCAAAATATGGTCCCAATAGTTGGTCAGAAAAGCTCTCCAAAGTTTGGACCCCTTCATGTTAAATTTACTTTTTGCGTATTTCGCTATATCTCAAGAATTTTTAGGCTAATTGAAATATTTTTTGCAGACAATTATAAAATTCGTTTATCCAAAGGTGCAAAAAATAACTTTTAGTAAATATTTATTTATTTTTATTATTTTATTAAATAATAGTCGAAAAACTTCGGAATTGTAAGGTATAAATTTTTCACATAATTCTAAAAAATCTAATTTTACCTGGAAAAATTCAAAATTTGAGCGAAATTGGTCAAACAGGTCTTGAGAAATCGAATTTTAAATATCTGACCTTTTTGAAATTGAATTTCTCAACACTATTCAACACATTTTGCTCAAATTTTGTATTTTGGATCACGGATTTCTGAAACTAAAAAAAAGTCTCTGCCTCATTGGAGAGTTATACTTCTTTGTTAGTTCATTATTTTTAATATATTCATTATCATAGAACAATCTAATGGAATAGGGGATTTTGTAAATATAAGGACTCCCACCTGTTTTTGTAAATTATAAAGCATATTGTTATACTCAACTAATAGTTTCGAAGTTATTATGGCCTTTTATATAAAAAGTACAATTAATTGACCTATTTATACTCCTGCTATCTAGACAAGTGAGGTATTGTTTCTTTTTTTATGCTAAATCAAAACAAAATCCTGCCTTACCCTAATTATTTCTTTTTGAGCTTTTTATAATTAACACTTAAACTGATCAACTCTTAATGTTTTTGTCTTCTTTTATTATTATTATTTTACTTATTTAAGTGAAACAAAAAAGTTTTATGCAAGATTCCTTATTGTAATTTTCTATTTTATTTCCTGACTTTTAATACAAAAGAAATTGCAATTCAGCCATTATGTTAATAAAATACTAATTTCAATAAACATGTACATTTCATTGTTTTATTATCAAACATGTTACTGTAAAATTTCGTTTATGTAAAGATAAAACATCATTAATAAATTGCTAAAAATTATCATTCAATCAATGTTATCACTCCTGTCATCTTGATGTGACTAATTTGTTTGTGATTCATCAAAGCTAGCTGAAAATGATGTCAAGAGAATTTTTTCAATTTTTTTTATAAGTCAATCAAACGTTAATCTATAAAATTCTCTTTCAAAGGTCTGAAAAAAAAATCTCAGGCAATGTAAAAAAATCTCTCTGAAGAATGACAAGCGAAATGTTTTTACAGTTTATCTTAGATAAAATTCAAATTTAAACTCTATATCTATCGTCATAGTCAGTTTTGTCAGTAACAGTAAACAAGATTCTCCAATACAGTTATTTTTAGTTTTTTATTTACAATTTTGTTTTTTGTCATAGAAATACATTGTTCTACTTGCTGTTGGATTTTAAAGTGTTAGAGTTTTAGCAATTCCTGTTTTCAAAGTTTTATACATTGCACGTATTTAACACGTATTTAAATACGCTGTTTTGATTTTGTCCTTGAGCTACGGATAAAAAACGAAATAAAGTAAAATTTCTTAAAGTGATTCAAAATACTAACTACAATAGAATATTAAAAATAAAGTGTTTGCAAGCATTTGTTTATTTTTACTAGAGAAATAAATGTCTTCTACAGTTTTTTCGAATTTTTATTTAAGTTATAAACAACTGAGTTTCCTTTAAAAACATATTTGTCAATTAATAAGCAATGTTGTAGAAGTGCGATTTTCTCTTTCCTCTCAGATAAGTTGCTCATGTTACTTCTTATAGGCTACGATTTCCCGATAGGGGAATAAACTATATAACAACTGTGCAAATGTCTAAGAGGGAGGTATTGTTAGTTCCATTTTCATGCATGTACTTAGCACTGTGTGTGTGTTATGTTTTTCACAATGCAATATGTGTGCATGATGTTTACTTTACAATTTATGTTTTATTAAAACTTTATTAGCCGGCAACTGCTTTTGTTTTACTCAAGCTCAACAGAGAACAAATAATAACACAAAATTCAAGCTGTTACGCTTTTTGTTGTTGTTTTGTTTAACTCTGGCTTAGAAAGAACAAATAAAAATTATAAGTTCATGTTAGAGGTAAAAGTGTTTCATATCATGAGATATTGTAAGTGGATATATTAGTTTTGAGTAAATACGTACACAAAGTATTGAAATTCTTTGCTGCAATTTATAGAATGAGCTTTGATGTAGAATACTCTTCGAAATAACATAAATAATTTAAAATGAGCAACAAAAAAAATCCCTTTAATTTTCAATTTTTTTTTTACTTATAATACTTATAATGTGTAACTTATAATAGTTAATTTAGCCCAAATGAGCTATTTCAAAAAATTACATTTCTACAAAATTTATTTAAAAAACCCGTGAAGTAATCATTTTTTGGTATTACATTTTATATTTTTTAATAGAATGAGCTTTGATGTAGAATACTCCTAGAAATAACATAAATAATTTAAAATAAGAAAAAAATCTCTTTAATTTTAGATTTTTTTCCCTTTTTTTCTTTTACTTAAAAAGTATAACTTATAATAATTAATTTAGCCCAAATAAACTGCTTCTAAAAATTACATTTCTGCGAAATTTATTTTAAAAATCTACCCGTGAAGTAATCATTTTCTGGTACTACAATTTACATTTTTTTTATAGAATGAGCTTTGAAGTAGTATACTCCTAGAAATAACATAAATAATTTAAAATAGCAAAAAAAATCCCTTTAACTTTCAATTTTGTTTTTCTTCCTTTGTTTTCTATTTTTTTACGTTAAATGTGTAACTTATAATAATTAATTTAGCCCAAATGAATTGTTTCTACAAATTACATTTCTGCAAAATTTATTTAAAAAATCAACCCGTGAAGTCATCATTTTCTGGTACCACGTTTTACATTTTTCCTCTTAATTATTTCTGACTTAATATAGCGTATTAAATCTGAAATGAGTCAACGAGAATTCTGCTCGCTTTCTGCTTTAATTAATTATTTGTGATAATACTAGTGTAATTTGCATAACTGACCCAAAATCTATGATGTCTTGACCTAAAAACCTCGATTCTTTTAATTTCTTGAAATACTATATTTTATTGTTCTTTAAGCCTCATAGTCATTTGGTTTGTAGCCCTGATACAGTTCTCAAATGTATAATTGTAATCAAGTTCTAAAATATATAGTTATTTAGCTTAATTTATTTATAGTAAAACCTCGATTATCCATTGTCTGATTTTTTGACAAATTCGTGAGAGTTAGAAATATGGTTATTTTAAAAATCTGCTAATTCATTATAGATTCCATTTGATGATACTTTATTCGAATTAGTTTAACTTTTATATGACATTTTTTCGAACTGCCTTTCATGCCTCATGACATTTAGTTCAGGAAAAATTATGCCGTGTGATATTTTTTCTGCGAGAGATTTTATGACATATTTTACTATAGTCAAATTCTGCCAAATCATGTTTTGTTCATGTGAGATTCTATGATACGATATATTTTGTACAAGTCAAATTTTGCTTAGATTTGATCATCGTGATATTTCGTTCTTCAGTATAATACTGAACCACAAGATTTTTATCATTTATTATTATAATTATTATTATTTAATATTTTTGTCGATCATAAACTTTTTTATTTTATAATGACAAACTGTCCCCGTACACCAGGGGGTACGCGTACCACACTTTGGGAAACACTGGTTTAATGAATGAGTTTTTGCCCCTGCCCCTGATGCCCCTGATGGTATGAATTATCCGCAGAATTCATTTATTTCATTTAGACCCAGTATCTTTAATTATATAGCAGGAATCATTTTAGAAGAACCTTTAATCCGTTAGTGCATGTTGACTAATGCGCCCTTATTGGACACGAGGATTGCTTATTTGTATTGTTACCGTAAATTAGGTTGAACAAAAGTAGTAAATGTAAATAAAGTTTAACTCATAGTAATATATTTATAGTGTTATATCATATATAT